>NC_135665.1:29353442-29658442 GCF_964188315.1 Podarcis muralis
CTCTGCATACTAGAATGGCAAACCTAGGCACAGCATCCTTTCAGTTCAGTATCAACAATTGCAAGAGTCGTTCTCTGCTCATGTTGTCAGAGGAATAGAATGTTTACCAGCCAGAGCTGTAGGGACGTTGCGCTTTTAATTGAGTGTCATAAAATCCAGACGTTTAGTCTTTGCAAGTGGAAGAGAAGGGCCGATTACCACAGGACTCTGAGACTTCCAGAGGCAAAGATGAAATAGCCAGAAACAGAAACATCAAGGCTGGAATGAGTTATTGCAGGCATCTGTCCTGAGAAATGATATAATAGAGGGTGGCAAAGATTCGCAGCTGTCTGACAGCAGATGGTCTTTTGGGGTTCTTTTCTGTTTTTATGTGAATACATGCTGAAGCATATAACAAGCAAATGGATGGATTGAACGTTTTGCCACATGCCAGCTCCTCAGACACCACCAGGATTTCAGAAGTTCAGTTAAAGTGGATCTTCATTAACATAATTTCCTTAGCAGGAAATCCACGAGAGCAGGGAATATTGTTTTAAATGTGTATGTGCTGAACTGGGAAAGAGTGATAAACAAGAGACACATCTTTCCAACTATTATACTTTTTGCTTCGAAATCTGTTTATCCAGTGCTATGATCCATTTCTTTTTCTTTTTCAACAGTCTTGGTCCTTTAAAAAAAGGAGGAAAAAAACAGCCTCTCTAAGCATTCAAGGAAAGATTTTCTGCATGCTAGTGTGCAACATTTCTCAGTTACAAA
The DNA here is from genome assembly GCF_964188315.1 of Podarcis muralis. NCBI lineage: Eukaryota > Metazoa > Chordata > Lepidosauria > Squamata > Lacertidae > Podarcis > Podarcis muralis. The sequence goes on from NC_135665.1 coordinate 29,354,199, forward strand.
TTGTTCTTCATGACGAACCTCAGTCAGATAGTTTTTCCAGCCAAAGTTCAACAAGCCAACTTTCAAGCTCCATCTGCCCAACAGATGATTTCCTGCCTGTTTCCTGCCCTACAGCAGGATTTCTACTGGATTCCATTCCTGTGAAGAACTCATTTCCTCCCTAAAGGACAGGTGGCTTTTTTAGACTCCAGAACTACACAAGCATATGTAAGAAGCCCCCTCTAGCCTGGATTTTTCATGCTAATTTTTATAATCACATTTGCAAGTCTGGAATTTTCATTTGCCTCATGTGTCCTGGATGAGAGAGAGAGAGAGAGAGAGAGAGAGAGAGAGAGAGACTGACTTCTGTAAAAATGCAAATTGACACAATTCACAATTGCTTCTTATTGTGAGATCTTGCTTCAACAGTATCCCGACAACATTTCAGGAAAAGTCACTGCTTGTGATCCAGTGTTTTTCATTGCAGTTGTATTGCTCCTAAGAAAATATATGAGATGTTTTAATGCGTCATTCGCCTTGTTTGTGTGTCACTTTAAGTTACAGTCAAGCTAAATTATGGTTTGAATGTGAATTTTTCACATGTCGTTTCAAACCATAGTTAAGCTAAGCTATAGTTAAGTGAAACAATGGTTTAAATGTGAATGCCCAACATGTTGGCTAACAAGGAGAAAATTGTGGTGCTTCATTCCTCCTACTGCACTACTGGAACTAGGCCAAGGTTTGGCTTAAAGCTATTTCTGAACCCAGGCTCATGGTTTGTCTCCCCCAAACAAACTATATGTGGCAATCCAAAGACAACTTTGCCTATAGCTCATAGTTTGTTTGGGTTCAGGTTTGTTCGGAGACAGAGAAACTATGAGTGCTGATTAGGATGTAATCAGCTTTCAGTACTGGACCAGAGCAGAAGCAAGGGATGAGAAAAATATCCATGATTTTGCCCCAGCAATCTGCATGTTCACCATACTTACCATAGTTAAGTGATGTGTGAAACTGGCCACTCTGTTGGCAAATGTATGAGCACTTTCTGAGTGTGTTGAGATGCTTTTCTCTGCCTCAATTACACTTGGGCAGAGGCTCATAATGACTTTCACCACAACAGTGTCTTACAAGAGCACTTTCCTGAGAATAATTTAATGTGTTACATTCTTCATGAAGTCTCAACAGGCTCCATTTTGGGAACTTATGCACTCAAAGAAGAAGAAAAGGATTGATGCTATGGAATTATATGAAGTGGTGACTATTTATCTATGTGGACCTCTGTGAAATTCCTTCATAAAGAAACCATGGATTTGTTACAGCATTCAAACTATCAGTGTCAAGGAGAAAAACCTCTTTAGAAACAACATTCTTTTTCTGCATTAATCTGTGTGAAGCATTTTCTCTAACACTTGGGGGGGGGGGTGTTTAAAAAAAGCAGTGTAGTTCACCTACCACTAAAATTAGCTCATTAAGAAAACAGATCAAAGGCGAAATTCTTCCCTTGGGTATCTTATTTCATTTTTTTTTATTTGGTCTTGACCTATACTTTCTCCTTCACAGCAATTATGTAACTTGATCCATTTCATTGGCACACCACGGGTGGGGTGGGTGGAGGTGAGGAACAAGTGGATTCCTTTAAAGTGTGCCTTAAAAGAAAAGAAAGTTACAGTCAACTTGTTTAATTTCATTTTCATAAAAGCTTCAGACATGGATTTTGTGACTGAAAGAACATGGAGGCCGTGTTGCCAAGGGCACTTAAAAGAAATGGAATTTTTCAAAGGGACTAATATTTTTGTTCTGGGAGCTGCTGGTGCTCTGTTATTCTACTGGTCACAGATGCTTAGGCCATGGGGAAGTGGGGAGGGAGTGACTAATCAGGAATGGTTAATCTGAGTCATCCACTAAATTCCTGCAGCAACTCAAAAATATGTTTCCAAATTTTTTTAAAAAAAATTCCCTCCACCAGATGATTTCCATTGGAAAAGAACAATTCAAAGGGCAGCAAAGTGACCAAAAACCATTTAGGGAACTGAATGAGCCATTCCAAGACGTTATGGTGTTTTAGGATGAAAATCCAAAATCATACTTCTCCTCATGCCACAAAACATTTAATCATAATGCCAGGCCAAAATGAATTTTTATTTGAAAAGGTGACATACAAATGTTCTGTGTGCAGTGTGAGCTACTTCTCCTTGTTTAAAATAACAAACACGCGAGGGCTGTGTGTTGCAGGCATGGGACACTCTATTTGCAGACAAACTGCCCTGCAAGGAGAGTGTAGTTCTAGAAAGAAAAGACACAAACTTTTCCACAACACGATATCCTTTTATTGAATAAATAATCAAACACAGCTTCCACCCACCACCATCCGTGAAAGGATACAGTGGTACCTTGGGTTACATACACTTCAGGTTACATACACTTCATGTTACAGACTCCGCTAACCCAGAAATATTACCTCGGGTTAAGAACTTTGCTTCAGGATAAGAACAGAAATCATGCTCCGGCGGTGCGGCGGCAGCAGGAGGCCCCATTAGCTAAAGTGGTGCTTCAGGTTAAGAACAGTTTCAGGTTAAGAACGGACCTACGGAATGAATTAAGTACTTAACCCAAGGTACCACTGTACTTTTATTTAATTAATGTAAGATCAGCAGACGTTAACCAAGATCTCTTCATGTCACATTTTCTCTTTTGTGATAACTCCATATTCTTATATGTTGTTGATATTTGTTCTTTTCGCTTCTGGGTTTAGTTGCAACTGAAAAATCAATTATATATTACAGTGCTATCTTTCTAGGAAAAGAGGAGCTGGAAGTCGCCATGAACATCTCCTTCATTCTCTCAGAATGGCAATGGCAACGGCGCCCCCTTAGAGGTGCTGGAATGGAGTTCTGGAGAGTTCCGACTAGATAAATAGATAGATTACAGGTACATGGTAGAATGGAAGAGTGACCCTCATCTGGAATTCATTATCTGTGGAGGGATAGGGGCTTGTGTCTTTCATCCCTAGTGTGATCAAAACTAATATCCTCCAATTGCAAGAATCCTTAGGGAAAAGATTCTGTTGGCACCAATGAGTGATCTAGCCATACAGGGGGAGGGGGGAGGTTTTAGTTCTAACCACAAAGTGGAGGAAAAATAGGCTTTCCTTTCCCACATTCTGCATTGCCAAGAAGGATGCCCTCATGCAAACACTTAGGATATTGTATAGAATCAAAACAGGTGGTATAAATGGATATACCCCATAAGAAGGACCAAGTAGAAAGCCATGGAGGGGGTGGAGGGGGAAGTGTGGAGAAAGGAGACAAATGAAGATAATTGAAAGATGTATGTATTGAATTTTGGAAAATGCATAAATTGATGTTGTTTTAAAAAAGAACAAAGGGACTGTTTTCAAATGAAAAAAAATGGGATGTCCTCATGCAACTGTAATTAAAGTGAAAAATGTAGATGTACCTACATGTTGCACTTCATCCATCTTTTGGGGAGGAGGGGGGACTGTGTTTTGCATGCAGAATGTCTTTGTTTACCCTATGATGTATGCATTAAGGTTATGGCAAGCAAGCAAGCTCTTTGCATGGTGGCCTGGCAGAACCTGGAAAGTGACACGACAGAGGGGCAAGAGCAGGGAATGCCTGGACAAATAAAATTTGGAGAACTGGATGAGTTTGCCCAATCCATCTTAACCCCATTGACCGTGCAGTTCAAATTGCTTTTGATGGACTACAATGCTGCTTGCTGCATCTGTTTTCAAGGGTTTGCATAAGCATAGAGACCAACATAGCTGATTGTTCCTAAAGACAAATACAAGCTTATTAACATTATATAAATGTCTGGGGAGCCACAAGTAGTCGTTAAATCATCAATGGAATCTTCATTGCCATGGAGCACTTAATATATGTGGGGGAAATGGCCCAACACTCTTGTGATATCCAGTTAATCCAGGCACTTTGGGGAGTCCTTTTAACCTGTCATGAAATAAATGAAGAGGAATTTAACCACATATTCCTGGGGGAAGCTCCCAGCATTCATCCATTCCACTGTATGTCTTTTTTATAATGTACATATGAAGAATTTGTTCACGAAAAGTAATAGTCTTGAAGACAAAGTGACATTTTATGTATACATCTTACATTGATCTTAGAAGTCTTTGAGTTTTTAGACATATTCCAACTGTCAGTTTAATCTTTCTACACCTTCCTTGATTGTATATGGGAGGTGGCCAAAGACTAAAGGGATATACTATTTCAAAATACGATGGAATAATAGGACTTGACCTGAGTGAACGTATTTCATTTTTGTTATTAGGGATATTTTCTATTCTCAGAGGAATTCTGCAGAGTTGGGGGAGAAGGATAGAGCCCTTTTCAAAATTTATCTTCCTGTGTTTTGGAACAGCTAGATTAAAAAGTTACTAGAGCCACTGTGGAATTCAAAATGGCAATGACAGCAAAAATAGCCCTTGTGGCATAAGGAACATTAAAATAGATTGTGCAAAGGCAGTATTGACAAAAACAAACCCACCTCTAAATATAAAAGTCCTAATGCAGCAAATTCATGTGAAGGCCAGAGTTCTATTGTGGGCACTCCTGACTGGAAGAGCTTCCCCCTGGGGAAGGCCTGTAGGAACATGGCAGAGCAGACGCTTTGCATGAAAAATGTCCCAGATTCAACCCCTGGAAGAGAATGGCTGGGAAACTCATACCTGAAACCTTGATCACAATATTGAGCTGTATGGATGAATAGTCTGACAACTGCGTTGTTGCAGAAGGAGAATAAGAAATAGTGGAGAATTGTATACAGTATAAATAGAACAGCTTTCAGTCTACTTCTTAGAAAACATTTTGTATTTGAATTCTGATGTCTTAGTACAGGGTATGTGTGATGAACAAGGCTTTTCCCTCCCAGACTTTTCCCTCCCAAATACCCTTGGGTATTTGGACTCGTATTGAAAACTAGTCCCTTACTGATTTATTTTTTTATTTTGAAGAAAAGCAATGCAGTCGTACCTTGGAAGTCAAACAGCTTAGTTCCCAAACTTTTTGGCTCCCGAACGTTGCAAAGCCTGAAGTGACTGTTCCAATTTGCAAACTATTTTTGGAAGCCAAATGTCCAACAGGGCTTCCATGGCTTCTGATTGGCTGCAGGAGCTTTCTGTAGCCAATCGGAAGCCGCGTTTTGGTTTTCTAATGTTTTGGAAGTCGAACTGACTTCCAGAATGGATTCCGTTCAGCTTCCAAGGTACGACTGTAATTATATGCTTGCACCCATCCTAACAGATGCAATTAGAATGTATATTTGAACTGGATAACAAGCCCTGTGTGTGTTCATGTGTATATATGTGTGTGTGTGTGTGTGTGTGTGTGTGTGTGTGTGTATCCCTTAAAGCAATAGCAGATATGTTTCATCCTCCACAGGGATGTTACCAAATGAAACCTCCTTCCACCCATATACAGTGGTACCTCAGGTTACAGACGCTTCAGGTTACAGACTCAGCTAACCCAGAAATAGTACCTCAGGTTAAGAACTTTGCTTCAGGATGAGAACAGAAATCATGCGGCGGCAGCGGGAGGCCCCATTAGCTAAAGTGGTACCTCAGGTTAAGAACAGTTTCAGGTTAAGAACGGACCTCCAGAATGAATTAAGTTCTTAACCCGAGGTACCACTGTATTTCAGAAACACCAGCTATCATGTTTGCCATCATGACATCATAATTTTCCCTACTTCCCATTCTACGTCTTTGACTAAGGCCACATTCACACCATACATTTAAAGCATTATTATACCACCTTAACAGCTGTGGCTTCCCCCAAGGAATCATGGGAGCTGTAGTTTGCTAAAGATACTGAGAGTTTTTCGGAGAACTCCGTTCCACTCCCAGAGCATTCTCAGAGTGGTTTAATGAATCCCTCTTCAGAAGGAATTCTGAAAATTGCCGCTCTGGGATGGGAATAGGGACCTCCTAACAACTCCTTGCAACTTTAATGAACAGCAGCTCCCAGAATCCTTCAGGGAAAGCCATAATCTTTATGGGGCAAACTTTGATGGAGATAATGAAACCAGAAATGAGATAACATGGTGAGTCACCATGTGAGGAGAAGGGAACAAGGAGGATTTGAGCCATTTTCTGTGGCATCATAGTAAAGGTGTCATTGTAAGTTCCCCTCTCCTTTTGTTTCTTCCTTTCCTGAATTTCGAACCATTGAGGCTGAGCATTCGGGACACTTCACAACTCCCAGCATTGCTTTCCCACGAACAATCGCTCTCCAAGAGTGAGAGAATGAATCACCCTCCAACTGCAAAGAGCTGGAGAGTGAGAGAACTACAAGACGAGGCTATCAAGCACTTGGAAAAGCTTCTTGGCTGCCTGTGCTGTCATCTTGATTTTTCCTTCTTGGGTGCATAACAGGGAAAATGGATCCCATGGGGTAACTCTCACACTTGTTACCCTACATTTCCTCAGTCTGACTGAGTGTAAGTAATGGAACAGCTTTTTAATGGCCCACTATCCCAAATGCCCTTCTAACCCTTCAGTGGAGCTGGTTTGTAGCTGACAAATATGACAGGCAATGCTAGTGAACCCCTAGGCCAGCAATATTCTCATCTCTAATCCATCACAGACATCAAAAAATAATGAGATCTATTGAAACAGTGCCAGGAGTGAGCTCATGTGACACTGAGATGATGAATTAACTCAACCACTTAAAAGACAGTGCTCAGTGTCCTGAGAAGTGTGGATAATTTCCTAGTTTATGAGGGCTTCCTTTTGTGGGAAAATGCTGGTTCGGCCACCTTATCTGCACTATCCTGCCCAGTCAATTCTATCCATTTCCTAATCCTAGATACAAAGATGCAATAGCCTGTTTGCCCACGTGGAGTGTGCGGATGTAATTTACATTTCGGCCCACCGTGAAGGCTGATTATAAAGTACGCAGCTGACTCAGTCTCCACCAGAGAAATGCTGCTGTAATGCCATGTGAGCAACACATCGGTGAAAATATATCTGACATGACAAGACACTTCAGTATATTCTATCCCCTCCAGCATAGTCAGAATAATATACATGAATCTGGGTGTCTTAAGACAACAATGTGCAAGCAAAGGATTTGGCACAAACGTCAACACCCCAAGAAGCTCAGATCCATCTTTATTTCTCTCTTTATCTCTTTCAGGCAAAACCAGCTCTTATGGCTATAGGGGATAAGCCAGGAAACGTGTGCACCCTGCTGACTACAATCCTTTAAGCGAGGCAGGGAGTGAAGTGGAGCTGAGTAACGCCTTTGGTGACTTAGTCATTCAAAGGATGGGGGTGGCTAACCTCTGACCCTCCAGATGTTGGTGAACTACAGCTCCCATCACACCTGATCATTTGGCCATTCAGGCTGGGGCTGCTGGGAGGTGTAGTTCAGCACCCCTGACTTAGGGTGAGCCTTGATAGGTCACTGCAATTGTTCAGGTGTCACCTTGCAAGGCCTTGGCCTCTGGATGGTTAGTAAGTCAGTCACTTGCCTGGCCCACTAAGTTTAAACATGTTGGTTATTGTAGTAATATTTGGTTAAAGAATTAAAAAGAGAATTCCCTGGACATCTAGAAGCTATTATTCCCACTACCAGGTGTTCCCCTGTTGTCTGTAATATTGTCTCTCCTTCAGGATTCAGCTGTCCTGATCAGGTTTGCGAGACTCTTTGTAAACACATTCTTGCCATCTGTTGTGATGTGCAAGCCATCTCTTGCCAGAAGTCCTTCCTTCAGTGAAGCAGAGACCGTGGTCTAAGAAGCTAAACCTTTCCTGACAGCACCACCTGCCCAGCCAGTGGTTTACTTCCAGTATTTTCCACTCCCTTCCTGGGTCATAATCTTCAACAGTAAGATACTCTGGTTTCTCTTCAGATCGTATAAATCTTTCGCCTTTTACATAATCTTCAACAGTAAGGAGTGCTGAAAAACCACCTGTGTATCAAGGCCCTTCAGCTAGAGTCTCATAGTCCCTTGCTGTATGTTGTAGGCTGTGTCTGGTAGTATCATTTGTACCCACATGAAGCGGTTGTGGTCAGTGGACTTTATAAGACCTGGCAACTTCTCTGTCACATTTTGAATTTTAGCACCTAGAAGACAGCACACCTCCCATCATCATCATCATCATCATCATCATCATCTGCCCATCTGACTCCCTCTTTCACAAGCCCAGCCTCCATCACAATCTGTCTAGTTGTTGTTTTTTACTATTTTATAATACACAGGATTATAATTATTGCCATTCTACCCCCAATGAACTGCATTTTGAATTAAGACAACATAAGCAGCATACATTTAAAGTACATGTCTTCTCCCAAAGAATCATGGGAGCTGTAGTTTACCCGTCACAGAGCTCTAATTTGCACCACCCTTAACAAACTACAGTTCCCAGGATCCTTTGAGGTAGGGAGAACTGTGCTTTAAATGTGATTTCACGCTATGGTCTGTACACAGCTGGGCAATGCTAGTTCTACTTAGAAAAAGAAAAAAGAAACATTCGCTGGTCCAATTTCTAGGATAGTCTTAAATTAAAAATGTACAAGATTTGGGAAGTTTAGATCTTGGAACCAATCTCGGGACTCGTGCCATTCTTTAATTTAGGTGCACAGAATCATAGAATTGTAGAGTTGGAAGAGGTTGAATTGTAGAGGTTGAATTATCTTGGTTTCTAAAGCGCAAGGAGCTAATCTCAGGGATTCATGCCAATCTTTAATTTAGGTCAAAGCATCTTAGTTTCTAAAGTGCGCAGGCAAGGCTTAGAAGGCTCCAGTTCCCAGGAATCAAAACCCAACTCCAGGTCCTCCTGGGGGAAAAGATAATGCTGAAAGTTGAGACAACTGGGCTTCCCAAAACTCTAATTTAACGCTTGTCAAATACTGAAGATCCTCAGGGCATGCCACATTAAAAGCCATGTGATACCAGAAATAAAACAGCTGGGGTCTCGCTCTCTAACGACATGGGCTCAATCCTGGTTGGGTTCCTCGAGCGACGGTTTATGATTGCAATGAAATTGTTCGCATGAAATGAAATTGTTCGGGGAAGAAGCAACTTGGACGTCTTAGCATTCCATTTTGAGTTTGGGCTTTAAAGATGGCTATGCCATGGAATGCTTGGCAAAGGTTAATTCAACAGATTTTATTATTACTCTTAACCCTTCCAGCATTCGGGAATCTCACATTTTCACACTCTGGGGAAAGCATCAACCGCCCAGGCAGGGGATTATCTTGTTCATGCTGGGCTATTTCAAAAATAACGGTGTGGCTTTCAAAGTCCATTTGCTCCATCCTTTGTCCCAGACAACCTAATTGCAAGTGCCTGACTTTACCCTCACCAGCTGTTCTGCACATATTGAACAATGCCTTTTGCTTTCCTTGGTACAAGGAGAACAGCCTGGGACCACCAAAGCAATAAATACAGACATGAAATAAGATAAAATTACAGTATAATGGGTAAGGTTTCGCTGCATTTTGTGGGTGGGGGGAGGGTGGAAATGTGAGTGATTTACCACCCCTGGGTGGAAATTGCTTTAGCCTTCCAGTTATTATTGCTGTTCAGTAAAGTGCTCCATTTATATATCCCCAACTGGGAGCTTAGATATTTTCCTCCATCTAAACCCAAGAAGATCACATTAGTTCATGAACAAGTCATATCCTGAGATAGGGTGGAGAGCTGCACTTTCTGGCAGATAGAAAGCCACTGATTGCCCTGTAGTGAATATTACATGCTAGATAGTTTTGAATGTAAAGTCTGTTGTTTGGCAAGGCTCCTTGTTTGCTTTGTTGCACATCTCTTAAGGAACAATGAAGATGTTAAGGCAATTAGCTGTACAGCAGGCCATTCAAGATTATGATGCATAATGAAATGGCTTGATGTATGTAAGAAGAAACATCTCAGAACTAGTTTTTGGCCTTATTGTATTTTTCTACAAAAATGGACCCTCCAGCTGTCTGCTTCACCCACGACAACTCTTGCTTTTGGAATTCTATCCACAGAAAACTCCATTTTCCAGTCATCTTGATTTAGAAGCAATATTTTGTATACCTATAGATGCCACCATTTAATTAAAGCAGAAGCACTGGAAGAAGGCAATACACTACAAGAAACCTCTATATTTTTGATGTTCTGTATCTTATGATGAGACCAAGAACTATATGTTGCTTAAATAACTATGTTCTCACTGAGGCAGCCTATGAAACTGAGATAGTTCCCTTAAAACAAATACAAACACTGATTTATGGGGGGAAATATACAAATGCCTATTTATTGATTTATTTGCAAATTTATAATCCACACTTATATGGATTCCAACTTATATGGAATCCAACGTATATGGATAAAATCAACAAAAGAACTACAACAACATCATTAAAAAATCAGTAATATATCAATAAATATTGATTGGTTAAAAGAAAAAAAACCACGTTGTAAAGGTCTATGTAAAAAATATATAATCAAAATATGTCTGAAGGAAGGGAGGGGAGGCTTCTGCCAAATTTCTATGGGTAGGAAGTTCCACAGGGCAAGTTCAGTGAAGTCAACTGAACCTCATAAGTGTGGGGAGCCACCAGAATTGCCCCATCAGAGGATCTCAGTAATCAAAGTGAAGAGTAATAAGTCAAGAAGTCCCTACGGTTGTTTATGGCTTTGTGGATTAATACAAGAACTTGAATTTGGGTATGTGTGTGTGTGTATTTGGCAGTTCTCTTTACTTCTGCCAATCCACAGAATGGATTTGGCCAATGGAAATGCTTAGTCAGCCATCCATCTAACTCATAAAATTTAAGCACCGCTTGATTTAAAAAATAAAACCTCAATGTGATTTACAAAAAGTTATTGATGAACAGCATCAGTCAAAGACTAACATTAGAAAGGAAATAGTGCCTTTTCCCATTGGGCTTATAAATTCTTTTCTTTTTTCTTTTTTTTGAGAGGGGAGCTTTATCTTGTGTTGGAGGTAAGAAATCTTCAAACACGTTAGTTCAAATAATTCCACTGTCTAGAAGGTGCACCATTATAGAAGAGCAGTGGGAAGCAATTCCTCTATCATATGTTGTACGAAATGTGACTATTTTTCAGGAGGATGGACCTATGTCTCTGGATATCAGAAATGTCAAAGGGTTGTTTTATTGGAAATTCCATGTTGACTTTGTTCAAAGGCAGGCCTTTGAACAAAGAAAAGGAGGGGAAAAAGAGGAGACAGATCAACAAGAACAACAAGAACAATCGACAATTGGATAAAGCTGGAAGCGGGAACATTTGGAACATCCAGAAAAAGTATAAAGAAGTAAAACTGGAGTTTTCACTCCCAAGTATAAAAAAGTCTGGATGGGAAAAATGGGCCCTTTCGAGATAGACTCCTTCTAAGATTGGATATACAAAATTAAAAATGACTGGTAAAGGACTATGGTTTAAAAAAAAAAAAAATGTGGGAGCTACAGGAAGACATCAGACTCGAGAAATATTGGGGACGCAACCGGGGAAAGGGGGAGGGAAATTTGGAATCCAAAGGGTGTAAAACTACATTTTATTTTATTATATTTTAATCTATTATGTATATTAAAGGGGAGAACGCGTGGAAGGGACTAAGTCGATTTTAGGAGGTGGGCAAATATGCTTAAATTGGGATAATGACACTAAGTTTAAAATCTGGGATAAAAAATTGCTGAACCTATTTGTAAGAACTGGAATGCAAGAGGGGGAGGGGAGGGGAAGTCCTGGAAAGATGATATGGAAAATAAGACTCTAAATTGGGATGTTTTGTTTTTGATATTGTTATAATTGGAAATGCCTAATAAATATTATTAAAAAAAAAAAAGTCTGTAGTTTCTTGAGAGATACTGCTGTTTGACGTGTTTCTTGTCCAACCAGCTTCTATCCGATTTGAAAGTGTAAGCCATGGTTAAGCTGAGGTGTGTACACTTGAGACAGTAGTCGTGCATGTGCAGATAACAGCTTCATTGAATATATCAGTACATCAGATGTGTGCATTGGCTGAAGACATCCTCGTGCCCTATCTGATGTGTATTGCTATATAAAAAGTGGCCTGAAATGCATCAGGGGGAAACAACCTCATGGCATTTCAAGTTCCTTATGTATATCTAGTCACAATCAATGCCCTGAGGAATCTGTCACTGTTGCACTATCTGTTACAAACTAACAACAAATAATGCAGAAGGCAATAGGCAGGTGTCTCCCTCTCCTCCATCATTCCTTTGACAAATACATCCCGATCATCAAAGGATGTGAAGGTTTTTAAATGTGATAAGGAGATAATGAAGGACAAACCTTCCAACCTGCCTCAATGGCGGGAGGAAAATGATGTTTGAACGTGTTTGCGTTTCTCTGTCCACCTCACTTGCTATTCTCTATCCACATCTGTCTTGCGTGTCAATAATGGAAAAGCAGAGAATGCAGCCTTTTAATGGACTAGTGTATTTTTCTCATAGCACTGAATGAAAATAAATTGCTGTGCTGTGACCTCTTGGTACATAATGAAATGACACGTCAGTTGCTGAATCTGATATGACTTGGCAGCTGATGTAAAATGAAATGCCCTTGAAAGCCAACTGGTAGGAGCAAAGTGGCCGTGGCGGAGCTGAATTGACTTTGAGTTGGGACTCTAAGAGACTCGCAAGTTGTCCTGAAGGCTGCAAAGGAAAAGGCAGAGAAATCCAGTAAACCAGATGCAAGCCATTCCATCCAGTTTTAAATGAGAGAGTTTTGGCTGCTTAAAATGGCTGACTGCTATTTTTTCTGGATTGGTTCCAGAAGCTTGCAAAACCTTAAAAGGTCATGCCTTTACCTCAGATTTCATTGCACCCATTTCCATGGGCAAAAGTAAAGCAGGACTCTCCATCTAGCAACTGGAACGGTACATCTATGCCGGTTCACACAAATAAAAAGGTTCCTGCCACCAGATTGCTCGAGCTAAACAGACATACTTCCAGGAGCTCTCCGTTGAATAACAATAAAAATCATGATACATAATGTATTAACCACATGCACATGTAAAACTGTTGCTGGTTCTGAAACTGCCCTAGGTCCTAATAGCAATTATTATGATTGTATAAACCAACAGGAGAGGCAATCTGTTTAGTGAGGAAAGGAATGATCCAGGATTTCCTATATATTGGCATCAAGGTGTGTGTGTACAGTTCTAGTTACTGCAGCTCAAAAGGAATATTGTAGAGCTGAAGAAAATACAGAAAAGGGCACCCAAAATCAACAAGAAGCAGAAACAGCTACTGTCCTCCAGACCCCACGTGCTCACTTGACTGCTTTGATCGGCAGAATTATTATTGCCAAATAATATATGTCGTGCACTTGCGAGAACTTGGTCATTTAGTGTGGCAACACTTACACTTACCTTAACTTTACTCTTTTTGGCACCTGCTAAAAACATTCTAGTTTAGATAAGCCTGCCCAGATACTTAGAAAGTTGAGGCAATTTTAATCTGCCGTAGTATTTTAACTAAATATTGTTATAGATTTGAGGGAGACCCCCTCCCCAAAAAAACCCCTAGAAATTAATAAATGGTAGAATTTTGGTTATTTGGGATGCAGAGGGAGAAAAACAAGTTGCAGAAGAATTCCTGAGCTAAACTACATGACCTGGCCAAGCTAGTGTCATTAAGAAACAATACAGGGCCACTGAGGTCAATTGGCAATACAACAGAACTGTCCTCCTCCCTGGCCCTGAGGTGTGAACAGAGACCGGGGATTTGGAAGGTTGCTAGGGTAACTGGGTGTGAGGTGACAGGTAAAAGAATGTTTTTTAGCAAGGTGTGCTGAAAAGAAGAAGGGGGATGAAGAAAAGACTGGGATCCATCTTGGGCAGGTAGGCTGAAGGCTGACTGAGAGAGATGCTTTTGACTCCAGGGCTTCACTGTTCTAAGGGACAAACCCCTCTTGAAATGATCATGCTGTAATATCTGGACAACTTCCATACAGACTGAAGGTGTAAATACATGAATAAACCATATTTCTTAAAGCAACGACAGTCTCTGCCGTGTCTACATTCTCCAAACCTTGGGTGACTGCCTGGAACCCACCTGGGATCACTCGCCAGAGAGTGGCGGTGGTACCCAGTGCTTTTTTTCCCCTAAATTTTTTTTTACGGGTACTCTAATTTTCCTACTCATATTGAAATACTGGCCCTCAATGAGGCCAAACTTAGATTCCCAAAATGTTTAGGGGTATGTGTACCCCTGCATCCCCCCCCCCCCCCAGAAAACCACACTGGTGGTACCCAACTTTTTGTAACAATACTCATCCCTCACTCTCTCCATCCCAATAAGCAACAGTTACCTACCTGTTAGAAAACTAGTCAGCAGCAGCACCCCAGTACTTCTGCTTGCTGAACTTTCAACATGCTCTGGTTCTCAAAAGGTGCAATCCTATGCACACTGGGCATATTGTCCTTTTAACTCAGTGGGGCTTGCTTTTGAATAAGTATGCATCGTTTTTAAAGAATGTAGCACCATGACCAAAAACCTGGTTCTTCCCTTCACTTAGGTTGTTGTGGAATTGTCTTCTGTTGCTCTCACAAATTGAAACTCAGCAGTCACCATATCTTCAAACCAAAGGGCCCTGTGTATTGGAATAAGCCAATATATGTGTCGAGATGTGGAATATTCACAAGGCCACTTCACTACACCAAATCTGCAACAACACCCTCCTAAACGTGCATGATCGGGAAAGGGATGAGTTCCCTTTGCAATTAATTTGTAGGAATAGGACTTGGGTGAATAATTTTACGAGGCAACCTTATCTGTCTTTTCCTCTGTATCAGCTGAGGCTGCCTGAGACTGCAACTATTAAATGCTTTTTAAAAAAAACAACACCTGAGCACATAAGTTTCCTTCAATTTTCCTTATCTGCGTTCCTGCTGCAGTCTTGCATTATCTTCAAAGGACTGCAGCAGGTAAATTAAGTCTGTGTTCCCCTGCTAGAATCTATGCTGGCTGGTCTTAGCCAAATTGGCTTCCTCTGGGCACCCGGTAACTCATAGGATACTTTCCACGCAATGTTGACATTGCTCTATTACACTTTTCCGGGTTGTCTTTTGACCTTTTTTAAATATCAGAGGAAATATTTTTTCTCTCCTCCTCCTCCTTTTCCAGGAATCCATCACACTCTGAATAAACCTTTCCAAATGTCAGTTAAAGCATTGCTTATTTCTTTGTTTATGTCCTTTTCAGCCTCATGGATTCTTGCCACCTGGAAACATCCACAATGTACAAATCCACTAAGCTGTTTCTGGTTGTGTCTGTGATGAATTTGGCTCCCTTCTTTTACCTGCAGCAAATGCAAGATCCCCTTCCATCTATACTCAGTCCTTGGAAAGTGTTCCTTGAATATGATTTTCTTCCACTGAAGAAGATCCAGAAATCTGCTGTTCACTGCAGGTCTAAAGCAAATTGCCTGCTTTCAAACAATGACAGCAGGGCTAGGGGGATCTGCAGATGATGCTAGACTTCAGTTCCCATCATCCCTGACCATCGGCCATGTGGGCTGGGGGTTATGGGAGCCGTAGTCCAACAACAACAGAAAGCCATACACCGCCCACCTCTGGGCTACTCTGCATAAATCAAGACTGAACTCACCACCCCTTAGAAGATAGGCAAAGAGCCCCATTGTGCTTGGTTTGGGCATGTGGGCATAATGACATCAGTTGGCTGTTAGTGTTGGCCCATGGAAGCCCAAAAGATAAAAGATCTGGCCCACCAAGCCAAAAAAGGTTTCCCCACTCCTGGAATACTGCTTCAAGAAGTGCAAATTACATAGTTTCTCGTGAAGATGAAAAGACAAATGAATGTCTCCCCCATCCCTAACACACAATGGGTCACCAGCACAAGCACATCAATAGACCCACAGGACCCATTTGGGTTCTTAAGTTTCATCTTTAAAAGAGTACACTTACCCCAGACATGGACAGCCATAGTAGCATTTTAGAAAGACCAGAGATAGTGCTGGAATAAGCCCCCACTGCGAGACCAAACTATGTATACAGCATATAAAGCTATATAAAGGTGAGAGATCATTAGAAATGATTAATCTTCTTAACTGCCTTTTGAGAACTTTGTTTCATTATCTCATGTCTTTACTGAATTCTTTTGACACATCAGCAAAAATATTAGCAATTAACACGTGCACAGCTAGTGGATTCACCAGACAAGCTAGGTAAACAAAGGCAGCAGTTTTCAAATGTTGAGCAACTAACTCCAACCCCTTTAGATGACAGCTAATTAGGAGAGAGAGAAAGAGCATACAGAGAGAGAGAGAGAGAGAGAGAATTTTTCCCTTTAATGTAGTTCAAGTGGGAAACTCAGCAGCTTGTATGCAGTCAGGTTTTTACCCAGAGGCTTACTTGCATTTCATGAGTAATACATATTTTATTTTATTTTATTTTATTTATTTTATTTTTACATACATACATACATACATACATACATACATACATACATACCAGAGGTTTCCACAGCTAAGGGCTACCACAAACCTGTTCAAAATGAAAATTGCAGCAAAGCAGTCGCTCATTATTTATTATTTATTTTGTATTATTATTATTATTTTCATATTTTTATTAAAGGTTTCTTGGTTTACAAAAGTATGCGCAGTGTCTTTTTTTTCCAAGTTACATTTTCTACAGATCAGCTTCATTTGTCGAGACATTAGTGTTACATTAGGAAGAAAAAGAAGGGGAAAGGGGTTCATTGGAATATCAGAAGGAGGGCAAAGGGTCCACCTTGGTTCCAGTCCTGCTTCTAGGGGCCTGAATGCGGTTTAATTTTATTTCACCTTGTAGGACACAGGAAAAGCATCAAATGTTGTGGCTTACTTGCTTAGTGAGAAGGGGGAGACATCCCATGCATTTCAGTATGCACAGAAATGATCAGCATTGGACTCTACCCAAATCAGCTTAAACAATATCACCCTGTCCCTTTGCGATACACGGATACTGACCTGACCCTGGCTTCCTTTTCCCTTGGCTGTTCCAGGTAGATCCAACACCCGCTAAGCATCAGCCAGACAGTTCTCTCTACAGAATCTCATTTGGCCAGCGGCCACAGCAGATTCGTTTACCTCCTGCCTGTGCGCAAATGGTGATGCGCGCATTTGCATGAACGCTGTGGCAGAGCGTGCAATCTCTTATGCCAATTACCTTTGCGCAGAGAGAAAGGCGCGTGGCGCAAGAGGCCTTTGATGGGGGCCGTCGCCTTGCATCACCTGCTTGGAGAAAAAAAATAGCCCCGGCAATCAAGCTTGAAAACAGAACTCGGGACTGGCGAAAACCCTGCAATCAAAGACATTTAAACTAATCATGGTTCATTACATGCTGCGCCTCCAATTCGCATCTTAAAGTTTGCACAAAGGGAGGAACATAAAAGGAGGGATCTAGCAAACCTATTCCCCCACACCTCTATTTTAATCCTGGCCTCCCTTTGTTTGTGAATTGAGTCACGCTGCGCTTCCATGATAGATGTCACCGTGTTCGGTACAACTGTACATCCTGACATTATGTTACTGCATTAGGCAAGCCGGGTGTAATGTAGTGTACCTGGCAGCGTTTACAGCTGTAGAGAGCCAAGCAGACAGCAGGGACGATGCAGCCAGAAGCCCTTCTGCCACTGCACAAACAGCTGCGATGGTGGCAAGACATCTGGCAGCAGAAGCCTCAGGGGAAGCACAGCATTATATAGTGTGGGGTCTCTCAGTGCCTTTTATTTATTTTTTGCAATGACCAGGAGGCTAGAAAGAGCTGAGGGCAATTGCAGATGACGGGAATGGCAGGTTTGGTTGGCAAGCTTTGCCAGAAGCATGGAAGCACAGAAAGAAAGGGAAATTGGGACCAATAGCTGGGATTTTAAGAAAGGTGATCAAATGGTTGTCATTGGGTGACGAAAAGGGGAGCACCTTCTAATTCCAGAGCTTGGGACGGACTAGCAGGGATGGATGAACCGGTCAATCTCTGTCATTATGTTTTTTATTATGTTTTTATCATTGATTTTCTGTAATGTGCTTTACCTGTTATGCACCGTCATGGGTTCTTCTGATAAAGGGCAGTATACAAATTGAAATAATAATAATAATAATTATTATTATTATTATTATTATTATTATTTCAGTTTCCCTCAATTTCTCACTTTTGCAGTCTTAAGTGCGGTTCACCACAATGCTAACATCAGTTTGCACTTTAAAAAATATAAATTCTCATAAAAATTCACCCGCCTTTTTGCATGCATCTCTCCAAATTCTCCTAATTTTCAGGTGCCATTTTGTCTAATATGCACATTTTTCGCACGCAGTTTCTCCTAACAAAATGTATTTTTGTATGTTGTTATCATTGATATAGTCATATCCCCTGACTGCATCAAAATGTCCAGAGAAGTGCAAATTTCAAAGGTGCATTTGGTCTGTGCATTGTTTTCGAAAGTGCAAAAAGAGGTATCAGCGCATAAAGATGATGATGATGATGCAACTCCACCAAAAGCAAGCAAATCTAGTAGTATTTCCAAAGCGTTAGGATGTTAGGGAACCCACATCTGCAGCTCTTGTTTACATAATCAGCAAGTTCCTGACTAAACTGGTGGAGAGTGTTTAGGATCCCATTGTGGTAAGATTGAATCTGGCCAGTGTGAGATTCCTCCATTAAAGCAAGTTGCCATTTAGCCCTGGAAAGTATGCTGTGCTGGGCTAGAGTCCTTATAGATAAGGAGTTCAAGACTTATCTTCCTCCTCCCCTATCAGCGCACCCCACAAGCCTCATTACTGAGCACAATCAATGTAAGCCTTCTCTATTACTCTTATCTTAAGATGCAAAAAAAAGTATCAGATCTCCCATTTTGCAAGTGACTTTCACTTCTGGCAAGGCTGAGAAGAAAACTCAGTTTCGGTACCAGCTTTGCTTGCCAAAAATCAAGAGGCTGTATCTGTGTGCTTGGCTCTGCTGTCTGCTCTAATTAGAAATTAACACTTTAATCTTTCTGCCAGGAATTGCAATCTAGGGATTCTGATCTCCTCCAGTCTTGTTTGTCTTATGAGAGGTAGTGATGGGTGAACTCCCCATTGCTTGCTTCCAATTCCACTTGCTTTTTTCCTTGCAAGCCTTTGCAGGCAGAGGGTGAAGTCGCTTTGGCAAGAGGCAGTGATGGCTACTAACTTGGGCGATTAAACATATCCAAGGAAGATGAGACTAGCAATAGCTACGAGACACAATAGCTATGTTGCACCTCCACTGCCTCTGAAGATCACTTGATGAGAACCACAGGTGCGCAGAGCACTATTGTGCTCAGGTTCTGCTTGCGAGCTTCTCATGGACATCTAGTAGGTAAAGGTAAGATAAGGTAAAGGACCCCTGGATGGTTAAGTCCAGTCAAAGGTGACTATAGGGTTGGGCGCTCATCTCGCTTTCAGGCCGAGGGAGTCGGCATTTGTCCACAGACAGCTTTCCGGTTCATGTGGCCAGCAGGACTAATACACTTCTGGTGCAACAGAACACCATGACAGAAACTAGAGCGCACGGAAAAGCCATTTACCTTCCCACCACAGCAATTCCTATTTATCTACTTGCACTGGTGTGCTTTTGAACTGCTAGGTTGGCAGGTGCTGGGACCGAGCAATGGAAGCTCACCCCATCACAGGGATTCAAACTGCTGACCTTCTGATCAGCAAGCCCAAGAGGCTCAGTGGTTTAGACCACAGCACCACCCGCGTCTTGTAAGCCCCTGTGAGAACAGTGGAGTGGACTAGATGGACCTTTAGCTTAATCCAGAGGCTCTTCTTACACTCTTGTCTTTCTTTCTTCTTTTTTGAATGCTCCAAAAGCATTGCAGAAATGAGGAATTGGAGATTATGATGCATTAGGCAACACCTCTCTCCTCCACAGGGACGCGGGTGGCGCTGTGGGTAAAAGCCTCAGCGCCTAGGGCTTGCCGATCGAAAGGTCGGCGGTTCGAATCCCCGCGGCAGGGTGCGCTCCCGTTGCTCGGTCCCAGCGCCTGCCAACCTAGCAGTTCGAAAGCACCCCCAGGTGCAAGTAGATAAATAGGGACCGCTTACTGGCGGGAAGGTAAACGGCGTTTCCGTGTGCTGCGCTGGCTTGCCAGATGCAGCTTTGTCACGCTGGCCTCGTGACCCGGAAGTGTCTCCGGACAGCACTGGCCCCTGGCCTCTTAAGTGAGATGGGCGCACAACCCCAGAGTCTGTCAAGACTGGCCTGTACGGGCAGGGGTACCTTTACCTTTACCTCTCCTCCACAACCCCCTTGAACCCTGCAGTGTAGCAGGGCTCTCTCCCACCATTGTTCTGGTGCCTAGAGTACTGCAACAACACCATCCCGGGCACACTTAACTTTGGGGTTTTTAGGTCTCCAAGACTTCTGAATCCATGCTATGGAATGGAGAGCCCTAGAGAATGATATTTCCCAGGGCAGCAGAAAGAGAAAGATTTTGCTGCATTTGCTACATTTCTGGAAGGGAAGGGGGCAGTGAAGAAGTGAAGGAGGACTATCCAGCAGCAGGGGCGATGGTTGATGAGCCCCAGTGCAAAGTAATATTACTCCAGGCATGAGGTTAATGGGGCCTGAGCTCATCACACACAGATGTCAAAGAGCCAGCCGGGAGTAATTCACATGGTTCAAAGTTGGAGTTAACTAGTAGCAAAACTACAATCTTCACAGACTTAGCTGAGTGTCAGGCATAATGAGTGCAGCAGCTCATCCCCCCGTAGGGCTGGCCCCATGAATCAATTGATGAGACCGAAAGTCCCTGCTTTCCCACATCTGCCTAAGTCCCCTCCTCTTCAGGGCTTTCCCCCAAGCAATTAGAGACTGCTCCTGCATGCCTGCCACTGCTCTGCCCATTTTAGTTCTCTTCTAGATCTTAACAACCAGGGAGTGGAGCTTGTCGCAGCAGGAGGGGGAGACATCTGTGACTCTTCACCAGCCTGACTCATCTCTGCCTCTTGACCTCCCTCCTCCCCCTTGCCTGCTTCTGTTTCTGCCACAGACTCTCCCAGCTCACTATTACTGTTACCTCTTCCCAACCTTCTCCCTCTGACCACTCATCATTGTCTCTCCACCACTCTCCAGGCACTGAGCCTTCTTCCCTTGGTGGTTCCCTCAGCTGGTTCCTCCCACCATTTCTGTTTCCAACCTGGTCCATGACCACAAATAAGCTTTTCATATTCTAGATTTCCCTTATTTGAACTTTGCCTCCATCACTAACCAGAGAGGGCAGTAAGGACTCAGGATGTCAACTAGGGCCAACACTACTTGGCAGGCTGGAAGGGCCCACATCAGGTGGAAGATGTGTGAGGACCATTAAATGGCCAAAAAAACCCCACCCCATTATTTCATTTATTGTTATAGTTTTATCACCGAAAGGACACCACACAGCTTTTCTCCTCCAGACACCAAAATATCCACAGCTGCCTCTGAGTTCCACTTTCATGCGAGTAGTGATTTGTCTAAATAACTGACGGTGGTCACACTGGCTGTGCCTCAAGTAAAATGCCATTTTAATCTATCAGCTCAGATCTTAAAACAATATCTAAAAGGATTACATTCAAATCTGGATGATTCCACATGGGATACACACATTCTTGCCCCCACAGCACAGTAGCTTTGCAATATTTTGCTCTCTATATTGAAAATGCATTTAGTGTATGCCTTGTTGGTTACTGTTTTCTGCAAACGCACCTTCCCTGTTACTTTGCAAATATCAGATTAAACTATAAGGGGGAAGGAATGAAAAATTAATTTAGTTACAATGCACCATTATCTATCTGTTCTGACATAAACCCCAGAAGAGGTGTCCTGCTTATCCATCATTTGTCGAGCATTTCAATAATTTTGCATTTTACCTTGGCAAGAGTAAGTGTAAATATCTCTAGGTATCTTGGCAAAGGCGCCAATGTAATTTTATGTCTTCTCTTAGCTCTGCTCAAACCTCCCAGGTGCTCCTCATAATGACAGACACTCAGGGGCTTAATTTTTTTTAAAAAATAATAATGTTGCTTTTTACCATAAATTTTGTTACATCCCCCCTGTTTATATCACTCATCCCCCTTAGCCTATTGAAACTGGAAGACAAATGAAGACCGAGTGACATGCCTCTGCTTTTGGTGCTATTGTACACTGGAAAACATTGCTTCGTACTGTTTATGTTGTCTCCCTTAGAGTCTCATGGTTTTTACAATGGTTGACTTCAATCATCTCCCCTGTGCACCCCTGCATCTCCCCCAAATCTGCTCCAGAGGATGGGGGAGCTCCTAGAACATAGGTAGGCAAACTAAGGCCCGGGAGCCGGATCTGGCCCAATCGCCTTCTCAATCCGGCCTGCGGACAGTCCGGGAATCAGCGTGTTTTTACATGAGTAGAATGTGTGCTTTTATTTAAAATGCATCTCTGAGTTATTTGTGGGGCATAGGAATTCGTTCATTCTCCCCCCCCCCCCAATATAGTCCAGCCCCCCACAAGGTCTGAGGGACAGGGGACTGGCCCCCTGCTGAAAAAGTTTGCTGACCTCTGCCCTAGAACAAATTTAGGGGGCATGATGTTCCTTTGCGCAAATAGAAATCCTTGTGCTGGCAGGATGGATGAATTATCGCTACTTTGGATTCCACTCCATACTTCTGCATTCATTTCTTGAAAAGTAAAAATAATGCATGTATTTTGGCCCCCTCAATATTTGTTTTAATGAGATGGCCCTTCACGTATCGCAGCTCCAGTGGCTGGCTCCTCCAGGGTATTCAGTCTCCTCCATCATGCGTGCATTGCACTCACGTCGTCACACACACACAATGAGCAATGCGTATGTTGTCGTGTGTGTGCAATGCATGACGGGCCCCTTCAATTTTGGGGACAATGTGGCTCCTCTGCACATGGTGAGTGGTCTCTGCAGCTTCCCATGCTTAAAGTCAAGCTGAGGAGCTTGTGGGTTTTTTAGGGAACACCGGGGAAGGCTGTAGAGTGCAGAGCATCATTGAGATGGGTGGGGAAATGTAGGAAAAGACTCTCACAAACACTCGCTGCCTGCCTCGAAAGTAAGGCAAGTACAACAAAAAGCCCTGTGCACACTTGAAGAATTTCGGAGAAATGTCCTCTTTCCTTTTGACATTTTGCAAATGCACAGTGCCAGATTTATGTATAAGCTAAACAACCTATAGCTTAGGGCCCCACTTTCTTGGGGGCCCACCAAAAATTTAAAGGACAAAAAAAACCTGGATGGACATTTCCAAAATATAAGATAAAAACAAATAAAATAAAATCTACACACAGCAACAATGTTTTGTGTTGTGTAGGCTCCTATGATGTAAGTATTGGGCCCCGCCTGCTATATAAAGGGCCCTATTACATTCAGTAGCTTGGGGCCTCAACAAACCTAAATCCGGCCCTGCAAATGCAATTTATTTTCTTATTAACTGGTGGCAAACGGTTAGGCAGGGGGGAGCACAGGAGAAATTTTCAGCACAGCACTAATTTTAATATTTACTTCTGCAGCTTCCCGTACTTGTTCATAAGTGGGGCGCGGGGTATAGAGCTGGTAAAGAAGAAGAAGAGGTAATGACTCATACTTCTTAAAATCTGGCTGGGGTGGTGTGGGAAGTGGGACCTGCCAAGATCATCCTTACTGAGATATGCTCAGAGAATATTACTGTGGCAAAAGCAATGAAGAAGGTTATTTTAAGAACCTGCTTTGAATTGAAATCCATTCTTTACTCCGATGATATACTGTTGATGGGCAGAGGGGGGAGAGAATGAATCCAAATGTGTCATGCAACACATGGAGGCCGAAACCTTATTTTTAGTGACAATCTAAAAGCAATAACATGAAATGATTCATTGCTTCCCATTGCCCTTGGACAGCTGGCTCCATACTTTAATCTATGTTAGCTCAAGTGGGTTAATACAAATTTCACGTCAATCTTTCCATGCTGTTGCCATTGCGGGGTTCTTAGTCCTGTGTAACCAATAACCATAGTATTGATCTCCTTCACCTTGTTCAGACTCTTAATTTTGTTTTCATTGAGGGAGTTACTAAATATTTTAAAGAAATACTCAATTGTTAGTGTGTGTGGAAGTTTGCTCGGTTGAAGCAATCACGTAAAACCAGAAAGGATTTTTTTAGCCCTTGAGCAGGAAAAAATAAATAAATGAAGATGATTGTGGGCTTGTAGCCACACTTTGAGATGGAATTCCTATGCCCTTAGTGTAAATATTTAGGGTACTAGAGGCAACAGGGATGGAATCTGTGCAGAGTAATACAATACTGAGAATCCTGACAGCTGTAACTGACCATCGTGGTAGGGAGAGACTTGGTGCAATACCTGAGCTTCCTTCTCACACCCCCTTCTCTGCCAATGAACCAACACAGCTGCCTTTCTGGGGGATTAGGGAACCCATCAGTCATGATTAAAATAGCACATGTAGACATCTGAAAGGAACAGAAAATGAGACTCATTCTAGGGCTATGAGAACAAATGAAATTAAAGCATTATACAGTGTTCCTGAATTAGACAAAGAATATATCAGCATCAAAGTCAACTGAGTGACAGCAGCAGCGATGGAACAGGTGAGATCCATCACATAAACAGTGAAAGGTCTTATTCTGTGCACAACAATAATGTCTCACATCAAATGTAAAAAAAAGACCCTGCAGCTTGAAAAAAGAGACAATGCATGTTCTTTTGTTAATCAAGAAAAACTTTAATAAACATTATTATTTTTAAAAAGGTATTTTGTAGTCTTGTGGTTGCAAACAACAAGCAGATACCTTGAAGTTAAAGGGGGAAGTCAGAATAACAAGCAGAAATACAGAAATGAAAAAAGACCAAGAATGCTTTTGCACAAAAGGGTTTTGCAGATCTGCAGGTAATTAGAGTTCTCTCACATTCATGTGTATTTCAATTAAGTAATAAAACGTGACAGGGATTATGTTTCTGGGTGACAGAAGCAGGCGCTGTGGGTGTTGCTTCTTAATGGGAAGTCATCTAGAAGTGTAACAGCTCCTCTCCATGTATAAATTCTCAAAAAATAAGAAGCTGTGCTTAAGCTGCTACAAGTACACTGTAATCCTGAACTCCCTTACCTGGGAATCAGCATTAAGCACAGTGGAAATTTACTTCTGAGAAAACATGCATGGGATTATGCTATGGAATTCTATCAGGAACTCCCAGACCTTTGTGGGGGGGGGGAGGGGAGGGGTGTCCTAGCAAAGGCATTCCCACACACTACCATTCCAGAATGGATAGATGTCCCTAGCTTTGATTTCTGCGTCCCTTATTTATTTATGTAGAGTTTTAGTCTCCCCTCACTCTATCCACCCGTACAGAATAATTATTTTATTTATTTCTCAACATTTATATACCACTTAATTGTAAAAACGAAAACCTGAAACAAACACAACAACCCTCTGAGGGGTTTACCAATAGATTAAAAGATAAACATTATCATTTAAACAACAACAACTTTAAAAACAAGAATTTTAAAATGTTCAAAAGATAATTAAAGTGAGCAGCAAAACAGCCCACCACACAGGCCACTGCTGCCGAAGGCTAAAAAATAAAAGGGATGTGATGTCACTCAATAACACCACAAACAGATTCCCAGCAGCTTGTAGGCACAAAAGAACTGCTAACACATCCCATGAAGGGTTTACGAAAACGACTGTCCTGGTGAAAATTCAAGATTCAATGTACACATAAATATCTTCAGCATGGTTTCAGGGTTATGAGGCGCAATAGGGATTCCGTCCCTCGGTTTCTCTTAAAAGCACTTTAAATTGGCTGAGTGGTAGAGGAGAGTGTCTACAAGGAACCACGCAAGGCGCTTTGTTATTGCTCCCAGAACTTTTAACTTACCCAAGTGGTCTCCGTGGTGTGCCTGTTCCCTAAGCATGGCCATTTGAAATACTAAATGGATGATTTCACATGAAGCCTCTCACGATCTGAGTCAAACTGATCTGGCTGATGACATGATGCAACACTCAGACTAGAGAATGGCATCGACAAAAGTTATTCCTCGGTGCCTCGGCATTATTCACTTCAGTGGGTGCTGCGTAATGCAGGCCATTGCTCTTGTAGGAATGTTCAAGGTGGCAGGAGAGGATATATTGTTTATTAAAATCCTTCCTAACTTGTGCTAGCAAGTTCCTTTACTTAGCAGAGTTTACATTCCCCTTTTCACAACGCAGCAAAAAGCTGGTTGCAGGTTCGTGTGAGCCTCTCACTATTATACAATTCAGTCGGTCTCAGATTGAATTGTATGTTCCTATTAAGTTCCCTTGAATCCCTCTTTAAAAAATAAAGATGCCACACTCTTATTCAAAGTCAATAAAAGTTTACTTACATCAGTTCACAGTTGGATCCCTGAAGGCAGACTTTGTTGTTGTTTAGTCGTTTAGTCATGTCTGACTCTTTGTGACCCCATGGACCAGAGCACGCCAGGCACTCCCGTCTTCCACTGCCTCCTGCAGTTTGGTCAAACTCATGTTAGTAGCTTCGAGAACTCTGTCCAACCACCCAGTCCTCTGTCGTCCCCTTCTCCTTGTGCCCTCAGTCTTTCCCAACATCAGGGTCTTTTCCAGGGAGTCTTCTCTTCTCATGAGGTGGCCAAAGCATCGGAGCCTCAGCTTCAGGATCTGCCCTTCCAGTGAGCACTCAGCACTGATTTCCTTAAGAATGAATAGGTTTGATCTTCTTGCAATCCATGGGACTCTCAAGAGACTTAGTTACAAATATATACATGTGGATCTACCCCATATGGGGGAATAATTCCAGTTCTTCCACTAGCTGAGAGCTAGCAAAGAAGTCCTATCTAAAAGCTGGTCAAACGATGAAGGAAGTCAAAAAAGAGAGGGGGGAGTGCTGCGTGACTCATCCTTTTGTTAGCTGGACAGGTTAGGTCACGCCCACCTTCTATCACATGCAAAAGGAAGGATGCTCCAGCCAGAAGGAACAGGAAGTTTCTACTGGCTGGACCAAACATTCCCTTGTATGTCTTCTCTAGCATTACAAGGAATGTTGTACTTGACTACCTCTCATGGAGCACATCCCACAGCTCTGTGGAGTGTTCAAAAAGGAATGACTTCCCCTAAAAACAAAACCAGCCAGTGCATCCATCTCAGGTGCCTGATAGCCATCCCTCTACAGCTTGCCACTCTTCCAGCAGATGACATTGTGAGGGAACCCCACCTTACTGAGATCCCCCCCCCCAAAAAAATCTGGAAGTGTGGGCAGCTAGGGAGGCTGCAGAGAAATAGAGATTGTTTAATGGAAAGGAAAGGGCACGTATCACCCAGCAACAATATGATGAGCTCCACCCTTTTTATGAAGAACTTCTAAATCACTCTGCAATGAGGTGGGGAGGTGGATAGCTCTTTTGCAGAGGAAGAAACTTTTGAGAAATTGGGAGACATGTTTCAGTACTCCAATTCGGAAAACTGCAGTTCAGTTCTCCCACCAGCCATGGCTATTTCCAGGAGATGTAATTCCACTTCTTTGTTTTCCCCAACACGCCTCCAGTGGCCCTCTAAGCATGCTCAGTCCTCACTGGGCTGGGTATTTTGAATTCGTATCCCTAGCTGAATGAAAAGTTATTTTATGATGACCCTGAAAATTGAAAATGAGCAAAACCTGCAAACTCGGACCTGCTGACCCTTCCACCTCCATTAGGCTTTTGTTTTCAGTTTTTTGTTTTTGTTGTATTGTTACAAACAAACAAAAACAACCGAACTTCATTAAAATATTAATAAAAACAAAAACATTGAGTTTTCCCTGTGCACACTGATCTTTCCCTCTTGTTTCTTGGCTGGCCTGTTTTGGCTCCAATCCTGTCAGCACCTCAGTTCACTTTTAGAAGGAGCAATATTATTATTTTTCTAACTTTCCTAAGACATAGTAGCTTGCAGAGAAAACAAACCTTCCGGGATATCTAAAAACAGCAGTACATTTTAGAGGTTAAAGCAGAAATCCTGTCTGAAAAACCAAAAAAGGTCATTTAGTGTTTGTCTATCCAGTACTGTCTCCTTAAAACTTTATAAAGTCCAATATTAGCCATTTTGTCCCGCAGTACACAAATGACATAAGGCATTAATATTAGGCACCGGACAAATCTCATTAAGCCATTAGGTCCCAACAGGGGGTAATTATATTTTTATCATAAGACAATCACAATTCTGAAGGAAAGAGGAGCACCCAGCTGTGCCTTGTGCCCTGGGGGCATCATTATGGCTTGATAACCTCACCTGTGCAACTGTCAGGTTTCATTGCCCAATTAATTTGCCTCCATAGATTGTTCAATAAAATGCCCCCTACAGTAATTTCAAATGATTTAATGACTTTATGTCATTTGGATTAACATGAGATGTTGCGGGCCTCAAAAACCTCACCTTCTGTTTGCCAAGCCAATTTCCCTGTACCTCGATCTGCTAGTTTCCTATCGAGAGTACAGGAGGGAGTTTTATAGTCTTCAGTTATTGGTACATCCCAACCTCCTTGCGAGTCGTCGTCCACCCACCCCTGCTTAAGGATGCTCTGTTCAAAATTCAGATTAATTGTGCAAAGTTTAAAAGTGTATGACATTTCGTGGCATCTCTTCTCCGTGTCGTTTACTTGGGTTAGACTGCTGGGAAAGGGACTGAATATTTGAGGCGAAAGCAAACAATACATTAAAGTGCATTCCTGGGTCATCTAGTTTGGCCTTTTTGCTGCCAGAGATCCAATATGATAAGTGCTAGGCAGGAGATTTGGTAACAGGATATGGCGATACATGCCTTTTGATTATTGAATGGATCTGGTGTTGCGTGGCAAGTTCCCGCCTCCCCCCAGTAGGAATAAAGACACAGGACACCATTATTTTAGGTTAATGGGCTAAAAATGGCCACAACTTTATTGGTTACAGGTAAGAGTGGTATTGGCTTAGGCATTGGTCCTATCAGACTATCCGGCTTCAGCCTGTTTGCTTGAAAACCGGGAAGGGTTAACACCAGCAGAGGGAGCCCTGCTGATGCACATCAACTAGGCACTCCCCCGGGGTCACTGCTCGGGGGCGCGCTTTAGGCCCTGGCCTCCATAGGCTTCGGACGAGGCAACGCCCCCTGGAATCCTTTACTGGACTACCTTTCAATATTTGGGGAAGGTGATGGCACTCCTCCCCCCCCAACACATCTACATAACAATACCCCTACCAATGTCTAACCGCCAAAACCAAAGGAGTTGTGACGATTTGCTACGAGGTAGACGAAAAACCAAATGGCCAGTGCCAATTGGCCAAGTGGAAAAAATTCCTACCAGGCCCCTTAACAGCGACCAACCAAAGTCCATAGCAAGGTCCGAAGGGGAACCTTAAAGGGTGGGTGGGTGGGAAATGACATCAGCTGCGCGGACCCAAGAGGGAGATCCCAGGCCGTGCTTGCTTTAAATGAGGCAAGCCACACACCCCGAGCCAGCTGATTGGCTGGCTCAGGGGATGACACGGCCCAAGGATTCCCCTGATCGTGCGGGGCTGGAAGCCAGCCTCCGCACGCATGCTAGGGGCATGAAGCCCGTAACACCAACTCCTCCAGATGTCAGAAGTGGCTTTAAGCAATATGGGCAACCTGTGGCCCTCTGCCTAATTTCATGTTGCTCTTGGCTAGGGGTGGCCAGTTTTGTTTTCTCTCAGTTCTCATTATCCCAGACTTTGCCACATTTCTGCATTAGTTTGTGAATGTTATTTTTAAAAGTCTTCCTGAAAATTCATCAGGTTAGTGGGCATAACTCCTAATACACCCATTGTCATATGCAATTTGGCCTAACATCATACCCCGTAAGTGTCCTGGATAAAATGGGAAATCCCATTTTTTTATCACAAGAGCACGGCGGCCATTTTGGTCGCAATTTCGCAGTGCAATTTCCTCCTGAAAAAGCACTTTTCAGGGCTGCAGTCTTGCCTGGTGCCCAAAAATGCAGGTTTGTGGGCACCATACAAGATCACAGAAACCAGAATGACTGCCATGCTCTTGCAATGTAGTTTCATATGTTATTTTCAGTAATATATGTGATTTTATGCACACTGTCTCCTCATATCCATCATATCCAAAGGATTTCGTTTTTGTTTATGTGCAGGATTTGTGAAGGAACCTACATTCCACCAAAACACATGCAAACATTCAGTATTTGTTAGGTGTTGCTGAGATGTACACCAAGAGATTTTTTTCTGACTGTCCTATACAGAGAAACAAAGACAGGAGGTTTGTGATGAGAGAGGATTGAAAGTAATGAAGAAAGAACATTATGGGAGATTCAAGAAAAGTAAAGGGGGGGGAGGAAAGTGACATGACAACACATTTTGTGCAGGATAACATTTTCTGTTTAACAGAATGCATCACCTGGAGAGCTCAGCTGGAAATACTCCACAACGTGAGGATGTTTAATTCATATCCAATACTTCAAGAAAAAAGAAATGGGGTGACAAATTCCTGTATTAGGTTCAGACTGGAGATGCGAGATTGAGACAGTATAAGTGGCAAAAGTCAGAGAAATGAAACATTCCACCTGAACCGATGAGCATTTTCAGCGGTAGCACAATTCGATGGGTGAGCAGGATTAAAGCTTTTGCTGTTATGAAAGGATAAAGATGAAGTGAAGAAGTTGTGCCAGTTTCTCTCCTGGATAAAGCCGGCGGGGAAGCAGATTGGCATTTCCTAGCTGGCCAAAGCCTCGCTCAAAATAAAGAGAGGCAAACTGAGTTATCTAAGGTTAGGTTTCCTGGGCAACCCATTTCAACGTTGTAGTTTTAAGAGGGTCAAGGCGAGTGTTTCCCTACATACAGGCTTTTGGCTGCAGAAATGAAAGAGCATGGCATAACATTAATTCTTCAGCAGGAAACTTCTCAGAAATCTATCTCCCCCTAGAAAAGCAGGGAAGCTTAACGTTGATCCTCACTGAACGTAGGGATAATATAGGTTAATACACGAAACCAATCAGCCAAATGGATCTACTGTTTTGGAACGGCATTGGAGAAGTGATACAAAGTAGCCCCAAATGTGCTAAGATTATCTGGTGGAACAATGAATGAATACCAAACAAAGAGGACAACCACATACCAGAAGAAAGTATCATTTGCTTAAGATATCCTACAGGAGGGAACATAGGGTTGTAACCAATGCTACAATTTGTTTCATGCAACTGAACCCTGACCCCCTCTCTCCAGCTTCCCATACACACTCAAAATCTGCTGCAGATGGGTTGGGGGACTCCCTAGAGACTATTTTTGTGGGGGGCACATGGCAAAAGGAAAGAAGTGTCCCATGGCATGAGAGGAATGCTGTTTGCATACAACCTATAATAAGCTTCATTTTACTAGGACAGGCTATTTGACCATCTGTCCCAGTATTTGTTTATTCTGACTGGCAAGTTCTGAACTACTGATCTTACACATCATCTGCCACCTGATTCTTTTCTTTTCTTTTCCTTACCTTTCCTTTCCTGGATATGCCAGGGACTGAATCTGGTACTTCATGCAGGCAAAGAATGTCATCTGCCACCGAACTATGTCCCTCCTGGTTATTTTTCAGCTTTCCTCACAGGGAATGGCTGAGTGAAATAAATTTTAAACAGGGAGCACAGGTTCTTAGAAGAAACGTTTATATGCTTCAGGATAAACTCTCTCAGCAGTTTAGCTCCTGGTCTTTTGCAGGGCTTGAGTCTCTACTTACTTATTTAGGAACCTCAGGTTAAAGAAGTAAAAAAAGAAATTTATGGTGAGATCTGATACTTCCGCCCAGCCAAGAGTCACTGGAGAGGAATTTAGACATGCAACGCTTTCAGTCATGAGTGATGCCTGGCAGGCCTAATGTATGAGTGTCATGTGAGCAGAAGAATACTAATGATCCTTTTCCACACTTCCCAAGATGATCTAAGAAAATAAATCCTATATTAATGTTTGGAGAGATAAGCTTACGACTTCCATTAGGAAACAGGGAATGGGAAGTAAGGAATGGGGCTCTTGTGTTTACATCAATAACACATAGCTTGACTCTGGAGACTGTAATCGTAAGTCGCTTTACTTGGAGGTGAATCAAACAGAAGTCAATAGGACTTAACTTCCGTGCAATGAAAGTAGGATCAGGGTGCAAGAGTGTTTAGGATCAGGGTGCAAAACTCAACAGGGTGAAATATTTACCTATCACCAAAATTACAAATTCTGGACTATATCAGTTTCATTTCTTCCTGTAGACAACTTTTAACAACAGTCATCTTCATGCATGCCTTCAGATGAACGCTAACCCTGTGGAGAGGATGGAAAGCTATGTCCTTCTTGCCCTGCCCTGATGCCAGGGCGCCAGCGCCAGCCACACCATCTGTGTGCTGACTGGGATGTGCAAGAAAGAGACCTTACAAATGTATCTGTACGTGGTTAGATGCTCCATGTATGTGCTCAGAAGCTCTCACTCCCCAATCAGAGGAAATGCCAGAGTGAAGAGGTGTTCTGTTTCAAATGCACCACTTAGAAAGTGGGCAATGCCCTTGCCTTCAGTGTGGCAAGACTGGTGGGGCAGGGCTCCTAATGTGTGAAGGGGGCTATGGCTATGGCTGAGTGTCATTTCCTAGCTTGTATGGAAGACGGAAGGGATACAAATATATATCATTTTCTTTTTTCCCCTTCTCCTATCTAAAGAGAGATATGTGCACAGAATAATAACTAGAGCTGCCTCGAAGCACTCCGCCAATAATTTCATCACAGTAGGGTTGCCAAGTTGCATCCTAGAAATTGCACCTTTATGCTTAACGGTATCTAAATGACATTGGAGAGGCTGCTCCCCGTTCTGATTCTTCACAGCTCCCATTTTTCACCCTCCTCTCACACCGGATCCAAGAAGGAATAGGGCAGAAAGCATAACGGTAGTGGCAGCATCTCTGACTGTACACGGATTGATAAAACAAGAACATAGGAAGCTGCCTTGCACTGAATCAAACATTGGTCCTGCTAGCTCAGGACTGTCCACAATGACCGCCAATGGTAGTGGCTCTCAAGAGTTTCATAGTCCTATCTGGAGACGCCAGGGACTGCACCTGGGACCTTTAGAACACAAAGTGTGTGTGCTCAACCACTGACTCACAACTTTAAAGGGTGCAATCTCCAAACCACAATCTAGAGAAGCACTACGACATGTTTGAAAGGAGACCAGAATTGCTGGAAATGTCCCCTCCCTAAACCTTTTCCCAAATGTTACTCTCCCTGTACGCTAAACATTTCACTATAGTCCTTTCTGAACAAGATTCCTCCTGTGCATATTAATATATGGTCTTTGGAAGCTTGCTTGAGCTAACGTTTTCCTATATTTTATAGGGAAAGTAAAAAAAACCCAAAAAAACCCTTAATTATGGATTTTCCTTTATTGGGAAGAAGAGGTAAGGGGGATGGTTGATCTTGCTACTTCTGTTATGTTAGCTTTTCTGATGTGATACTAGATGGCTTTGTTGTGCAATATTTTTCTGCAATAGCTTGGGTGCTTTCATGCACTATCTCAAGCTATTAAGACAAGTGATAATAGAAATTCAATCAATAAATGCCTGTATACTGTCTGTCACATCCCCAAGGAAGCCAGCTACAGAATCAACTCCAACCTCTCTTTCTTTCTTTCTTTCTTTCTCTCTCTCTCTCTCTCTCTCTCTCTCTCTCTCTGTGTGTGTGTGTGTGTAGTAATAGCAGTGCTTTTTTCTGCGGGGACGCAGGGGTATGCATACCCCTAAACATTTTGTGAATCTAAGTTTGGCCTCATTGAGGGGCAGTATTTGAATATGAGTATGAAAATGGGAGTACCTCTAAATATTTTCTAAGGAAAAAAAGCACTGTATTTACACACACACACACACACACAGAGAGAGAGAGAGAGAGAGAGAGAGAGAGAGAGATGTCAACGATGAAGTTGAAATAGTTCACTGAAGCTAGTGCTTAGCCCATAAAATATCTACCAATATACACCATGAGTTTGGTTTGGTTTTTTTAGAAAAAAAGGAGGTTAGATTTACACAGGGATTTGTATGCAAACATTTTGGAAATAATTTTTAAATATCTCTGATAAGTTAAAAAGAGCCTACTAGCTAATACCGGGGATGTTGAAACCAATTGAAACAAAGAGATATCATAGTTTTCACAAAGCAAGCAAATGGCCCCCACCCTGAGTGCAAATACTCACTGAAGGAAGAAAGGTTGTGCCTCTAATGGATTTGATTGCTCTAACAATGACTCTTAACAGGGTGTCTGACAAACTACTTCCTGACAACAACAAAAAATTCCATATTAACGCACGCATGCATCTGATAAAGGAAGCACTCTCGTCATAAGGCTTTGCAGCAAGATGCCTCTGTAAATCGCTGTCAATAATGCTGACAACAACGTATCTCAGACTGAAACACAAGACTCCCCCCTCGCCCCCACTCCAAACTGAAACATCATCACTACACTAAGGGAAAAGAGTAAGTTGCACCGCTATTTTGAACATGCTATCTCCCACATCCCAAGAGTAGGGGGGGGGGATTCTGCCTTATCTGTGTGATCGAGTGATTGTAAATAATGAATCGTTGGGTTTTGCGCATTCAAAATGTACACATTCCTAATGCCTATGTGATCACCTTCTTTTTGGCAAGCATAGAGGTTTCGCTGCCTGATGCTTTCGCAATACCTCCAGGGAGGAGGAGAGCTGATTTGGAATTCTGCTCTGCTGTCACAGAAAACGGTTGATCTTATCAGTGCAGGTGCAAAGTCTTGCACACTTCACAACATCCAACAGCTATGGGGAAGGTCAAGGATCAAAAGAGAACCCAATCCAGCTGTGCAGTCACCTGGTTTCTCAAGCACCCTTTCTCCTCTTAATCCGCCTCCCCTGTTCTTTTGGTTTTTTCCTCCATTTCTGGTGAAGCAAAGCGAAGCCTTGGATTAATTCATTTGCTTAGCACTTTCTGTTTGTTTGTTTGTGATGTGGTTTCTTGCTTGAATATTGAGAATGGAACGTGCTCTGCCTGATTCTACACTTAAAGAATCTGGATTAATTTCATGGAGCAAAGTTGAAAAAGCCAAGCCTTGGCCTGGAAGCATGTTGCTGTCCCCAGATCTTGTAGGATTCCCTTTCGAAGGAGACATCTCTTGCTTATTTAAACCAAGAGAATGTGGCCCTCGCAATGTCCATTTCCCCCAACTCTTGTCCTAAATAGTGCGCTAGAAACATATTCATTTAACAAGAACCTACGCTATGTAGCATGTCCTCCAACATTCTTCAGACAAAAATAGGGACAGTCTATTCTACATCAGTGGGAAAAGGGCGGGGCTGGTTGACCTGCCCCAGAGGGGGACTTAACTTTTAAGAAAACACACAAGGTCCACACTGTGCATGGTTCAAAGTGTAAGCTCCACCAAGTTCAAATGCAAGTGTGCTCAAGTCTGAAATCTTATACAGAAGCCGTCCTGTTCAAGTCAGTGCAAGCACACAAAGGGATCTGCAACATTTTTAAACTGTTAAACGTGGGGATGCAAACCCCACAGGATTCCAAGGAATGACGCTCGGTATGCTGGTTCTGACCTGCCTCTCATTCATCTGTTAAAGGGACACCAACTCTGCCAGTTTGAGGTGCCAGTCTGTATGAGCAAGGTTATCTTGGCATATATATATACATGGTGATGGTACACAGACACACATGCTAGAAGACGATTCACATGGGCAACACGCTCAGGAACAATGCCTGTCTTCCATCAACTGAACACACAACACACAAGCTCCCACGTCTGTTGCAGCACCCTCACGCTCGAAGCCTTGTGGCGCTTTAGAAGCTTATCACAAACATTTATTTGAAACCTCCAAAGGGGTTAATTAAAAAGCTTGACACACTTATTCACAACACCAGCCCAATGGAGTTTCTGTAACCGCCAGTCTTTTAAAGACCCCACAAAACTCCAGCCTCCAGCTTTTAAGGCACTGCATTGCAAATGGCAAATTGCCAAAGGAGAAGTAGGGAGCCTCCACACACACCCGCTTTGCCCTCTACTAGGGTTGCCGTATGTCCAGGAACTCCCAGACATGTCCTCTTTTCAGGGTCCTACATGCCCATCCGGGGGCAAGTTTACATTTTAAAGCAAATGTCCTGGATTTGGGGGTTTTAAAGAAATGGTGCATGGGTGGCTCTCGTTCAGGCACAGGCTCTCTGGCTCAGCAGAGATGATGGGGCTATTGGGCAATTGCCTTTAAAAAGTTCAACAACTTTTTGTGTCTGGATTTTTACCTCTGGAAATATGGCAACCCTACTTGCCAGCATGGTGTAATGGTTAAGAGCGGTGGAATTGTAATCTGGTGAACCAGGTTCACTTCCCCACCCCTCCACATGCAGCTGCTGGGTGACCTTGCACTGAAAAGGATAAACCAAGAACTCTGGCCACAAGTTTCAATGTAAGGATTAATTACTACTCAAGAGTTGAAAAGAAAAAAACGTGTATATTCTGCAAAGAATGACAGTTTAAAGCTAATAGTAAATTTAAACACAACGTGTGAGTACAATGGTTTTAAGATAATAATAAATTTAGATATTAGTATGCAATAATATAGTATAAAGGTACATAAAATACCAGTACACAACAATAGTTTTATACAAGTCTCAATGGTAGTCAAAAAGAGTCCATATTATATAAACTCAGAATAAAGAATAAAGAGCCAAAAAGGAGTATCCGGAGTATGAATCAGATGTACGACTCAGTAGTGGTGACCAGGACAGGGCCCTGTTTCGGAGTAAACGCCTTCTTCAGCTGGTAATATCAAATAATATGTCAAAATAAATCAAGGTTCTTCAATTCCATAGATCATAAATATAATAAAGTATATACATTCTAAAGTGAATTAGCACATATCATGATATTTGGTTCCATACCTCGGTTTTTTGAGGACTATAAATCTGTTGGAAGTCTATATCATATCATATAGTTCTTTTATGTTTCTTTTTCAACATGCGTCTAGAAATAAGAATTTACAAGAGTTATTATTTCCAGTCAAATTGTTTTTAAAAACGGACATCAGATGAGTGTTTTCTCACCTTAGATAATTGAATCCAAGTTTTCTTGCGTTTCTGGGTGACCTTGGGCTGGGTGACCTTGGGCTAGTCACACTTCTTTGAAGTCTCTCAGCCTCACTCACTTCACAGAGTGTTTGTTGTGGGGGAGAAAGGGAAAAGGAGTTAGTTAGCCACTTTGAGACTCCTTAAGGGGAGTGAAAGGCGGGATAGCAAGTCCAAACTCTTCTTCTTATTCAGCCAAATGCCCAGATAGGCATGCTTGCCTTGGTGCTCAGTTCCCTCAGGGAACAAACGCCTGTGCAGGTCTCTTCTCTGTGGCCAGCCTAGTTCCTCCTTGACTATGCACCTTTACCTGGTAGCAAATCCCACTGATCTCAATGGTGTTTGCTTCCAAATAGATATGTTGGGATATTGTGTGTGTGTGTGTGTGTGTGTGTGTGTGTGTGTGAGAGAGAGAGAGAGAGAGAGAGAGAGAGAGAGAGAGAGAGAGAGAATCCTACCTAACTTTGCAGAGCCACACAGAGGCAGCTGCTTCCCCTTTAGCTCTGAGGCAACCGTTTCACTCCATAGCTTGCCCAATGCTCCTCTGCCAAGCCAAGGAGGCCCTGTCAGTGTGGATTTACAATTCCTCCCAACCCTCTGGCCATGGGAGGGTGGGAGAGAGATCATAGGGGGAAGAGTGCCAGCGAGTGGTCCAGGTGGGCAGGCAACTGTGGAAAACAAACTGAACAGGGAGGAGCATTTCTCTCAGTAATTTGTATAGGAGAGTAAGGCAGGGAATTTGGGAGTCAGGTTACTCTTAAAGGGGCTGCAAGCTAGTGGCAATTTTGTCCATGGCCCCTTTAAGAGCATTTTAAAATTGGGACACCCCATGGCACAGGAAGAAACCGTGATGGCTTATTGGTTTTTGTGGTGGTCTCAGCAGAATCGTGGCACTTGGAAACTATGTATATAGTAAGACCAAGACCGCAACTTACACACATTTAACTTGGGTGCATTCAGGTTTACGCACTTGGCACTTGGCAAAAATTAAAAAGGAGGCAGAAAGGGGGCGGTCATCCCCCCAAAAAATTGGGCAATCCCCCAAACTTCCACCATTCCACCCAGTGTGTTCTGACTATGTGCAATTTTAGCTTTAGGTGCAATTCCTGGAACTTAATCCCTGTGTAAGTTGCAGGCTTTCTATATAAACTAAATGAGACTTCTTTAAAATATACCTTTTGTTTCTTTCACTTTTTTAAACTTTATGAAAACCACATACTTGCAAGCTTTTGTCCACAAGTGCAAGAAATGTACTTGAAAATGAAAATGGATATTCTGTCATTGTTGCAATTCCATCTATTCCAATCTCAGCTTTGAAGAAATGCTACCCTGGTTTCCTGGATGAAATATTGCATCTCCAAAGATTATGTCAGGCGGCAATCATAGCTACCATCGCCATCAGTGGAAGACGCTTCCAATGGTCTTAATACCTGCAGGATTTTTTCTGCCTCCACAGCAGTCGCCACAACACAGTACTAAGAATAATGGACCTGATGCTGATCACTTGCCAATTTCACTGATTTCAGATTTTTCAGTGTACTTTTAAAAGATAAAGACATGGGGAGAAATAATTATTTCCTGCAGAGAACAGTTTCAAAAACCCAGCATGAAGCCCCAGAATGTACTGATTGCTGGGAAGCTTGATGGCTTGGAGAACTGGTAATGGAATAGCACTGTGCCTTTCATCTAAGACAGTTCAATATTGTGCTGAAATGGGCAAACGAGCACATGTAAGACAAACATTTTTATTGGAAAATAGCCAACAAAGTGGGTACAGTACTTCTTTCCTGCCAACTTTTTTCTGATACTCAAAACTGGGAAATATGTCAAGTTGCACAGAACCAAAATGAAACATACAGGAGCCAGCCCAGTTCCTGATTTATATACATCAGCCTGTGGATCTTGAAGCAGCATAAATGGGGTTCCCACATGGCCCTGCTCCCAGGCATTGGCAAGGTTAGGTTTAGCAAAGTTACTGTAGCATGGGTCTTCAGTGCGTATCCTGAGACCACTTAAGTCCCTAGCTGCTTGCATCATTTCTTGAGGACCCCCTGCTGGACCAGACCAAAGGTCCATCTAGTCTCACCAGTTTCCCAAGCAGATGCTTCTGGGCAGTGCTTTTCGTCTAGGAAAAAAGGGCCAGAACTCACTGCCTCAGTCGCCAGCTCAGACGCCGATGCCATCTTGAAACCAAAATCACATGACAAGATGCTAGGCTACACCATCTTATCCCTAGGGCTGGGCGATGTCAGGTTTTCAACATCATGATGTATCACCATCTGGGGGGTACATTGCAGTGTTGAAAGGAAGGAACAAGCTGCATTGGCCCTGGCCCCACGAAGCACCAGGGTGAAATTAGTTGCCGCTTCCGCTGAGGGAGCTGAGATGGTTTCACCCTGGTGTCTTGCGGTGCTGGGGCTGATGCAGTTCGTTCAACCTGCTGGGTGCTGGGAGAAAAAGGCATCCCATCCATGCGAAGGCCACTGCCTCAGTGGAGACAGCCCTGAAGATGGAGCCAGGGCTTCCTCTGACCCTTCACATCTTTAAACTGCTCCACTGAGGTAAACATGGCTGCCTCACTAGAGCAGTGGACCAAATTAGCACACAGATTGTGTTGTCTTCATAGCAGACATTTCCATTTAAGCAACTATCTCTCTACAGACGCCATCACCACACTTGCTGTGATATTTGAGCATACTTCTGAGCAACATCATATTGTAGCACCCCAAGCACCACAATGATAAAGACTAAGAGTGGAAAAGGGGATGACTATTTCATAAGTGAGCTATTCTTGTGTTTGTGTGGAACCATCAAAATTGTTTGGCACTGTACTGGCAAATGGTACTCTGACTCTTAAACTGACTTGATAATGAAATTGCTTAATAATGAGCTATGTAACTATGTAACTTGAAATAAACAAAAGCATTTATTTATGTCGGTGGCAGAAATAAAAGCTTAGAATAGTTCTAGGGAAAGCATCTCTGAAAAAAAGTAGGGAAGATGAAGAGGAGGAAGAAGCAATCTTTCTTATTTTGCCAGTATATGTAGAATATAAAGGGTACATTTATGAGAATCGCTTAAAAAACCCTGTAAACATAGTGTAGTTTGATGAAATTAAAATAAATGTGGGTATAATCCAGCTAAGGTTAAATGCTTTCAGTCTCATTGATTTTAATGGGAGACTTTTAAGCATGAGTGTAACTCTGCTATTAAAATCAATAGAACGTAAAAGTGTTTAAGTTTGGCTGAATTGTGTCCACTTATAGTACTGAAGAAAGGAATTAAAGACTAGCATATTGAAGCTAGTTATCCATGCGAGTCAATGGAACATAGACAAAAATTATGGTAAAATGCACCTGAGGTTGTTTTTCTCAGAGAGTGTCAAATAAGAAGGCCAGGATCACAGATTACGATAATGGGGAATTACATCTTTATGTTCGGTGGTTTAAAAACTAAGCATAATTGATGCATGCATTTAATGTAAATGTAAAATTGCCAAAACAAGTCATTTAATCAAATTATGTTATAGATAATTTAATAGATTCCAAGTGCCTCATAATTATTGCTTGCAATATCTTCCCTTCACAAGCCACTGCATTTTGCTTCAGTTTACGATAATCAGAAACCTGGAGGAGAATTAGGATTAAAAAAAATATCCAACTATTGGGTCCTCAAATAGTGTGTTAAGATGATTATGTACACACTGGAACTCAGCACAGAGTCCGTCACACTGATCTTTATTATACAGTACAGTATTTCATGATACCCAAAACTGGACCTCTTTGCATCCAATGTGCTTTTCTCTGCCACCATGTATCTAGGCAATATGGAGGATAATGGCTATTAGTCACGATGGCTGTATATTACCTCCATTATCCGAGGTGGAATGTATCCGAGTGCCAATGGATGGAGATCATAAGGGGGAGAGTGTAACTGTGCTTGTACCGCTTGTGGGCTTCCCACAGCCATCTGGTTGGCCACCGTGAGAACAGGACACTGGACTAGATGTGCCTTTAGAGTCACCAAGACTCTTCTTACATTATTTTTTATGTTCTTAGGACAGTGGCCAGAGTAAAAATAAAAGCTATTTGGCTAATACATCCAGAATTTAACTATTTTGGCATTTTGCTAATATCAATAAAACTGAACCATGATGTTGAAAACGTCGAAGCAATCCTTTTGGTTTGAAGAAGCTAATTTGAAATCTTAAGTTTCTGCCCTTAATTTGTTTACCCTGAGTTAACTTAAAGCAGAGAGATAATTTCTATTTAACTGATCTCATAAACCACTCATCGTGCTTCCCAAACTCAATTTTATTATCCTCATTACATCTCTCCTTGTGTTACTAAAAAGTGTTTTATATAAATATTGACTCTGATATTATTATGTGCAAATGAACTCTGACAGTATCTCATCTACTGCAATATTGAGGTCCTAGAGGGGTCAATCTGAAAGATTCATCGTTCTCTCTCCCATCCGTGTTGAAACCCATAGGAGATGAAGTAAATAATTAAAATGTCAAATGGAAATCAATGTGAATTGGGAAAACATCAGCTTCATTTTCTTAATATAATTATCCACATTAATTTTGATGAAGTAATATTTGTTTGATCCTGTGTATGAAATGGTATAACTCATTCATTTTTTGAAAAGAAATTACAGCCATTTATATTGACCAGCTTAAGTGATGCATTCATAATGTTATATGATTACCGGGGGGGGGGGGGTGTAGTGCAGTAAAATTATCATCATGAATTTATGCTAATCAACCTCTGACAGCCCGGGATAAATCATGGTCCTTTGTTCTTCCAAGGCAACATACCTCAGGACCATGCTGGGCTGTAATTTGTGCCATGTGAATGTCACTCAAACATTATTATTCTCCAGTGCTCAAAGTCCCACCTGGGTGGCAGTGCTCCACATAGAAACATAGAGTTGGAAGGGGCTAGAAGGGTCGTCCAGTCCAGTTTCCTGAAATGCAGGAATCTTTTGCCCAACTTGGGGCTTGAACCCACAACCCTGAGATTAAGAGTCTCATGCTCTACTGACTGAGTCATGTTGGAAGCAAAGACATAGAAATGTTCTTGACCCCTTTTGCCACCCCAACACATGTGAAGTACATATGCTAGAGCTGACGTATCGTTTTGATGGCCCTGAGAAGCTTACACATCATGCAACCTCATTTACTGTGCTGCAGAAGTATACTCCCCACATGGGAAAAAGTCCGTGCTTTGTATGCAGAACTGTCCTACTTTCTCCATTAAAAAGAAGCAGGTCTCAGGAAGGACCTCTGGGTAAGAATCCTGGGAGCTGCTGTCAAGCATAGTAGATAACAGTAGGCAAGATCAAGAAACAGTCTGACCAGATGGAGCAGCTTCTCACATTACAGTGGTGCCCCGCAAGACGAACGCCTCGCAAGACGGAAAACCCGCTAGACGAAAGGGTTTTCCGTTTTGGAGGCGCTTCGCAAAACGAATTTCCCTATGGGCTTCCTTCGCAAGACGAAAGCCCATAGGGAAATCTCTGGGACAGCGGGGAAGCGCAGCGCGTCTTCCCCACTGTCCTCGGACCTCCTCCGACGGCTGGCGGCGGGCGGAGAGACCTCCTCCCACCGCCAGCCTTCATTTCTCCGCTATCCCAGACGGCTTTTGAAGGCAGGGGGGGAGCAAAGACTTTCGCCCCCCGCCGGCCTTCAGAAGAGGTCCAGGACCTCTTCTGAAGGCCGGCGG
Organism: Podarcis muralis; assembly: GCF_964188315.1. Taxonomy (NCBI): domain Eukaryota; kingdom Metazoa; phylum Chordata; class Lepidosauria; order Squamata; family Lacertidae; genus Podarcis; species Podarcis muralis. The sequence goes on from NC_135665.1 coordinate 29,397,005, forward strand.
GGGGCAAAAGTCTTTGCTCCCCCCTGCCTGCCTTCCCGGGAGAGCGGAGGAACGCAGCGTGTTTCTCCGCTGTCCCGGAGGGCTTTTGAAGGCAGGCGGGGGGGAGCATAGACTTTCGCCCCCCGCCCGCCTTCAGAAGAGGTCCTGGACCTCTTCTGAAGGCCGGCGGGGGGCGAAAGTCTTTGCTCCCCCCTGCCTGCCTTCCCGGGAGAGCGGAGAAACGCAGCGCCTTTCTCCGCTGTCCCGGAGGGCTTTTGAAGGCAGGCGGGGGCGAGCATAGACTTTCGCCCCCCGCCCGCCTTCAGAAGAGGTCCTGGAGCTTTCGCAGGGGGCGAAAGTCTTTGCTCCCCCCTGCCTGCCTTCCCGGGGGCTTTTAAATCGCCCCAGGACAGCGGAGAAGTCCCCCGCTGTCCCGGGGCTTTTTAAAATGCTGGCGGGCGGCAGCGGAGGCTTCGCTCCCGCCCGCCAGCATTTTAAGATCGCCCCAGACAGCGGAGAAGTCCCCCGCTGTCCCGGGTTTTTTAAAAATGCTGGGGGTGGGAAGAAAAGCCCTTGGCCCCCCCCCCCCAGCCTTCAGAAGAGGTCGGGGGACAGACTGTCCCCGGACCTGGTCTGAAGTCGGTTTCCATAGGAACGCATTAATTGATTTTCAATGCATTCCTATGGGAAACCGTGCTTCGCAAGACGGAAAAATCGCAAGACGACAAAACTTGTGGAACGAATTAATTTCGTCTTGCGAGGCACCACTGTACTGTCTAAAAGATAGTAAAAGCAGGAGGCAACCAGGATTAGCACCCCATGGAACGCAACCTATGAAAGCCAATCTTTTTACATGCACTCATGGAGAGTCACAGACTTTAGGATCAAAGGAGAGTGTCTTTGTGCCCAAATTCTGCTTCTGGGTTTTCCGTAGGCAACTGGTTGGCCACTGTGAGAACAGGATGCTTGACCTCATACCCACCAAGTGTCCCAGGGGGAAACAGAACATCCCGTTTTGTGATTCAAGGACCCGCCACCCGCTTGAGGATAAGAAAGACACATGGACACGGTATATAAGGTTGATGGGCTAAAAAAGGCCACAACTTTATTGATTACAGCAAGTGAAAAGGTATTGGCTTAGGCATTGGATAAACCAAAGTAAGTGACTCCACCCCCTCAGGGAGGGGTGAGTCTATCAAGGGTTAACCACCAGTGGGAGGAGCCTGTTGATGCAAATACAACTGAAAACTCCCCCTGATGTCACTGGGGGGTCGTGCCATGGCCCTAGCCACCAGTAAGGGCGTTGGACAGGATCTACGACCACCGATTCGTTTACCGGAATACCCATAGTGGATGGGCGATGGCCACACCCTGCCCTCCAATACACAACATATTCCAATGCCAATACCAAAAAGTTGTGACAATTTGCTACCACGTAGGTGAAAAAACCAAGTGGCCGGTGCCAATTTGCCAGTTGGATAAAAATTCCTACCAGGCCCCTTGGCCAACCAAGATGACCAACCACAGGTCCATAGCAATGTCAAGAACCAAGCAATGAACTAGATGAAGGGTGGGTGTGTGAAAGGCAGCAGCACAATGGATGGGAAGCAGTGCCGCGGCCACGTTTGAGCGGCGAAACCCTACCCCAAGCCTCCACCTGGTTGGTTGGCTACCTGGGGGCATGGCGAGGCAGCCAGGATGGCTGGGCAGGGGCCGAAACGCCCCCTGCCAACATGGGAAACGGCACCTGCTCACAACTCCTCCCCTCTGCAAGGAGGAGAGGCTTTCTCACACGAGATCGCAGCAGCCATTTTAGGAGCCACGCTCTTGTGCCACACTCTCAACCCGAAAAAGCACTTTTTCTGCAGCGAGTTCATGGTGCAGGTCATGTGACTCATGCAGGAACGTGTCCCAAAGGAAGCACATCCCAGTTTTTACATGAAAAAGTTGGGCAGTATGTGACCAGATAAGACATTGGCCTGATCCAACAGGCTCTTCTTCTGTTCTTATACTTGACAAAGGCTTGGAGGACCAAATTGCATGTTTTGCTACTCACTATTTTAGAAATCATGCCTAAGCTGGTCACCTTTTTATTCTGAAGAAATGAAGGAAAGGAAATGCTGTGGGGCCCATTCCAGAAGGTGTTCCTAATCTGGGGACCCGGCTATACAGCTGCAAATAAAATGTTTTAAGTGCAATATACAATGTGACACTACATGGCGATGGTGGGCTTATGGAAAATTCAATGTGTTTTTTTTTAAAAAAAAAAAACGCTTTAAAAATGCATTTTCAGAACTTTTTTTTAATGTGTGTGTAGATTCCACCTGGATTTAGGCCCTGCAGTAGCTTCCCACCAACACTTCCCACCTGCTGATATTTATTCTCCAGGGTGTAGTATATTACAACATTATCAGCCAGGGGAAAACAGCCACTTCAACACATACACAATTATGCCATCTGAAAAGATCCCTGTAGAAGTAGGACATTCAGGAGCCCTGGAGCCTTTCCAGAGAGTATGTATGTGCCACAATGCATATTCATTATATCCAAGTAAAATGACTGGAAAAGTCTAGTCTTCAGCACAACAACATCTAAGTGCTAACTTTGGCCTCAGATAAATGGCATGGTGACAAAGGTGTAATCCTATACCCACCTCAAGTAAACAGCTTGGAACCCAATTGAATTTCTGAGTACACATGGCATTGTGCAAGATACATCTAAAACACTATTAAACTACTTTCTATACAGAATGCTGGGAAATGTAGCTTGTTAGGACACTGAGAGTAGTTACCTCTGTTTGCTTCACAGAATTACAATTCTCAGAGTAGTTTAACAATGAATCCCCCTGCTCAATGAACTCTAGGAACTGTAGCTCTGTGAAGGGCAAAGAGGTCTCCTAAGAACTCTCAGCAACCTTTCGAAACTACAGTTCCCAGGATTCTTTGGGGGGGATGCCAAGACAGTTTAAGGTGGTAAAATAGTACTGGAAATGTATGGTGGTGTTAGATAAGGTAAAGGTAAAGGTACCCCTGCCCGTACGGGCCAGTCTTGCCAGACTCTAGGGTTGTGCGCTCATCTCACTCTAGAGGCCGGGAGCCAGCGCTGTCCGCAGACACTTCCGGGTCACGTGGCCAGCGTGACAAGCTGCATCTGGCGAGCCAGCGCAGCACACGGAACGCCGTTTACCTTCCCGCTGGTAAGCGGTCCCTATTTATCTACTTACACCCGGAGGTGCTTTCGAACTGCTAGGTTGGCAGGCGCTGGGACCGAACGACGGGAGCGCACCCCGCCGCGGGGATTCGAACCGCCGACCATGTGATCGGCAAGTCCTAGGCACTAAGGTTTTACCCACAGCGCCACCCGCGTCCCTACGGTGGTGTTAGATACAAGCATGCATACTATTGATCACTTTCCCTCAAAATAGCCTACTTTTATTGAATAAAATCCAGGCAGCAACCCAAAAATATTTTGGTAGATATATATATCAACACACACACACACTAACATACACAACACTCTCCTGTACATTTAAACTGTTGTGGAGCTTTTTTAATATTCAGTTGGAAGCCGCCCAGAGTGGCTGGGGAAACCCAGCCAGATGGGCGGGGTATAAATAATAAATTATTATTATTATTATTATTATTATTATTAAAAAAGTTTTATTTTTTGCTGGTTGCAGGATATAATATTAAATCTGGTGAATCAATTCTTTCAAAATAAATCATAGGCTCTTGATCAAAACACTAAACCTCTTAGAAGTTTGAATTTTGCCACAACAGATGATTTGGCATAATAAAGTCTGAGATAGTGCTTTGAATGCCAAGCTACTGCTGTGCAAGGTTGTCCACAGGGCTTATTCTTCATGCTTTGTGGAAATAATGGAACATATTATTTTCATTGATTTCCGCAATTGCAATTATTTGAAGTAATTTTACAAGGACAGATATGAGAGTTTTGCCATTACCCAGTTCTGATGGAATTTTGCTGCAAGATAAATTAACTCCATGGGAAGTAATAGTTCCCCCAACGTAAGTTATTCATCTCTCTCTTCTGAACAAACATGACAAGGAGCTTTCAGGTTCTCAATGGAAGAAGGAGACAGGCATGTATATATGCGCATTCACTGGCACTAGACAATCTGTGCACCGTATGTGCTTGCTGTGAGTCATTAGTCCCCACAATGAGACACAAGTCTTGGAGCTCACACTCTGAAGAAGAGGCAGGCACTATGAGGCCAATGGGTGGTTGTCTCCTCCACCCCACTCAGCCCCACACTGCCATCATGTGGCAAGTCATCTATGGCTTCCTATTCTGGAGGAAGGGGTAGGAAGCTGGGTGGTGTTTTTCTAGAGTAAAAGTTTGGCAGGACTCATGCTGCCTGGAAGCCCACCTCTGGCCTACACCTTGACTTTGTGTGAACTGCAAGCTGTTTGGGTGCTAGAGAAAGACTTATAGAGCAACATTTGCACAGTCTTCCTGAGCACAAGTTGACAATATTGCTAAGCATGAAGAATTCTCCCACAAAATAGTGGGCCTTTGAGGCCTGGATCTGACATCAGTTCCTGAGCTCATTCCAGCACTCATTTATATATATTAGTGTATTTGCTTTATTGGGTTATATACACCCAGGGCTTTTTTTCAGCCGGAACTCACTGGAACTCAGTTCTGGCACCGCTCAGGTAGGCGACATTGCCGTTATAAGATAACAAGGGAGGAGGTGTTCATGGTGAGTTCCGGCACCTCTTTTCCTACAAAAATAAAACTGTATACAGCACAATAAACAAAGTAGCTAGAATGTGAACATAACACATCCATAGAATAGCATAAAAGTACTTAACATATGGACAGCCACACACAGTAATCGATGGATGGAGCTATGCATCAGAAAAGGACCTGTGTAAACAATACGGTTTTAAGCAGGCATTTGAAAACAAATACTAAGGATGCTTGCTTACCATTAATCCATTGCCTAGACACACTAAATGCCCAGTTTCTGTAGAAGCAAGGCAAGCATCACGTGGCGCCCTTAATTGTGCCTCTCTGGCTGAACATAAAGATCAGGTATATAAGGCAGAGTGGTCCCTCCAGTACCGTACGTTGTTCCCAAGCTGTGTGGGGCTTTCAGTGCTAACAGTAAGACCTTGAATCTGACTTGGAAGGATATAGGCAGCCAGTGCATATACTTAAGCAGAGTATATACTCTATACACTGCGGGAACCCTCTCCATCACAAGATGGGTTACTGCATTTTACACTAGTTGCAACTTCTGGACAAAATGCAAGCGCCCCCACGGTGCCCCTACCCCAACCTAGAGCACATTACAGGCAACTCGTAATGTACACAGGGGATATGTTCCAAGGCACTTAAGTGAAATTGTGAATATTTGAAACACCAGTGAAAAAGCCCTTGACAGTGGCGTAGCGTGGGTTGTCAGCACCCGGGGCAAGGCAAGTAATTTGCACCCCCTAACCCGTGGATTTGCGCCCCCTAACCTGTGGATTTGCCCTAACCCCAGATGTTGCGCCCGGTGCGGCCGGCCCCCCCTGCACCCCCACACTCTACGCCACTGGCCCTTGAGGACTCCATTCTTACCCCAGGCCAGGCCAGCCCTGTTCCATCCCCCTTTGGTGATGTCCAGCGACATCACTCACATATTGGATGTGCCTTAAACAGTCACTGCCTGTACATGTCAGAAGAAAGGATGCATTTCTACAAAGACACCAATACATCTTGACCGCACAAGGGCAAACATAGTATAGGGAGCACTGTCAATGTGTGCAGGACCTCCACTCCAAGGCATGGTCTGCGGCAGGTTACCGTTCCTTTATTTTCTCCCCTTCCCCTCTGTACAGTGGTACCTCGGGTTACATACACTTCAGGTTACAGACTCCGCTAATCCAGAAATAGTACCTTGGGTTAAGAACTTTGCTTCAGGATGAGAACAGAAATCATGCTCCGGCAGTGCGGCAGCAGCAGGAGGCCCCATTACCTAAAGTGGTGCTTCAAGTGAAGAACAGTTTCAGGTTAAGTACAGACCTCCGGAACGAATTAAGTACTTAACCCGAGGTACCACTGTATTTCCAGTATGCATTTGTGCATGGATAAACCACTACCCACCCCAAAAGCCATCTTGATGTGAATGGCTGAATCAAGGCCTTGTGCAGCATTGAAGTAATATTTGTTGCACACCTGTGTAAATGCATGGACACAACCACACCCTGCAGTTCTGAGCCTTTCATTCCACACACTACAAATCCTGAGACATATTTTGAGGTGCTCACAACATACTCGAGGACAACCAGACTTTTCCAGTATGTCTTTATCCCAAAGTGCCAATATTCCCTCGACTTTCAAATTAGTCGACAGGCCATTTCTGGGTCAGTAAATATAGAGCACACCAGATGAAGCGGAATCTAGCATGTCCTTACAGACATTATGAAATGTTGGAGGGTGTGGTATCAACACTGTTATGGCATCCAGTGCTCTCCTAGCCTCTGCAACGGTTGGAGTTGGGAATAGGGTCAGGGTCAATTGCTTTCACTGGAAAGGAAAGGTAAGAAACAGCCTAGGAGTCACTCCTGTGCCCAGGAATTACTTATCACCTATGGTAGAGGTGGGGACCTGTGGCTCTGCAACTCCCATCATACCTGATCACTGGCCATGCTGTTGGAGTCCATCGATATCTAGAGGACCACAGGTTCTGCATCCCTAGCCCAGGGAAATAATCCAAAGGAAAGCTCCAGTACAGGGGTTCCCAAATTTGGTTCTCCAGCTTTTTTGAACTACAACTCCCAGCATCCCTGGCTAGCAGGACCAGTGGTCAGGGATGATGGGAATTGTAGTCTAAAAAACAGGTAGAGACCTAAGTTTGGGAAACCCTGCTCTAGCAGTTCCCACTCAGAAAGCAGCTTCCTCTGAGTTCCTGCTGGTTTGATGCTCAGCAGTTCTCGGCCAATAGCATTGCTGCACTTTATCCCCTGTAATCCCAGACCCTTAATCTAAACAAATACAAAGAATACTTTCCCAGAACGACCCAGCCCTGTTGGTTAAATTGACATTTCAGGCCCTATTCTTCAAGGATGGCAACGGGCATTATTAAATGTAAATAGGCATCTGGGAAAAACACACATATCTATTGAGATGGTTCTCCTGGTCAGAGCAGACGTTTGTTCTCCATGGTGAAGAGAATATTTCCTTCTTCTCTGCTGCTAAGTAGCAAAACAGCATGGAAGTGAGAGCCAATGAGAAATTAGTCACCTGTAATAAGGAGGGGGGGGGATGATTTTGTTTTATGTCTGAGGTCAGCACAGTGCTGTAAATCAGTAGGCTTTCCTTATTGTTCAGCTGCTTTGTAAGCCATAAAATAATAACCTATCTAAAAGTTAAATTGCTTGTACCGAAACAATTAAACCACAATTACATTCCCGAATGAATTTGATAGGGTGTGCAGCAGTTTACCATCTGCACGTCCTCCAGCCTGAACATTATGATGCATTGCCCTGGACCTGCGTATCGACACCATCAGTTGCAAGGATCTCAAATTGTACAGGGTTAAAAGAGGCAACCTAAGCATCTTCAGGTGGGCAATCATGTGAAACCTGTCCCATTCACAAATGTTGGGATGTGTGGGACCACTTTTGGAAAAACAGAAACAAGCATCATCAAAGATTGAGAGACCATCTTATTGTTCCTCATGCACCCAAGAGATCACTGTGGTCTGCAAGAGAGTTTCTCCTGCAACTGCCAAAGATCTCAGAAGCTCACTCCACAGTTACTCAGAGTAGGGCTCTTACTGTGGCTGCCCCTGTTCTGTGGAATGCAATTCCTGTTGCCCTACAACAAGCATTCGCTCTTGGCACTTTCCAGAAACAACTGAAGATGTTTTTGTTCCAAAAGGTTTTCCTAGCTGGATTAATGGGTCTTTCCCACGAATGTCCACTTGTTAGGGCTTTAGTCTTGTTTTAAATCACAGAATCATAGAATTGCAGATTTGTAAGGTACCATGGGAGTCAATAATAATAATAATAATAATAATAATTTATACCCTGCCCATCTGGCTGGGTTTCCCCAGCCACTCTGGGCGGCTGGTCCAACCCCCTGCAATGCAGAAATCTTTTGTCCAATGTTGGGCTCAAACCCACAGCCCTGAGATTAAGAGTCTCGTGCTCTACCAGCTGAGCCAATGTGTATTTGTTGTTGTTGTTGTTAACTGCTTTAAATCATTTTAGATGTGAATAGCCTTGAGATGGTGGTTTTAGAAGGCAATTAATAAATCAAAGTTAATATTAATAATTAATTTGAAAGTTTGGCAGAGTTAAATTATATCTGTAAAATATGTTTGGTTTTTAAATATGCTAATGATTAAATCCCTAACCCAGAAATGTTTGTTCATCTAACCTGACCAACAATAAGACTCACAAGTTTAAGATCAAACTGCATGTTAATCATGCAGTTTTCTCTTGAACACAATATTTTCCTTTCAGAAATAACCATCAAGGGCCCGCTGATCTGGCTTTGGGAACCCAACATGGGGAGGGGGAGAGCATGGGGACTTCAACCCTTTGCCCCCGCCCCCTGCTGCCAAGGGTCTGATCCAGATTGCCCCCTTGCACCTGCTATTTGCATGAGAGGCAAGCTCACTGTGGAGTGATTAACCAAAGGGTTAAAGCCCACAGCCCACCCACTCATGCCCGGGTCATAAGTGAGATCAAGGACCAAATAATTAATCTAACATTTAGTTTAAGATTAATCATAGTAAGGTTTAATTTACATCAAGGCATTTGAATTTGTTATTTAAATCATCAAGAAAAGAAAAGAAAAAGGAGTGATTTACATAACTGATTTAAATCAAGTTTCTCATTTTGTAATCCATGCATTTCCTGAACATACTAATTGATTCTAATAACATTTTTTTAAAAAATGGTTTGCATCTATATAAAGCCTTAAAACAACCTAGGAACAAAATTCAAAACCTCTTGTCATGAATACTGCATGCTTTTGGCACTACATGATTGTATCTGCTTAGCAAAAGTTGTTAACTGTTGCATTAGCATAATTTGGTTTGGTTCTGTGTTCCCTTGCAAGGCACAAAGCAAGTTATCTTACTCAAAGACATAGAGGGGGATGTGTTCGATTCTGGCCTAAGTGCCAAGAATTTTACAGAAGGAAGGGTGGCAATTGGGGAAAGAGTGTGAATTTCCAGAAAGATTTGAGTGCCCTTGCTTGAATGGAAAAGAGTGAAATCAAGGTGAGAACCTTGATTCTTCTTGAAAGGGCCTTTCATCCACCCCACCTCCCTTAAAAGGGAAGGTAGAAGTAAGTTGCAGAGGGCTCCGTTTCCAAAGGAAATGGCCGAAGCATCATTTCCTATGGGGCACAATGGACCTATCATCCCATGGATGAAAAAATGGCATCCTCAGTATCATTTGTCACTGGCAACAATGGGACATGTGTTTCATCCTCACCAGGAACAGATGTTATGTGCTTCCTTTCCAGCTGGCAGAGAGGCTGAGGCCTCCTGGGTGCAACAGAGCCTTTCGCTGCCTGCTACCCTTCTCCTTTCCCAAAGATGGGTTTATTTGCATTCAAGTGAGTAAGAGGTGAAAAGTGGGAGTGTGAAGGACTGTCTGCCAATTACAGTCATACCTTGGATCCTGAACACCTTGCGATTCGAACGTTTTGGCTTCCGAACGGCGCAAACCCGGAACCCGGTTTGTGAACGTTCTTTGGAACCCGAACGTCTGGCGTGGCTTCTGCGACTTCCGATCGAAAGCCACACCTTGGTTGTCAAACATTTTCGGAAGTCAATTGGTCTTCCAGAACAGATTCTGTTTGACAGCCAAAATACAACTGCACATCCTACGTGTATTTAGTGAATGCTTATTGGCACGCACACAATCCAAAGGTTTCAAAGCATTCACCAATAATGCTTGCTGACCACAATTTGTTTGGGGGGCAAGGATTGTCATGCTTTCCCATCTCCAGTACAGTGGTACCTCGGGTTAAGTACTTAATTCGTTCCGGAGCTCCGTTCTTAACCTGAAACTGTTCTTAACCTGAAGCACCACTTTAGCTAATGGGGCCTCCTGCTGCCACCATGCCACCAGAGCACAATTTCTGTTCTCATCCTGAAGCAAAGTTCTTAACCTGAAGCACTATTTCCGGGTTAGCAGAGTTTGTAACCTGAAGTGTATGTAACCTGAAGCATATGTAACCCTAGGTACCACTGTAACAATAACTGGGCAAAACAGTATCTCAGGCTGGATCTACATTGATCTGTTTAACGTTATCAGAACGATATTAGATACATTGTTCTAAAACGTCACAGGGCATACTTGTTAATTAAAGCATTTTTCACCCTGGATTTTTTTGTCAAAACGCTATCTCCCTGCTGCTGGTTGCTGGTTGTTCTGCTGAACCCTCTGATGTCACATTTTAATAACACATTATTAATGTTAGAAGTAGGACGTCATGAGTCCATATACACATTCCTGAAAGTTAAAAAACATGAGTGTAGATGCACCCTCAGTGTCTCATGCACAATGATAAGCCAGCATTCCACCCTTCCCATTAATGCTGAGTGCAGTATTCTTCATTCCTGATTCCCCAGATGTTATCAGCCTAGGGATGATGGGAGTTGCAGCATCTGGGCACCCAAGATTGAAGAACACTGTGCCCAATCTTCCTGCTTTGCTCTTCTCCTGGTATTAGCAAGATAAGCAGAGCAGGAAGTTTTGGCTTGCTTCTCTCTAACTAGTAACAATTGCCATGGTTTATTTTTAGCTTATGGATGGTGGCTTATTGAGGAGCAGCAAGCCACAAACCCAGGTTCAGACATACTGAGAAACCAAACCTTCTCCCACCAGGGTGTGTGTGAAGAAGGAGCACATTGCTCATTCACTCAAAAACCATAATAAGCCAGAAACCCTGGAATGGTTCACAAGTGCGAGAGAAAGATCCATACTGTTTGCCTGATAGTAAAAATTCTCATAATGCTTGACTTACTGCTCTATCATATTTATATTGCCTCTTGAAAGTCAAATATTGTCCCTATTTCATTCTCTTTTACATAGAAAGACAGACTTTATGTTGGCATGTTTGATAGACGGTCAGGTGAAGGGCTCGATTTAGTTTTAACCAAAAAGTGTAGAATTTAACATCTATTTGTGTTATATTCAGATTCCATGTTAAACCAAGTTGTTTTTAAAAAGTGAAACAATTACCGGTATGTGTGTTTCTTAAAATCAGATTTTAATATTATTTTATAATATTAAATTAACCCTGGAGTTACATGCTGTATTTCAGCCTTTGGTATCACATGAAAGGTTTCTTAAGGCTATAGAGCTGAAAACATTTCAAAGATCTATGGAAATGAATAGTCTGAAATAAATTTGTAAATGAAAACAACCTTTATTGTTTCTACTGAATGCCAAGTTTCAGGACAACTCTTGTACCTTTCCTGTTTTCCTTTATGTTTTCCACAATTCTTTAAAATATTATAGCAGGAGTTAAACTAATGTCTACCTTTTATCCATATAATAAGAGCAGAACAGGAACCTTTACTCTCATCCACAAACAAGCTATTCCTCTCTACATGCAACTTAAGGTGTGGCTTGACATATTCCTCACCCTGAAATACTGTACAGATGGCTTTAGTGACAGTAAACCCTGAAATAATTCTCTGCAACGATTGTCAATAGCTGGTCTGTGAGATCCATTTTAGCCATTTCTTGTTGGTTATTGACTTTGCTCACATTTCATTGTCCTATGTACCAAAACATACATTCACCGTGCAGACATGAATAAACCGCTATGGATGCACATATTGCTTGAAAATAGGAACAGATAAGGAAGACTGATATTGCATGCAGCACAACAGGTCAAGCTTCACTGCCTACTTTGAAGACAATTAACTACGTATCTGTGTTCAGCCATCGTTGGAGAGGTGATCGTTTGTTTATGCATAATGCATCTGAAGGTCTCAGACGCCATTTCTTTTATCAAAGAGCATTTGGCTGCGTATGTGACATCTGCCATCCATGCTTGTAATTCATCTGATCAGAGAATCCTTGGAGGAAAAAAACCTCTTGCTTCTCTTCATCTGAACACACCATGCATTTACCATGGGCAACTGCCTTGCCGTTTTGTCAGATGGGCATGAATATGCAAAGGTGCAGCAGGACGAGGGGGGGGGAGCAATCATCCTTAATTTCCCGGCTCTGCAGTAGTTCTGTATTTGATACAATCAGAGTTCCATTGTTCAGGCTGAAATTTGACTGTTAGATGTGTCATTTGATTCATTTGTTGTACCAAGCCAAAGGATGGTGGGCATTGCCAAGGATACTAATAAGAAATCTACTCTGGCTGAGAAAGTATCTATGGACATCATGTTTACTGTAGTAAAGGAGGGAATACCTCCAAACTATCTGGAGCAGGGTTAGCTGAAGTAACAGAACCACTAAGCCAGAATTTATTTATTTTTTAGCTAGTAGCAGGAAGTGCCATGTATCAGAGAGCACGTTTTCAAAGCGCACAAACACTATGTGTAATTTCACCTAAGATATTTTAAACTGCACATTAAATGTAAAGGTAAAGGTGCCCCTGCCCGTACGGGCCAGTCTTGACAGACTCTGGGGTTGTGCGCCCATCTCACTTAAGAGGCCGGGGGCCAGCGCTGTCCGAAGACACTTCCGGGTCACGTGGCCAGCGTGACAAGCTGCATCTGGCGAGCCAGCACAGCACACGGAAACGCCGTTTACCTTCCCACCAGTAAGCAGTCCCTATTTATCTACTTGCACCCGGGGGTGCTTTCGAACTGCTAGGTTGGCAGGCGCTGGGACCAAGCAGCGGGAGCGCACCCCGCCGCGGGGATTCGAACCGCCGACCTTTCGATCGGCAAGTCCTAGACGCTGAGGCTTTAACCCACAGCGCCACCCACGTCCCGTCAAACTGCACATTATTAAATCCCTAAATATCACCTTAAAAAAGCAACAACACCCTGTCAGTAAAGTACATAACTATCAATTCCATTTTATAAATGGGCAACAAAGGCCAGGAGATAGTGGCTTGCTAAATACTTGCAAGCTGAGCAGGTCAACATTCTGCCACACCAGTAATAGCTGATGATTCTACTTGTGTGTCAGCAGCATCCTGAGGACTTCAGGGTAACAAATAAATTCTGAATTCCCAGTATTCCACAATGGAATTACAGGTAGACCCCAGCACAGCAGGCCAGGTGGGATTGCATTTGCCAAAGAAACATATACTACTAAACCTATGGACGGGAGAAAAATTAAGTTCCGTTCACATTTTAAGGCAAATACCTTAAGTAAGGCAAATACCTGCCTAATTTGCACTCCCTGAAACAATATGTGAACCAAAATGAAACTATCCTTCAACATGCACAATTCTCCAACTGAAAAATGCATACATTCAGAGCAAGTGTGCACATATCAGTGAAAATAATAGCATATGAAAATGCATAATATCAAGAGAAACTGCTTGCAGAAATTTGTATGTAAAGGAAACTGGATGAGAAAAGAATGTGTGCATTAGGAAAAGAAAATGCACATTAAATGCTGTCAATCCTATTGGATGTGCTTGCAAGGGCTGGCGGGCATTGGGGGCACCATGTTGGCCACCTCTGCTAAAGAGCATGGCAATGATTATATGCGCAGGTTTTTCTTTCTTTCAGCAATGTGTAATGTATATGCCACATTTTTCCCAGCATATTTGCTCTGCTCAGCTGAAAGACAGACCATCAAGTGTTTCTCCCTTCCATTATAGAACTTCTGCTGTCAACGGAAACAGCGTTATATCCCTTGAAGCACTTCCAGAATTTCATAAATCATCTCCTGACTTCAGGCCCATTCTGCAGCAGCTAGTAAGAAGAATAACACCCCCCTCTCCCCCCCCCCTTCTTCAAGAATAGCAGCTAGAGAGATAAGAGTACTCATGTGGCTAATCGCCTTCAATTTGTAGTGTGCTTCCAGACAAATAGATGAGATCTGCACATTGCACCCTGTCTTCCCTGATACAAACTCTAGCTTGGCAATAAAATTGCCCTGATGATTAGCCAAATGATGCAGGTTTTTTTAATAAAAAAATACAAGCAAAAAATAAAACTGATGGGAAGGGGTAGGTAGGATTGTGCAAAGATAAATGTCAATTCATTTTACACCAAGGCAGCTTGCTCCTTGTTGTCACGCGCCTGCAGTTACACCTGCTGAGCACAATTTGTCACTACAGACATAACTTAGTAAAGTCAAACAAAAATATATTACTTCTTATAGCCTGTCACAGAAGAACGGTGCCAAGATGTATGACATGAAACCTGATCACAGAATCAAGCATTTCGCCACAGTCCTAAAAAGGTGGACTTGTTGATTGGAAGGGACAGAAGGCAACCCAGGAAGACCAACTGCGAACTTAATTCCCCATGTGCTTGCCTACCCAAATGTAGCCAATCTGACACTATCCATGCACAAGGGGGAGAATTATCCATAGACTTGGGGGAACCCCAAGGTTTTCAGAAGTATTATAAAAATATTTAGAAAGAAACCCTAAGGGGGGAGACGCCAAACACCCTTACAAAGTGCATGGAGCGACTGGTGAGGGGGGGGGGGTTGGGGGCAGAAGAAACGGGATGGAGTATCCTGGAGAGGAGAATGGCTGGCTGAATCCTGAACCGGAGCACCCCACACAGTGCAACGCTTTGTTGCAGGTTCCACATGTACAAGATCTAGGTCTCACCTGTATTTTATTATGTAGGTCAGAGAAAATCAAAATAATGCAGTCACCATCCATCGCAGGGTTAAGAATGCACTCTATGTGGGCTTCCATTACAGCCTTGCCACAGTCCAATGATTATCATCTTTATAATAAAACAAAGGTTGCCTTTTCCATTGTTTTTATGCCACCACTTTATTGTATATTTTGATCATGGATATTAATTGGTTTTGTGCATTTGGCTTTTATATCTAATGTACCACTTAGGAACCTCTTCAAGGCATTTAGTGGTATGTAAGCTAACAAATGACAAGAACAACGATGACAATGCCAAAGTCTTGAAGGTAATATTCTCAGTGTAGAAATCCCCCGTCTACTCATCTTTTAATATTGTTGTAGGATTACTGCCCCAGTCTTGGCTTATTGTGTACACCTGCATGCTGTAAGCATATTGTGACATGCAAGGGGCCTCTGCACATTCACCTGTAACTAACCTTTCTCGGTCAGAGGTTAAGCATTAATTAAAATGAATTAGTTGTTCTCCTTCACCAGTCTGTAATTGACATGCACTGAATTTAACACTACACCATTGATCTTTTGAAATATCCTGTTATATGCACACACACACTGAATTAATGATGTTCGTCCGAGGTGGTTGCTGCTTAAAGATCACACGGATCTGTACACACTGATTTAAAGATGTATGACACACACATTGAATTAACAATGCTCATAAAGAAAGCTGAGTTATGAAGTGTTCAGTTTCTGTTAATTGGTTCTCGTGGGAAACTTGCAGATTCTAGCTTCGCACAATTAACTCAGGCTGGTGTCAATTTACTCTTGGCAGAAAGCCCAGGTCTGCTTGACCTAGAAACTACTCACTCTGATTGGTTAATGACCAGCACTCTGCTCTGTTATCAAGGGATTGCTAGCTCAGTTTGATGTGAGGTGTTGTTAGGAGTAGAAGTGCTGTGTATGGTTTTGAGAGAGAGAGAAAGAGAGGGTTTATTTTGCTTTGTTTTGTATGCAGAAACTCTGCTGGTTTTATTTTTTTCCTTTTTTAATAAATCCTGTAAATAGTTCTTCTGAGTCTAGCTGACTTGTCATTACTGCCGCAACTAGCTTCTTCGCTGTGCAGGAAAACTCTGCTACGTTTGGGCTAAAGCCAATAGGGCTATGCCTGACACTTCAAAGTTCCATGAGGTTATGGGCATTGTGCTGCCAGCCTGAGTTGCGGTGGTGTCAGCATCAACGGCGTTGGTTCCAGTAGTTCCAGAAGTTGTTGTTCTCTGGCTGGTTCCTGACCGTGGTGAGCTGGTGACGCAGCGGACACAAGGACAACAGCTGCAGCGTGTGAGTGCTGGGTGCTGTGGTTCCTGTTTTCTCTCTCGGTGGTCGTGAGTAGCTGGTTCCGGGTTCCAGGGACATCGCTCTCAAGATGGCCTCACAACCAGTTCAGATGGCTTTTGAGCGTCTGAATGACTCCAATTACTTGCTGTGGTCGGAACGCATGCAGGCAGTGCTGCAGAGGGATCGTCTCTGGCAAGTGGTGAGTAAGTTTCCTGCAAAGCCTGATGATGAAGACCTCGACAAAGACCAAAGAGCAAGGGCCACAATTGTCTTGGGGCTGGAAGATTCCCAGTTGCCGTATGTGAGGGGAATCAAGACAGCTAGAGGTGTGTGGCAAGCACTTAAAGAACTCCATGTGCGTGAGACAGCGGTTTCCAAGCTGTTCATTCGCAAGGCATTGTACAAGGCAATGTTACAGCCTGGGGTTACAATGCAGGAACACCTACACAGTTTACAGTTAAAGTTTGCTGCGCTACAGGAAAGAGACTGTGCGTTAGACCAGCAGGAGAAGGTGGCTATTATTTTGAGTTCTCTCCCGGAAAGCTGGGATAATTTAGTTTTGTCTCTAGAAGGCATGCAGGAGCATGATTTATCAGTCAGTTACGTTACTGGGCGTTTGATTGAAGAATGGCAGAAGAGGCAAGAAAGGTCGCTGGCTGCAGAGGCTTCTACAGGTGGGCGGTTTGGAAGGAGTTCTCATGCCGTGCCAGAGGTGACGCAAAAGCAGGGTACCGGTGAGGAGTCAGCGTTTGCTGTTAGGCGTTGTTTCCGATGTGGGTCTTCAGCGCATCTAAAACGACAATGTCCGGAGTTGGTCAAGTCTCAGTTGCCGGTGCAAGAGCAGAGACGAGATCAGCAGCAGCAGCAGCGTAAAAAGAAATTCCTCAAACGAAAACAGTTGGCTCAGCTGGTGACCGGCGAGGTCAAGATTGCTGATGAGAAACAAGTGGTCTGGGTGGTCGATTCGGGAGCATCTCGCCACATCGTAAATACAGATGAATTGTTTGTTTCCAAGAACTCAGCACAGCGCAGCCAGGTGGCTCTAGCAGACGGAAGTACTTCCGAAGTGATTTCGGGGGGTGCAGTTTTTGTTCCTTGTCTTCGTGAATGTCTGCAAAATGTACTGTGTGTGCCGTCATTAAGGAGCAATCTGATGTCTGTAGATTGTTTGCTAAAAGCTGGGTTTAAAGTGCATTTTGAAGGAGACAGTTGCATTATTAAGAAGGCTGGTGAGATTTTAGGCACTGCTAAGTCAGAGGGAGGCTTGTTTTGGCTTAAAGCAGGATCTCAAGTTGCAGCAGTAGTCAGTAAATCTCAGCCTGCAGTGAATAACAAAGCTATACATGACAACTGTGTGCACTTATTGCATAGGAAAATGGGGCATGCTTGCTGGAAAAGTGTACTAAAAATGTCTGAATTGGCTGATGGGGGTGATTTAAAGAGTTGTAACAAGTACCTTGATTGTAATGTTTGTAAAAAGGTTAAAACCCACAGAGTCTCTTACCCCAGAAGTGACAGAGTTAGTGAGTCACCGCTACAGCTGGTTCACATGGACGTAATTGGTCCATTTGCTGTAAGCAGGGGTGGATCGCGTTTTTCACTAACAATTGTGGATGACGCCACGCGTTACTCTTGGGTTTTCCCCATGAAGAATAAGGGTGACGTGTTCACTAAGTTTAAAGGCTGGGTGGCATCTGTGGAAAGATTTCTGTCCATTAAACTTAAAAGGATTCAGACGGACAGAGGTGGTGAATTTATGTCAAATGCTTTTAAAGATTGGTTACAAAAGCATGGCATTGGGCATAGAAAAACGAACGTTTTTTTCCCCAGAGGAGAATGGCGTTGCAGAGCGAAAAAACAGATCTTTACAAGATATGATGTTTGCCATGCTTGATGATGCTGATTTGCCCATGTCTTATTGGGGGGAGAGCATGCTCACCGCGTGTTATCTCCAAAACAGGCTCTTTCATCAAACAATAGGTACAACCCCGTACTTTAAATTGTTTCAGAAAAAACCCAAAATTGACCATTTGCATGTGTTTGGATCAAAAGCCTGGGTATTAATTCCAAAACAAATGAGGAAGAAGGGAGATCCTAAGACCAAACAGTTAGTGTTTGTGGGTTACCAGGAGCTGGGAAAAGGTTTCCGCTTTGCTGAAGGGACAAATGGCATTGTGATATCCAGGAATGCCAGTTTTTGTGAACATAGTGGCTGGGAGAGACTACATGCCAATACTGAGGTTTGGTTTGAACCTTCCCAGGAGCTTCATGACTCTGAAGGTAGACACAGAGAATCAGAGTCTGAGGGGGAGGAAAGTTCAGATAAGAGCTCTCAAGAAAGTGGTGTTAGCCAAAGACCAGTTGCTAAGCAACAAAAGAGAGGTCGTAGTTCTGAGGAGGAAAGTGGGTCAGAAGAAAAATTTTCTCCCAGAAGATCTAAAAGACAAAACAAAGGAGTGCCTCCGGTGCGTTTTTCCCCAGATACTGCAAATGTGTTTAGTGTAATTGCAGAACCCAAGAGTTTTCAGGAGGTGTTAAAGTTACCAAAAGAGGAGGCAGAGCGCTGGAAACAGGCAATGGAGGAAGAGATGTCCTCTCTGAATGAGCACAAGGTTTTTACACCAGTAGCAGCGCCTGAGGGGGCAAAGATTGTAGGCTGCAGGTGGGTGTACAAACTTAAACCTCTGGTGACAGGAGAGTACAAATACAAAGCTCGTTTAGTGGCTCAAGGATACTCTCAGAGGCCTGGAAAAGATTATGACGAGACTTTTTCCCCTACTGCTAAGGGGGACAGTGTAAGGCTGATTTTAACGCTTGGAGCAAAGAGAAAACTCCTGTTAAACCATTTTGATATCCAGACTGCATATTTACATGCATCAATATCAGAAGATCTGTATCTAGCCGAACCGCCTGGTTATGAGACAGGTTCCAATAGAGTGTTAAAATTAAACAAAGCTCTATATGGTCTCAAACAGGCTGCAAGATCTTGGAACAAATGTTTCCATGAGGCCTTAGTGTCATTTGGTTTCAAGCAGAGTACAGCTGACAATTGTGTTTATGTACGTGGTACAGGCAGTGATCAAGAGTTTTGTCTGATTTATGTAGATGATGTTTTGTATGCCTGCAAAACAGATAAACAAATTAAAAGGTTTGCCAAGCAATTGTCCAGTAAGTTCAAAGTGAAAGACTTAGGCCCGGTTAGGACATATCTAGGGTTGGAAGTGTGCTGGGCCCAAGATGGCAGCTGCCTAATTAGTCAGCAGAACAAAGTTAAACAACTACTGACTACATACAGGATGCAGGATTGCAAAGGGGCAGTGGTGCCTATGGATCCAGGTTTCATAAAAACACTTCATACAGATGAGAGTCCTGAATTTGAACATCCTGATGTATATCACTCTGTAATTGGAAGTTTATTGTATATAGCACAGTGGTCCAGACCTGATATTAGCTATGCAGTAGGCATATTAAGTAGATTGGTCTCAAAACCTACACTAAATGCCTGGAAAGGGGTAAAACAAGTTCTGAGGTACCTGAAACAGACAATTGGCTATATGTTACAATTAAATTCTTCAGAGGATGAAATGTTGAGTTGCTACTGTGATAGTGATTGGGGAAATTTGCCGGATAGAAAATCTGTCACAGGACTAGTCATAATGGTCGGTGGAGCTTTAATCAGCTGGCGGTCACGCAAGCAAGACGTTGTAAGTGTGTCATCAACGGAATCAGAGTACGCCGCATTGAGTGAATTGTGCAACGAGGTGATTTATTTCAAGCATTTGTTAGCAGATTTAAATGTAAATTGTGGAGAACCAGTACAAGTTTACATTGATAATCAAGCTTGTATAACATTAAGTAAAACAGAGGGTTTCAAATCGCGTTCCAAACATATCTCTGTAAAATACCAAAATGTACGTTGCTGTGTACAAGACAATGTAATCACCTGTACTTATGTATCAAGTGAAGAAAATGTAGCAGATGTGTTAACTAAACCATTGGCAAAGATAAAGAACAAGTGAATGTGCAAGGGTTTAGGTTTGCTGGAAAAATGATCTCCTACATAGGTGTATTTGGTGTTAATTGTTCAGCAGAATCTGTGAGGGGGTGTTCAGTTTCTGTTAATTGGTTCTCGTGGGAAACTTGCAGATTCTAGCTTCGCACAATTAACTCAGGCTGGTGTCAATTTACTCTTGGCAGAAAGCCCAGGTCTGCTTGACCTAGAAACTACTCACTCTGATTGGTTAATGACCAGCACTCTGCTCTGTTATCAAGGGATTGCTAGCTCAGTTTGATGTGAGGTGTTGTTAGGAGTAGAAGTGCTGTGTATGGTTTTGAGAGAGAGAGAAAGAGAGGGTTTATTTTGCTTTGTTTTGTATGCAGAAACTCTGCTGGTTTTATTTTTTTCCTTTTTTAATAAATCCTGTAAATAGTTCTTCTGAGTCTAGCTGACTTGTCATTACTGCTGCAACTAGCTTCTTCGCTGTGCAGGAAAACTCTGCTACGTTTGGGCTAAAGCCAATAGGGCTATGCCTGACACTTCAAAGTTCCATGATGAAGATCACACACCTGTGCCCACACCTCCCATCCTCTGACATGCCTTTCTTCTCCACACATCTCCTGGAGACATGTAAGGCAGGAAAGGATTGGAACTCAAAGAATCATATCATTTGAGTGCCAAGACCTCCTTGACCCCACAGTTCCCTATGGAGAGAATAACCAGACAAGACAACATCATATAGGTTGATGGGTTCAAAGAGGCCACAACTTTTATTGGTTACAGATGTGAACGGTTTGGCATAGGCATTGGGTGAAGCCATATTATCCAGCTCCAGCCCATCTGCAGGGAGTGCATCTAAGGATAAACCACTCCTAGGTGGGCTCTATGACCTACATCAAATAGGAGTGCCCCTGAGGGGTCCCTGTTGAAGTGCTACGGCCCTTGCCCTTGCCTGGGCATCAGACAGGACCTTTAACAGGACACCCTTACCCAAGGAGAGGCAGGCAGAAGCTACAACCTCCCCTCTTGCCAAGACCAAGGCCTACCCAATGCCTAACCTCAGTTGTGGTGATTGCGATGAGGTAGGTGAAAACCAAATGACCAATGCCAATTTGCCAAGTGAAAAAAAATCCTACGTGGTCCTAAATACAGTGGCCAATGTTGTCCATAGCAAGGTCATAGCCCAAACTGAAGCAAAAGAAAAGGGAGGGAGGGTGGGAGATCTGTCGAAGAAAGCTGAGGAGGAAAGCCAGGGTAGACCGCAATTTAAACCCCTAGGATCAGGCCCCTGGTCTGGCCACAACACCAGTGAAGGTGAGAGGACTTCTGAACTGGGCTGCTCCTTTGGAAAACATTGAGAGGATAGGCATAGCACATATGCCGCCCACTCTTCTGGTCTTTTCCCAGCAGGGTTGCTTTCTGCACATGCACCAACATCACAATCAGGATCAACACCACTTCCTTTCCCCCAACCCAATGTCATTTACCCTCACCTGCCTCTGTGGAACCTCACAGTTCGAACATACCTAAGAAAGGTGCTTGGAGACTCTTCCCTGCAGGTCAGCAGGTGGGGACATTCCCCACAATGACACTGGCTGAGACGGCTCTCGGTGCTCGGCTGGCTTCTTTCCGCTCCACCAGGCTCAGACTGGCTCTGCCAGCATTTCACCTTCCCTGAGCCTCCTAGCCAAGCTCCGGATCTGGTGTACTTTATGCCAGTTTAATTTAAATCAGCATAATTTACACCTGTTTAAGAAGTTGTTTTTCCCCAGTTAGTTTAAATTGAGGGTTTTTTTAAAAAATTGTAAAGCTTTTTAGCACAATTGTACTGTATTTTCACTCCTATCGCATTATTACTCCTTTTTTGTGTATGCATTGGAAACTTTAAATTGGAGCTTTCTTTTATCTGTCCTGATAATGCTGACCTAGGGAAACACAGTGGCGTAGCATATGCCCATGCTGCCCAGGGCGCACGCGCTCCTGAGGGAGTGTTGGAATCTCCGCTGCGACCGAGCTGATAAAGCTCATCTTCCGGAATCGCCCTCTGACGTGATTAACGACCTGAGCCTTTGATGAGGCTCCAGGCACATTCCCATTCAGCAGAGAATCAAAGCAGCACGTGGAACTGATGAGATTTATGGCTACATTGCTATGCTTTATTTTCTAGCTACGTAGACAGAAAAGAAATAGACATGATCTCTCCGTGAAAGCACAGAGCAACTGAAAAACAAAGGAACAGGAAACCAGTAACGTCACATCCGTCTCCCGTGAGACTTCCAACAGTCTGGAATGTCTCTAGAATGTAAACAGAGTCTTGTGACTCCAAAGCACTGCACAGTGGCAAACAGAAACTAACAGGGAGGGGGCACAGAGCGTGCCCTCCCAGGCGCAGCATAGATGCTTGGGTGCCCGAAGCAGTGTGGGGAAGGAGGTAGGAGGGCTCTGACAGGTTCCTAAGCCTCCTGTCTCCTTCCCAAGGCCAGGCAAGTGCTTACAGGGCTTTGGGAAAGAGGATGGAAGGCTCTGAGACCCTGTCAATACCCTCACACTTCCTTCCCAAAGCCTGGTGCCTCTTACCTGGCTTTGGGAAGATGTCAGATCTTGGCCTCAAACAAGGCACCACATCACCAGCCCTGAGGGAGGATCGATAGCACGAACCTCCCCACATGGTTTGGACCTTGTGATGTCACCCCAGTGCTCTAGAAAGGGGAAGCTCTGCTATGGCTTCCATAGTCCCAGAGTAGAACCCTTGATGATAGTTTCGATTTCCCCACAAACTTTGCAGGTTTTGAGTCTTATAGTCAGTGAATTATCCACAAGCAAGGATAGATGTTTTCTGATTATGAATGCGACCCGCTCAATCCGAAGGTAAGCACCATTAAATGTGGTATTTTGATTATTTTCAGCCTATCAGATATATTTATGCTTTGAGTACTCACTACTCTTTAGCCAATATTTGCATTGTATAATTGATCACGTATATATCACAGGGGATTGTGCCTCTTCACTAATAAGGTGAATCAAGCCTTGTGTCAGTTGTGAGGCATACGGTCCTGTGCACAATAGTTTTGCTATGCAGATCAGTGCGGTAATGGACATGAATATTCATTAGAAAGACTTTTTCCGAACAATGCTAAAAATGAGAAGTAAGAGGGATGCATGTAGCCAGCTATTCAAGAGATCTCGTGTGTTTTATTCAAATGAATGTTTAGGAGCCCTCTTTTCAATATTGACCTAGTTCTTTACACAAATACGAAGCTGTATTTCCTTTATGCGCTAAAAAGGATTAATATTCATGAGAATCCTGAAAACTGACTATTTTTCAGGCTGTAATGCAATCATTCCACGTAAATCGCTTTTTTCTCAAAAAGGGGGGGGGAGTAGCAAGTATTCAATACATTTTTTAAAAAAGAAAAAAACCCTATGCAGATATAATTTGCTAAAAGGCACTTCCAAAAGAGTGTATCTGCTGGAATAATTCTATTTAAAAACTGTTTCACTTACGTGAACTGTTTTTCTTTGTTTTTAGCTGCACATCTTCATTCTTCATGGTGCACATGTTTGCTGAGAATGTGCTCCATAATTTTTTCCTATTGTTCACATTCCTCTGACAGCTGCTATGCAAGAGCAAATAACTTCCTTAAAATCTTTGTATCCTGCCCTTTTTTCCAGCTGTTCTTTCTGTCTGTTTTGGAGCAGGACTCCCCCATGAGTTTCTTGCTTTTTGAATTATCTTACGTGAAACTCCTACACACACACACACACACACACACACACACACACACTTTTTTGTTGCTCCTCAGGCTCCACAACTGAACACTGGCACTATGATCAGGTTCTGAGGCTAGCCTGGCTTTGACAAGCCCTGCAGGTATGGCTGCTCCATACACCTTGCAGGCCACATTGCGCCTCCCTGCCTTTCATTTTGAGGTCTTCCAAGTCAAGAACTTACAATTCTCACATCCCAGTTATCTCACAAGCTACCTGTTTTGAACAGCTCATTTTGCAGCTAGATCCCACGGTGCTACCTCCAGCCTATCTCAGCTCTCTGAAGTTTTCTTCCAAGACTGGTACACATGGCCCATGAATATTTATTGTTTCTAGCTAGAGGGATTTTGAAGTTGTCATCCTAGCAGACTGGAAAGTCCTAAGGCCTGGTGAGCGATGATGGAAGCCCTTCACAACCGATTCCACTGTTGGAAGCAGAACGTTAAGGACAAAAAGAAAACAATTTTCTGTCATAACAGAAACAAACTGTGATAGTCACAGACGTACTATGAACTGTTTCACTTGGAATATAACTGAACAGTGATTTACATGCTCTAAAATTGCATCTGGTCTAATCATTATTCATATAAACAAAATCAGGAAGGAAGCATAAGGGGGGAAAGAGCACGTTTTACTTGTTTTATAGGAAATTATTTGCTTTTATATGTGAAATTGCTTTATATAGGATTTTTTTGTTAATCTTTCTATTGGTGATGCTTTGTTAAGTGGGATTTTATTGATAAGTGGAATGAAACAAACAAACGTGCTGAGTGTGACATCAAAGTTATGCGACCCCCAAGCCTAGAAGATAAGTAATTATAGAACCTTTAGAAGATATCTGAAGGCATGTAGAGGGAAGGGGTTTTTTAATGTTTAGTATTTTATTATGTTTATATATATATACTGGAAGCTGCCCAGAGCAGCTGGGACAACCCAGTCAGATGGTCAGGGTATAAATAATAAAATTATTATTATTATGGAATAGGAAGTCCCTATTTCATTGGAGAAATGTTGGAAGGTATGGGCCCAGACCTGCAGACCTTTCACTAGGTAGGGCCTCACCTTCCTACAGACCTATATCCGGGATCACAACAACCCTAATATGTAAGGTATATTAGGCCAAGGCAGCCAATTGCCCAGGGCCACCCAGTCAGTTTCATGGCTGAATAGGGATTTATTGAGCCTCAGATCCTAGCCATTACCCCACAGTTGCTCTCATTACACTTACACTCTAATCACATTACATTGAAATGGTTATGGAACAGCTTACAAGGGAGACTATTTAGGAACTGTTTCTTGTAAGAGGAGGGGAAGCACCTAAAAGCAAAAACATCTCCAGGCTAGGTGTTAATATTTGATTTGATTTCAAACTCACACAAAGACCTCTAGCCTTGTAGCTTCACAACGAATTTTAAATTCTGCCTCAACGGGCATTTCAGGAAATGGTCTGAAGTTGTGCTCACGCAGGAAAAAGAGGTTGCTTTATTCCTGAGACCCAGTCACCTTGGACGAAAAGATTTGTCCTTCGATCTTTTTATATGCATGATCTTGAGATCTTCCCTTGGTACTATCAGGCTCTGATAAGTTCCTTTCAGAAACTGCGTTAGGAAACAAAAGACTTCCTTCAGCGCGACTGTCTTTGGCTGCATTTCATGAGCAGCGCCTTTGCCATTTTTGAGATCTCAGCTCAAGCCACTTCATTAATTGGATTGTTAAAGGGTCAAACAACACAGGTCATCTGAAAGCTTGTTCTGCACACTTACATTGACTATTGGGTGGCACGAAGCAATAAAGCAATCCTAAAACACGTGAACTCCTGATTGATTGAGCAAAAGATTCCTGTATTGCAGGGGCTTGGACTAGATGACCCTCATAGTCCCTTCCAACTCTATGATTCCGTGAACAAGCCATGCTCACAGCTCTCCATTTTCTATAAGATCAGATTATTTGTCCCATCTTGTCCAGTATTGTTTACTTTGACTGGTAGGGGTTTTCCAGGGTCTAAGGAACACCCCCTAGTACCTGATCCTACAAGGGATTGAAACTGGGATCTTCTGCACACAAAGTAGACTAATCAAATCATAGAATCGTAGAGCTATGGTCACTCTAAGGACTAAGGTCTTTCTACATTCTCATGCTTGTCACAAAGCCAGGTCAGATGTGCTGAGGCCCTGCTAGCAGCACCATTACATTTGAATGCCATCTCTCCTGAGAAGCACTCGGTCATTCCTTTTGAAATGTGAGCCATGCCTCCAGTGTCACCCAGACTAATAATTTAAGAGGCTAACTATCTTTACTAGCCATGGAAGACAGCAATATAGCCTCCCAGTGCTGCAGCAGTATACCTCTGAATGCCTCTTGCTGGGGAAAGCAATGGGGATGGTGCAAATATGAAATGCACGTGATCTCTTAGAGCTGAGACACAATACATTACCAAGTATTTTCACTCAATATGATATTTATAATTTTATTAAAAATATGATCTTGGTTGTTGGGCTTTTTTTTTTAAGGAACACACACATTTGTGCAACATGAATCAATGTGATTGACTAAAACTCTGATGATTAATTGACGAAGACTTCCTTAATGAAGTGATGGCTCTGATTGCAATGTAATTGATTAATCAATTCATTAAAATCCATTGCAATGTAGAGTTTGGGTGGCGGGAAAGGAATCCAATAAAGTAACGTTATGGTTTGCATAATTTATCATGTGGAAATATTGCAGTTCTCGGCGTTCTGGTGTGTTCCAGTGCTTAGCATGAGCAGTTGCTGAAGCCTATCAGATGTGATTCCTGTTGATGCTGAGGTCACTTGTCACTTGATGAAAGAAATCTGAGGTGACAAATTTGCATTGGAGGACATAGGTTGACAGGGGAGCAGTACCTGATGAACTGAGCCCAATAATTTTAATTGGTTAATCTGGTCAATTAACAGATTAAAACGGCCTCAGTCCTGTATACCTGAACGTGTGTCTCCACCCCCATCGTTCAACCCGGACACTGAGGTCCAGCGCCGAAGGCCTTCTGGTGGTTCCCTCACTGCGAGAAGTGAGTTTACAGGGAACCAGGCAGAGGGCCTTCTCAGCAGTGGCGCTTGCCCTGTGGAACGCCCTCCCATCAGATGTCAAAGAAATATACAACTGACTTTTAGAAGGCATCTGAAGGCAGACTTGTTTAGGGAAGTTTTTAATGACTGATGTTTTAATGTATTTTTAACCTTCTGTTGGAAGCCGCCCAGAGTGGCTGGGGAAACCCAGCCAGATGGGCAGGGTAGAAAAAAATATGTTGTTGTTGTTGTTGTTGTTGTTGTTGTTGTTGTTGTTGTTGTTGTTGTTGTTAGCGTGGCAGTCCTGGTTTATGTGCATTCGCCACTACTGAGGTGGCAAGAATTTTTCCTCAGAGTTTTACCTCACAGCTGTTTCTCATCCCATGGCTCATTTTATTCCCAACTTTACCTACAGTACATGCAGAATAAGCTCTTCTCCCTCATATGCGCTCGCTCTCTCTCTCTCTCTCTCTCTCTCTCTCTCTCTCTCTCTCACACACACACACACACACACACACACACACACACACACACAGTTCAGGAAATTCTTTAAGGCTGGTGAAATATATGCCTGTGAAAGGAGGCTTCTTTTTCTAATCTAGACTATTATTCATCAAACCAAGGAAGTCCTTCAGCAACAGAAAGGTGTGAATTACACTAGCAGGTCACCTCCCTTTCTCTCTGATGGTATAAGCACCTTCATCAATGCACTACACTTGGAAAAATGCCTTGGGTTCAATATTCAATTCAAAATTTAATACATTGATATTCTGCTTCTGGTGGGAACAGGTTTTATTTTATGAATTTATAACGTATCCTGGATAAGTACATAGTGCAATAAAGTACTGTAGGCATGTGCAGTGCCTCTGGAAGAATCTGAGGCATGAGGTAAATTGGAGGGAATCTGTGCTTTGATGGAGAGACCACAAAAGTGGTGGACACATATTTAAAGCACATTTAAGGCACATTACTCCCCCCCAAAAAAAGAATCCTGGGAATTTTAGTTTGTTGGTAGTGCTGGGAACTGTAGCTCTGTGAGGGGGGAAATGACAGTTCCCGGGACTACTGAGGAAAGCCGTGTGCTTTAAATGTATCTTCTTCTTTGGCAATCACTTGTAGCTGAGTAAGATTGCCTTCCATAAACACGGTTTTAACAATGAGTCCCTAAGTGACTGTGGAGGCCAATTCTGGATCCACATGTCCTTCCATAGTGGGGACATTGGTTTCCAGGCAGGAGTTGATCACGGTGTGGATTTGCCAAGCGTGCGTCCTGAGTTTGAGTGTCTTCAAAGCCTATGACACCTTTGGTAAAGGCTGTTCTCCAACTGGAGTGCTCGCAGGCCAGTGTTTCCCAGTTGTCAGTGTTTATACTCTTTTTTTTTTTCCTTTTTTTTTTTTTTTGCCTTGAGACAGTCTTTAAATCTCTTTTGCTGACCACCAGCATTACGCTTTCCATTTTTAAGTTCGGAATAGAGTAGTTGCTTTGGAAGACAATCATCAGGCACCCACACAACATGACCAGTCCAACAAAGTTGATGTTGAAGAATCATTGCTTCAACACTGGTGATCTTTGCTTCTTCCAGTAAACTGATATTAGTTCACCTGTCTTCCCAAGTGATGTGTAAAAAATTTTGGAGACACCATTGATGGAATCTTTCGAGGAGTTGGAGATGGTGTTTATAAGTGGTGCGTCTGCGACCACATGGCAATTCATGGCACTTTGTAATTAAGACATGAAGAAGAAGAAGAAGAAGAAGAAGAAGAAGAAGAAGAAGAAGAAGAAGAAGAAGAAGAAGCTGCTGCATAAAGTGGATATAAGATTTGTGTGTTATTAGGGGGAGAGAAATAGCTCACTCTCTGCCCATAAGAGAAATGGTTAAAGTTTATTGAGCAGGGGTAGCACCTTCACCTCTGCACTTTTCAGAATAATTGCCTACAAAACATGAAGTGAAGCTAAGTTATTCATTTCTTCCTCACCTTATACGGTAACAGCTGCCATTGCAGGAAAACCACAGAAACTGCTCTGAAATTTGGTGAGGAAAATAAAATAGAGTGGTACCTCGGGTTAAGAACTTAATTCGTTCTGGAGGTCCATTCTTAACCTGAAACTGTTCTTAACCTGAGGTACCACTGTAGCTAATGGGGCCTCCCACTGCCGCCATGTTGCCGCCGCATGGTTTCTGTTCTCATCCTGAAGCAAAGTTCTTATCCCGAGGTACTATTTCTGGGCTAGCAGAGTCTGTAACTTGAAGCGTCTGTAACCTGAAGTGTCTGTAACCCAAGGTACCACTGTAAAATAAAATGAGATGTGTGTGTGTGTGTGTGTGTGTGTGTGTGTGTGTGTGTGTGTTTTAAAAAATCAAGTTCTCCAGTACCCCTACACTACCACCCTGCCCCAACCCATTGGATATATTTGCCTGGGGTGGAACAGGACAGTGGTAATGCCCAGAGCTGCCCCTGCCTCCTGTTCGACTGCAGCCACCACTATTGGACAAACTGTGGCTGCAGCAGTGACTCTTCCATTCTGCAAAGCCCCACTTTGCAGGGCTACCAGATAGGATTGCAGCCTTAGTAGTGTTTAGAGTAGACCCATTGCCAGGAGAGCCAACTATAGGGGGCTGGGATGTCTTCAGCCCCCTCAATATTTGTTTGAAGGGACCCCTTCAATGTCCAGAGGACATGACGTCGTGGAAGGCTTCAGTGGCCTGCGTGTTGTTGGGAGACACCGTGGCCTGGCACGAGGTCACAGTGTCAGAAGACACATGTGACATCTCACAATTTGTGTCAGGTGTGTGACATCATGCCTGTGTGCTGCATGCCAGCCCCCCTCAATCTTGGGGGCAACCTGCCGCCTCTGCCCATTGCTATCAGTGGGACTTAAGTTCACCACATGCTACCACACAGCCACTGTGCATGAACTACATGCCTTTTTCCTTTGTCAAAACGTATCTGGTCCTTTGCTTCCATTGCTCAAGAAACTGCCTCTGGAAACAATATTTCTGCTAGCCCTTTTCACCTTTGGAAAGAGTGAAGGACAGATGTATTAGCATGGCTACCAGAAATGCTCAGAGGTGGCAACAACAACAAATGACTGCTTGGAGCAAGGCCCAGTGTGCCGTGTGATATTGGCTTTTTCATTTTGTTCTTCACTCAGAAATTATCGGGGTCCCTTGACACTGCTCATGCAAATTCTCCCTAAAAGAACAAGCCCTGAGTTTTAAAAGGAAAGACATCAGTCAAAAGCAAAATGTAATAAACTCAGGAAGTCTTTATGAGGAATATTAAATTCATATCATTTGATGAAGTAAATCGGAAGGAAAGACCTGCCAGTCCTGAAATTTATTTTTTTAAATAAACTGCATTATGACACAGTGACCTTTCCTTGGTTTCATTGCAAACGTTCACAAAAGAAGCATCTTTCTTCCCTTCAAGCATTAATCACGCAAGTCCCACTGTGTCACCTGTCTTAATTAAAAAGAAAAATACAGACTCCTCTATGAGCCTTTGGATAATAGCACGGCATTGAAAGCTGTCGAAGAGAAACGAAAATACTCAGCGCGTTTCAGGAAAGGACGGTGATAAAATAAATCTTATTTTGCCGCTAGCAAAAAAGAGAAGGGGGGAAAAACGGTTTGGGGGAACCAGGAAAGTAATAATTGAACAACTTATCTTTTACTGGATGTTACTGAATTTTTCTTCTGCACTAGCCCTCATAGATATTATTCGTGTTCATTTAAGAAGGCTTAGGGGAGGCATTGCTGCTACAGTGAATCCAGAGACCTCTCCAAGGACATTAAATGAACAATGCGAGGGGAAGGAGGCTCTGTAAAACCAGCTACAAACTAGCAGAAGCAGGAGATGAATCTGGCTCCTGACTCATTCAGATTATTCATAGTTTTCAAACGCATTTTCCTAAACTCATCTCCTTAATCTAAGGACATTTCTCTCCGAACCAAGCCTCTCACCTATCTTAATTGACCTCATGGTCTATTCTCTGCATGAAATATCTGAGGGGAAAGGTGTATTCTGAAAGCTCCTTTGTAATTTTATTGGCTACAACCACTGCTACTGGCATATAAATATATATTAGAGTTAATTCTAAGAAGGATTGTGGTACACAGGAAGATCAATGAAGTATATACGTGATGTTGGAAGTGCATTGCCAGCTTGGTTATGCAGACACAAGGCATGGGGTATTGTCTAAAATCAATATGCAAAGTTCTCTTCCAACATTAAATTACATTAAATATACAGTGATTTAGAAATACATTACTTTACCATTATTAGTAGAATCTATGGAACTATTTCCCTAGTAATAAAGGTTGCATTCAGAAAGCACTTTATTCAGTTTTCCCCAAGCATTTATTTACCTTATAATTTCTGCATTTTATGTGATGTTTCGCACAACATAAAAGCCACTTTTGGAAATCTAGTAGAAACTAGAAGAAGCTTAATGCTCATTTCTGTGTTAATTGCTTCCAGGGAAGAAGGAAAAAATGGAAATTGCAACCCTGGAAAACCTGGAAAAGACAAAATTTGGGGCAGCATGCTGGTGTACAGTTCTTTCCCGCCAGTTTAATGGGTGGATCATGGGGGAACAAAAGCACACATCCACCTGAAGGATGGGAGAGTGACGTGTCTGAGGACATCCGCTGCTATACCACACCACATCCATGGGTGAGTAGGAAATTCAGCAAAACATGGTGGCATACTGATTAAAAAGCCACCATTCCATAACACATCAGGTAACACAGTGTATACCTTGGTCCTTTATACCTGAAGGAGCGTCTCCACCCCCAACGTTCAGCCCGGACACTGAGACCCAGCGCCGAGGGCCTTCTGGCAGTTCCCTCATTGCGAGAAGTGAGGTTACAGGGAACCAGACAGAGAACCTTGTCGGTAGTGGCGCCCGCCCTGTGGAACGCCCTCCCATTAGATGTCAAGGAAATAAGCAGCTATCCCGTTTTTAAAAGACATCTGAAGGCAGCCCTGTTTAGGGAAGTTTTTAATATTTAATGCTGTATTGTTTTTAACACTTGATTGGGAGCCACCCAGAGTGGCTGGGGAAACTGAGCCAGATGGGCAGGGTATAAATAATAAATTATTATTATTATTATTATTATTATTATTATTATTATTATTATTATTATTATTATTAAAGGAATGTTAAAAACTGGGGCAGAAGCACTAGCATTATAACCAGGAAAACTAAAGTCAATAATCTCCATGTCTAAACATACCCACAGTCAACACTAATCATTTCCAGAGGGGCAGTCATGTTAATCTGTTACAGCAAATCAACAAGAGACTTGTGCTGCCTTAAAGACTAAGGCAGGAATTCAGTGTCACACGATTCCAGTTG
Source organism: Podarcis muralis (assembly GCF_964188315.1). Classification (NCBI taxonomy): domain Eukaryota; kingdom Metazoa; phylum Chordata; class Lepidosauria; order Squamata; family Lacertidae; genus Podarcis; species Podarcis muralis. Next base: position 29,429,235 of record NC_135665.1, read on the forward strand.
TTCCATCTCTGCAAGCATTTCAGCTCACCCAACAGAACAACCCTACCTGATGAGACTGGTTAAGTGAATCCCGCCCTGAATTCCTACCCGTCCTCTCCTTCTTCCCTCCCAATGCCTGCCTCTCCTTCTTGCCCAACCCAACCCCCACCCCCTGAAGCAGCTCAAGAGCTGTTCAGTGGAAGATTCAACCCTCTGAGGTGCACAGTGGTCTTTCACCAGCCCCTTCCCCACAGCTGTTAAGCAAAGTATTCGATATTGCAGGGCACTGTTTCACAAGCACCTTTACCACTGATGAAGGAATATCCTGCAGGATTGGACCCCACTGCTCTTGGTTGTGGGAAGAAAACCTAATTATACATTAGCCCCATCCCAAATTGATTTGGGGACTACGCTGGAACCACAAATGAAGACATGATTAAGGATGAGGTGCACTCCATTTTATAGATCCATCTAATCAAGTGTCTGGAGCAAATGCATAACACACTTATACCATATACTCCTTTACATGTACCCTTGCTACGCTAACCTTCACATTTAATATCGGCCACAAACCCAGCACAAAGGCCTATGCATACAAAAGAAAAGGGAATGGTGGACTTTTCGGAGCAGCCACTCAAAGGTGGAATTAGATCTGTTTCCATAGAAACTGTGTTTTATGAATATTAGTGAGTGGGTGGAAATTATTGTGTCTAAAAATGACAAGTCTGTCAGCCACCTTGATGCAAAATACTTGGACCGTTAAATAATGCAACAAAGGGGGGATCACAATTAGTTGATATAATTGTTGCCTTTGATATTAGCTATGCTCTTTCTTCTTAAGACAATGGTGAGCTTTTTAAAAACAACTGATGATCATTCTTGAACTCCCCCCCCCCCATTTGTTCTGGTTAATGTACTAAATTGTATACACCTGTAGCTAATTTCTAGCCATGCCTGGGATGCAGATGGAAAGTGTGTCTTCTCTCCTTATAAAAATGGCACATGTTGCATTAATAGCTAGAAATTTGAAATGCATGATCGACCTGATAAGGCCCATGAATAAGCCAACTTGCAAGGCCGCTTTGATAAAGATTGTCATGGATATATGGCAAGTGCTGAAAACTGATGTGCTGATCCTTTTTGCTCCCCTTTTTATACAAGCTGTAGGAACTCGAAGACTCCACTTACTGTACTGTACTGGACATGGGTGGTGCTGTGGTCTAAACCACTGAGCCTCTTGAGCTTGCCAATCAGAAGGTTGGCAGTTCGAATCCCCGCAACTGAGTGAGCTCCCATTACTCTGTCCCTGCTCCTGCCAACCTAGCAGTTTGAAAGCATGCCAGTGCAAGTAGATAAATAGGTACCACTCCGGCAGGAAGGTAAATAGCGTTTCCATGCACTCTAGTTTCCATCACAGTGTTTTGTTGCTCCAGAGTGGTTTAGTCATGCTGGCCACATGACCCAGAAAGTTGTCTGTAGACAAACGCCGGCTCCCTTACAGCAAGATGAGTGCTGCAACTCCATAGTTGCCTTTGACTGGACTCAACCATCCAATATTTTATTGTTGGGGCCAAATGGACCTTAGCCCTTAGGAGTTGACTCCTATCCCAGCCAAGGTATTCCAGACAAACAAAGGAGCAGAGGAAACCCTTTCCCAATGGGGACACCCTCAGGAGACAACAGCCCCACTCCTTTTGTTACTACTTCATTTCCCACTAAAACTGAACAATGTTGGTGTTCTCACCAGTAGTGGATGTATACAGACGCACAGTAAAGTGGTACCTCGGGTTACAGACACTTCAGGTTACAGACGCTTCAGGTTACAGACTCCGCTAACCCAGAAATAGTACATTGGGTTAAGAACTTTGCTTCAGGATGAGAACAGAAATCGCGCAGCGGCAGTGGGAGGCCCCATTAGCTATAGTGGTACCTCAGGTTAAGAACAGTTTCAGGTTAAGAACGGACCTCCAGAACGAATTAAGTTCTTAAACCAAGGTACCACTGTATTTACTTACTTACTTACTTACTTATTTACTTTCTAACTTACTTATTTCATTAAAAAATTATACATTGCTTCTTTAAAAACAACAACCCTCCAAGCCATTTACAAAAAGATAAAATAATAAAATCAAGGGGGGGGATACAACCATCATTTAAAACATACAAAAGGTTAAATTACTAAAACAGGTTAAAATTCACACCAACTTTCTAAGTACCTGGGTAGGCTTGTCTAAACAATGTTTTAAACAGGCACTGAAAAAGAGTACATTGAAGGCGCCTGCTTCATCTCAATAGGCAGGGAGTTCCGAAGTGTAGGAGCCGCCACACTGTAGGAGTGTCAATTCCACCAATCAAAGCAGTCGTGTGGGCATATGAGGGGTAAGGCAATTTCGTAGGTAAACATATCCCAGGTTATTACAGGCTCAACATACTAACAGTATGTGCAGAATAAGGGCTCTGTCTAGCTGAGGGGCTCCCAAGTTTGTTAAATACTTTGTTAAATATGTGGATACCATTGAAAAGTGACAATGAACAACGAACTGACATTGTTGAATTCTTGGTTGTTGTGTTTTCTTCACTCTTAATTGCTCCTATTTCCTGATTAAAGTCAGTGCTGATTGGTCTATTGGGGCAATCAGGGTTTAGCCCTACCAAGTGAAATATCAACCAATTTTTTTAAAAAAAAGTTCAACCCAATATCTAATCTGCGCACATTGTGTGTGTGTGTGTATGTGTGTGTGTGTGTGTGTGTGTGTGTGTGTGTGTCCCCTACACATCTTTGTCAATCTCCTGTTCTCTGGCCAATCAGCTCTCTATACCACACAGCCAATCACAGTCAACTTTTGGTGAAATTTCATTGTTGCTGTTGTTTGGGAATGTCTGAGCAGTGGTCATTAGTCTTTCCTGCCCATTAAAGCCTATGGCAGCAACTATAGACAAAAAAAAGTCCAATCTGAACTGTGTCTTCTGAGACTGTGGATCCGTTCCTTCAGTTTCCTTTTCATTCTGTAGATTCAGGCTCCCCAAGTAGGTGCTCACTCTGAATCAGTGTGCTTATTGTTTAGCAATGGGATTACATGATCTAAGTGAGTAATTATTATAACATGTCATGAGTTTCCCCCTCCTTCAGTCCAGTGGAAGTACTTGGATGCGCTGTACATATAAGGATCCAGTCCACAGGTATTTCACCATATAAATCAGTTGCAGAGTTCATGAAAAGTTGATAATTATGCTGCTAGAACGCTGAATATATTTCCTTCCTTTTATTTTCTTCCTTCCTGCATTTCAGTGACACTCTCACTGTTTACAGACATCAGATAAATGATGAAGTATCTTAGAAACAGTCTGCAGGGCTTTTTGTTCATGCACAAGTTAGCTCAAGAGGCCCAAAAGGGGGGGGGGATATATAAATCAAAGATTAATATGGTGTCTATTCATGCCAGCAATTAAAACATCTTGAAATCATAACTATTTCCCGTAAAAGCTAAAAAATAGTTTTTCAACATGTCCTTGCAATAAATTAAAGACAATAACAAAGCCCAGCAACTCTCCTTCAGATTCAGAATCATAGGAATGTGGAGTTGGAAGGGACCACAGGGTCATCTAGACCAACCCCCTGCAATGCTGAATTCTTTTGCCCAACATGGGGCTTGAACCCACAACCCTGAGATTAAGAGTCTCATGCTCTACCAACTGAGCTAATCTTATACTGATCCTTGCAACTTCTACTTTGCATCATAAACCACCCTAGAACAGCTGGTTTTGGAACCAGCCAGAGGGACAGTGACTGTGGACTGTGAATAGTGCCCAACTCATGATTACTAGCTGTGAGCTTGCAAGGGCACTTTGAGGGCAAAGTCGCTCTGTCCTGCAGTGTCTTAGTGCTTTAGATGGCATTGTCATTGCAAATTCAGTCAAGGTGTCCAATGCAGTGTCTGGCCATGTGTCAGGGTCCATTTCCACCTGATGTGACCTGATCATCTGGACAGGATACCTGCAACTATGTGTCCACCCATGTGCCCTCTGTCCACCCTTGCCCTTCCTGGCTGGTTAAAGAAAACTGGAGTTGCCAGGTGGCTCCAGGGTGTAGCTAAAGCATCATTGCCAGCCACCCTGTCAGGGACGTGGGCTGAATCGAATGCCTGGGAAGAGTCTGACTCTGGAGGTGAAGGATTGCCAATTCAAAGGGAGCCAGAGTCTGACACTGGAAGCAAGTGATTGCAGCCACAGAAAGAGCAGGAGTAGGTTAATTCGGCCCCCCTTTAGCAAGAGTTCCCAGACTCAGAGAGCTCACAGATGGAGGGAGGGGAGGAGATTGAAGACATTGAGGGGGTTGCTATGCAACCAGGAGGGAGACAGCATTTAGAGGAACTGTCATTTGATAGCGGGGGGGGAGTTCACCCACCTTCTCCCCAAACCAGAAGAGCTGAAAGGGTTAAGATGCAACGGAAGTACAAGAGAGGAAGGACTGGACTTTTGCGCCCTTCGTACAAGAGTGACCAACTTGTAGCAAAGAGCGGCAGGCTCAGAGACGCGCTCTGGATGTAATTTGTAAATAAACGTACCATAAAACTGCTGGAGAGTCGTTAAATTCATATTGGGGCTTGCTTGCCTCCCTGAGATCATGACACACCCTTAAAGAGATGGCGGTGTATCTGCCCCTTTAAAAGCCCAATGTGAACATAAAGGTGTGTAGCAATTGCCATTTCAGTACCCCATTTCAGGAGAAAGTAGTGGAGAGTGTGATGGCATTCGAAGCACAGCAAGCAACTACCCTGTCTTCTTGGATAGCCATAGGATTTTACCAGGAAGCCCACCTGTGGAGTCATCGTGCCATAACATTATCAAGCACAGCATGGATTGAAATTAAATCCTTATTGTTGAAATGTGAAGACAGAACTGACTAAAACCAGTCCATAGCCATCATAGGAAACTGCTTTGTTACCAAGTCCGATCACTGTTCCATGTAGCACAGTATTTTCTCCTCTAAATGGCTCTCCGAGCTTTCAGGTTAAAAGTCTTTCTCATCAGCTCTTACCTGTTCTTTTAAAGCTGGCAATCCCATAGAATGAACCTGGGGCCTACAGCATGTGGAACATGTGCTCTCCCACTGATCCATGGCCTCTTGGGTTTGTTTGTTTTTTAATGGCTTGACATCTTTTTATTCATGCCCTACGTTTACGTATGTGCCATGTGATGTATTCAAAAGTACGTGTACTAGGGTGAAGAGTACATTAAAATTGGATATGACAAGAATAATATCCAAAAAATGCATTGTACTTGGGAAAGTTGTCTTACAAGAAAGTGTATGAGGCAAACTTGCATATGAAGGAGAATGCTGGTGAACATTCACAATTATTTTATATATACAAAAAACAACAACCACCAATTGCAAACTGATCTGGAAATGTGGAGAACTGAATTTAAGATAGGAAAAATTGAGAAACTGAGAGAAACTGAAACTAACAACTCCCGTGTGTGTGTGTGTGTGTGTGAGAGAGAGAGAGAGAGAGAGAGAGAGAGAGAGAGAGCGCACATGTGTGAGGGTATGGGTTAGGGAGAGAAAGAAATGTCAGAATTATACCCCCCTCATAAACTATCCTCTGGAGATATTTATCCACCTGGGACTTTATCCTCTTGGCGCATGCCCTAATTGTGTAATATGATATCTTACGTTGCCTTTCACCTCTACATTGCTAAATGGTTTTGATATGTTTGAACTGGAACTCTAGATGGTGTTAACTTTTAATATCTTTGAACTTTTTAATATAAATGATTCATTACCAGCAGGCTAAAAAGGCTGCAGATGCCAAGATTAGCCTTAGTACAAAATCAGTTATTGGGTACCTCAAATATTGACTCCCCCTGAGTAGCTCCTGCATTTCAGCCATTTTGTTAGTCCTTTCCTCTACAAATGACCAATAAAAAAATTAAAAATCTCCATTTCAGTGTGATCTCATGCTCTTTTTGGCATAGAGCTCTTGTTTACATTTCTCTTTATATTTATTTTCCCAGTTACCTTATTTCAGGATTTACATTCACGTGCTATTTATCCTTTAGACAAGCCTTTTTGTTAAACATGTGCTGGTTTCTCTCTCTCTGCCTGCCTGCCTGGCTTCTATTTCTGTACACATGACTGAGCCAGAAACCTAGCCAGTGTGTAAAATCTATCTAGCTCCATTGACTTTGATTCACACCAGCTGACTATCTGACTGGATTAACTCTCAATCCATCACCCATGAAAATGGGGGTGGGGGTGAATTCCTCGTGAGGTGGAGGTTGACATCCACCCTTGCGGCTAATGCTGACAGACAAATTCATGCTCGCGTAAGGAGACTCTTCTTTATACAATGTCTGTGCATTTGCAGGAAGTTTTAACACACCAGAGCAACGCACAGGACACAAAGGTCTCAAGTGCTGCCTACTAACTCCATACGTTTGTGCTGGACCAAGCAAAGTAGAGGCAGGGATGTATGAAAATATGTCAGAAGCAGCCAGTCCTCAGAGAAGCTGCTCTTGAAGTCTCTGGGAATACTTTTGTGCATTACATCTGCAATGAGAATTAGACGAAGAATTGCTGAGGATGTTCTCGGGTATGACAAGCAACCTCCTAAGTTATCACAGCAGATCCCCGATGATCTGAAATTATTCAGCATCTGCACCTGTAGCAAAAAAAGGATTCCTTGAGGGTTCTGTTTTGCTCTATCTCAGAGAATATTGTGCTGTTGCTGACTGGAGTAAAATCCTAGAATGTATACAGTTGCGTGGACAAATGATTAATTCTACGAGCTACACTTGTGAGCTAGAGGTCTTTCGTCATGTCATTCAGTGCATGGTAGCCTAGTGAAAACAGGATGGAAATGTGATATCTATACTTGAGCATTTGCCTTTATTATTCTAAAAATAATACCATTAACTTTCTTCTCTGCATAATGGACACTCAGTGGACAGAATGGATCCAAAGGCTGTTTTGTTCTACCTTCTTCTTCAAGGGAACATCATCTGTTTACCAGTCTCTTCCATACCTGCTATAGCTCAGTGACTTGCAGGAACAACAGCATTTTGAGTGCTGTCCTGGGTGACAGTTGCAGGTGGAGAAAATTATAGGAGATGAATTTACCTGCTGGAGGTCCCAACATCTGAAAGTGGGGGTTATGACTGGGCAGCTAGCATACCCTCCAACATTTCTCCGATCAAAATAGGGCCGTCTCATTCCGTAATGATAATTTTACTATTTATACCCCACACATTGTACTGGGTTACCCCAGCCACTCTGGTAAAAGCTTCCAACATACATGAAAACATAATAAAACATTAAACATTTTTATTAAAAAAAAACCTTCCGTGTACAGGATTGCCTTCAGACAGCTCGAGAGTCAAATAACTCCATACCCTCCAACATTTCTCCAAAGAAAATAAGGATGTCATATTGAACATGATAGCCATGTTCAAATATATAAAAGGATGCCATATAGAGGAGGGAGAAAGGTTGTTTTCTGCTGCTCCAGAGAAGCGGACACGGAGCAATAGATCCAAACTATAAGAAAGAAGATTCCACCTAAACATTAGGAAGAACTTCCTGACAGTAAGAGCTGTTTGACAGTGGAATTTGCTGCCAAGGAGTGTGGTGGAGTCTCCTTCTTTGGAGGTCTTTAAGCAGAGGCTTGACAACCATATGTCAGGAGTGCTCTGATGGTGTTTCCTGCTTGGCAGGGGGTTGGACTCGATGGCCCTTGTGGTCTATTCCAACTCTATGATTCTGTGATTCTATGTCCTAAGGAAAAGCAGGACATTCTGAGATCAAATCAGAAACTGGGATGGCTTCTTTAAATCAGGGACATCCCTGGAAAATAGGGACACTTGGAAGGTCTGAAAAGGGGTGAGGAACTGGTAGCCCAAAGCCAGATGCAACCCAGTGGTCTGCTCCCTTCTGACTCACAGCATCCCTGGCCCACACAGCTTTTCGGAGGCATTGTTAGAGCCAAGGAGAAGCTTTTCCGAAGCCTCAGTGCAGTGGGGAGTGGCCATTTTTGGGCGTCAAAGGTGGGAAAGCTCACTGTCCCCCTCTCTGTGCTCTGTGACTCCCCTGCCAAAACAGCTGCAAAACAGCCTTGCAGTAATGCAAAGAGGACTCATAGTTGAGCATAGGGAGGCTGAAATAATCTTTCTGAATAATGAAGCTGAGCAGGGGCTAACCAGTTTTAAGCCCGGGAAACATCTCAAATTGATGGAAACAAGGAATCATGGCCATCACCACATGTGGAGAGACAAGAAGGCAAAAATGTGAGCCACTTTGGTCCAGGGTAATAAGCAGCCATCAATATTCATGTGAGAGATTTTTGGATTATCAAAGATTATTTACACTTGATATCAATATTCTTCTTTATTTCTTCCTTCACCTTTTCTCTCATTTATGCATATATGGCCATTTAAAAATATTTCAGAATTCCCTGAATGCAATTTGGAATGCAATTCAATAAATAAAATAAAATTCCACTTATGTATATAAGTTTGGGGTCCCCCCCCCTTTTTCAGATTCTTTGAGTCAAGGAGCAGCCCGTATTACAAGGAGTGCAGGAGCCCATGACCTCCGCCTTCATCCTGCTGCAAAGAATTTCTCTACACAAAGATTATCCTGCTATTAAAATAACAAAAAATCAAGTCGCATTAAGCATTCACACTCATATGGGAAAGAAATGGCTCAGTGCTTTTTAAAAATCTGATTAGCCAAGCATGCTCAGCCAACGCTGCCTGCCTCTATTGTGTGAAGCCTGTTGGATTCCTGCCAATGTTCACCTTCCTATGACACAAACCAGCAGGGACCTCTGTGCATCCAGACTGAAATTAATTCCACATTACAGTGAACAAAAAAGGGAACAAAACCCTTATTACAACACACATTAAGTTCATTATTGCAGAAATCCCTTTTTGGAAGATGAAGCTAATCCTCTGTCTCTAAATATTAAACCTAACACTGATATTACAGTAGAGAGATAATACCCTCCCCTTCATCAGGGCTGGCCCTTGTCATAATGAAGCAACAACTGTAGTGGAGTCTGGGTGATCATGAATGAAAGAAGCCTCATGCCTGATGGAGAGTCGGATTCCTTTGTCAAACCAACACACCTCATTCCCACAGTGTTCTTGACTACCAGGCAGCAATGCCAGGCAAAAAGCAGCGCAAAGATTACGATTGCTACTATAGCCTTAAGTTATATATTTAGGGCTGGGTTTTTAGCCAGAAATGAAATACTGAATGTGCTTCCATATCAATACCTTCCTGAACATAGAAAACTAGTCGGAATGGAGTAATTATTTGTCAGTATAATTTTCACATTTTTCTGTACCCATCTCTGTTCTTTTCCACTCACACACTATCGTGGTACCTCAGGTTACGAGCTTAATTCGTTCTGGAGGTCCGTTCTTAACCTGAAACTGTTCTTAACCTGAGGCGCACTATCGCTAATGGGGCCTCCCGCTGCCGGCGCACGATTTCCGTTCTCATCCTGGGCAAAGTTCGCAACCCGGAGCAACTACGTCCGGGTTAGCAGAGTTCGTAACCCGAAGCATTTGTAACCTGAGGTACCACTGTAATCTGTGATTTAATTCCCTCCCCCTTCAAAATTATTATTTAAATAATAAATATTCGCTTAACATTACTGGATCCTTTCAGGAAGCTAAATCCCTAAGTGTTGATTATAAATGTTGAATTGATCTTTGTAAGGCAGCAGTGCAGAAACTTAGAGAGGTATGGAGTAGGAAATTAGGATGTGTTATGCAGCCTAAATAACTGACTGTTTCTTTAGATTTGAAATTAAAGTTGATCCAGCAAAAAAATAATAATCCAGCTTTATTGGGCTCCACAATGTTGGTATAGGAAGATTCTGTCCATCACAGATAGACAGAGGCATAACGCTGATGAGGGCTTGTTCAGTGATACACTCTTTTTGGTCTGAAGTCTGTATCTATTTTGTATTGGCAAATCCTTGCTATCTGCAGGTGCTCATGTACTTTTAAATTATATTCCCATTAATGTGGGGATTAGCAGCAGGACAACAACACTGAATTTTGTGAGTCCTTATAGTCACCAGGGTATTATACTTCAAGCTAGGAAGGATAAACACCCGCTGTTTATCACACAATGGTATGAGGACCTCACTGCCTTGACTATATTTGAACATATTTCTTATAGGCATCAATTTCATGTGGATACCTATTTAGACACCTGGAAGGTATATATTAACCTATATGTTTAATTTAAGAAGGATGTACTGACGTTACTGTATCCTTAATGTGAGCTGATAGTTTGGTGGTAGCAGCAACATTCCTATATTATTCCATTTTAAATCTTAATTACAACTCTTTCCCCGCTTTTTGTATGAATAAAAGTCATGCTACAGTTTGCATGGCCACTTGTAAGTGGCCATATGAACTGCAATGAGATTAAGACCTTCTTACGCCTTTGGTGGGACGCAGATGGCACTGTGGTCTAAACCACAGAGCCTAGGGCTTGCAGATCGGAAGGTCAGCGGTTCAAATCCCCACGACGGGGTGAGCTCCCATTGCTTGGTCCCAGCTTCTTCCAACCTCAAAAGCACGTCAAAGTGCAAGTACCACTCCAGCAGGAGGATAAACGACATTTCTGTGCGCTGCTCTGGTTCGCCAGAAGTGGCTTAGTCATGCTGGCCACATGACCCAGAAAAACTTTCTGCAGACAAATTTGGATCCAACACACTATATAGAAATAAAAATGTTCAGTTTGAAAGTAGTCAACACTTGGAAGAAACATGTTTGTTTTTCCATAATCACTTCTGTTTGCTACCCATTTGTTTTGCATGGCAACACTTCAAACATGACTGCACAGTTCTGGCAGCTTTCAAAGACCTGATACGGGCAGATACTGAAAGAAGAGTGTATCACCCAGTGCTTTTTTTCTGGGGGGATGCAGGGGTACGCATACCCCTAAACATTTTGTGAATCTAAGTTTGGCCTCATTGAGGCGCAGTATTTCAATATGAGTAGCAAAAATGAGAGTACCCCTAAACATTGTTTTTTTAGAGAGAGAAAAAGCACTGGTATCACCTTCAATTTGCTACCTTGATGCAATACCAATTAGATGGTTTGCTTCTCAAGAGAAAAAGATTCATGAGGCATGTAGCTAATGTGAATAGAATTTTAGGGTAAAAACGATCAGCATCGCTTGATCAGAGACAGAGAAAAAACAGTGTTTCTCATGCTTTTGTGTGATATAAAATCATTTTTGTAGCCTCAATATTTACATTTGAAGGAAGAAAAACTATGTAAGAGTAACTGGGCTGGTTCCTCCTAGACTTCACACCTAGATTGTTAACCTTGTTAACATGATAATAGCCCTTTACAGCTGAGCTACTGCTGATAATGACTTTTGATTATATGTCAGTTCAATTACAAGAAATGTCAGTCTTGTTCTTTGGTGTGTTTTCTTTTCCCCTTTGGAACACATCTTTTATTCTTTGGCTGTGATTGAAAATACCTGTCTTGGCCAATGAAGTCAGGTCAGATATTCTAAGCAAGATAGAGGACTTTCGACATAATACAGTGAAGGGAAGAGCCATTACGAGACTTTCTGCAACTTCATGACATCCACTGTGGGTAAGCTGAAATTGTGCCAGTAGGGTAGTGTTTTTCCTATCTTGAAGAGCTTTCAGTATTAGGAATGCATAAAGCTCATATCAAAACAGAGCAACCACAGTAGGAATCCTCAGGCCACCAAAGCTTAGATTAGCTCCATTATTGTCAACTTCAGGATTTTAGGTTTGACTGGTTTGCCAATGGTCAATCTATATAGGTGCATAATGGGAACTTCAACCCTGGATCCTGGGCGTCACTGGGAACATAGGAGGTTGTGTTATAGACCCCTGGTCTATCTAGCTCAATGTTGCCTATCCTAACTGGCAGTGACTCTTGGGGATTTCAGCCACAGAGTCTCTCCCACAGCCTTCTCAACAACCTTCTCAAACTGATATACTGTACAGAGAGGAGATGCTGAAGATTAGATCTGGAACCTTCTGCAATGCAGATGCTCTATTACTGAGCTGCAGTCCTTCCCCAAGTGCCATATATAATGTCTAGAAAAAGAGATTGCGGCTGTCAAGTCTCTCTGGACAACCTCCGCTCTAATCCCCAGTTGTGAAGACTTTCTGTAGCTACACAAGTGCTGCTGGGTATTTAAATCTGTTTTTACTTCCTATATCTCAGGGTTCACTGCCAGGGTTCACTGTTGGGAAACTGCCAGGGAGATATTGTCCATCATGGCCCCAAGCCGGCTGCCGGACTTCCATCGATCTCCCGTAGCCAGGCAGATCCAGCAGTTAGCGACACGAAGCCTTAGAAATAGATTGCCACATTCTAGGCTTGTGCACACTGTTTTTTATCAGCAGAAAACACAGCCAGAAGGCTTGCACCAAAGAAGAGCATAATTTACAGATTTTATTTAGCGTTGAACAGAACAAAGAGAAAACATGACCGTTCTGTGTCAGTGTCTCTGACTGACTGAAATCGAAAGGAAACAGCAAGCATAAACATCCTGTAACAGGAAATACGCAGACTCTGTGACTCACAAGCCTGCTCTCTCTTAAGGTGGAACGGAAATATCCTAACATCCTCCCCCTTTTCGTGTAACCTGTTGTACCTGTGGTTCACTCAATTGCAACCTTTGTACATAAACCTTATGTTGTTCTCTGTTAACAACCTTAGACAACAGATCAGCAGGAATTTCATTTCCTGGCATGTAGGACACCCGAATCAGTCCCTTTTGAATACACTCTCTTGCACGATGTAGCTTAATCTGCAAGTACTTGGTTCTTTGCTTGCAACTCTCGGAGTTCAGCAAAGCCAAACACGATCTATTGTCTTGATACACTTGTATAGGACATTTCACAGAAACCCCGATGTCCTTAAACAGTTGCATCAACCATTCACAATCCATGAGTGAAAATGACAGAGCATTGAGTTCTGCTTCACAGGAACTTAGGCTCACTGTTGTTTGCTTCTTGCACAACCAGTCAAACAGGCAGTGGTTGTACATGTAGCATACTCCAGAAGTGCTTGTACCATCTGTGGTGTCACTTCCAAAACTTGCATCTGCAAAGATTTCAAGACCTCCAGTCTTCTGACTGGTGAACCTCAGCCTGTAGTGCATAGTCCCTTTCAAATAGCGGGCTATGCGCTTCAGAGCTTTCCAATCCTGAACCGTAGGATTGTTGGCATGTCTGCTAAGCAGATTACAGCTTACAGCTATGTCAGGTCTTGAACATCTGGCAATGAAATTCAGCTTGCCTAGAACGCATCTGTATAGCGTTGTGTCAGAAAACGCTTCAGCAGTACTGTCTACCTGGTAACCTGTCACCATCGGTGTGTCTGCTGGGTTTGCATCAACCAAATTCAACCTGGTTAATACATCAGCAATTTTCTGTGTTTGGTGTACCAGAAAATTACCTGCTTGGTCCTTCTCCACCTGCAGAGAAAGATAGTTGGATACCTCACCAAGATCCTTCATGTCAAAGTGCTCCTTCAGCTGAGCTAGGGTGCTTTGATAGAAAGCCTGATTCTTCCAAAACATCAGAAGATCATCAACAAAACATAAACAATACAGTTTGTTTTGCCCCTCCTCCTTGACAAACACACATGGATCAGCTTTGCCCTGGTGAAAACCTAGAGAAAGCAACGTTTCAGTGAGTTTTGTGTTCCAACACCTGGCACTCTGCTTGAGACCATATAAGGATTTCCGCAGTTTACAGACCATTCCCTTCTGTATCTCCATCCCATCAGGTGGAAGCATGAACAGCTCTTCGTTCAAAATCCCGTACAAAAAAGCTGTATTAATGTCGTGGTGGGAAACATGCAGTTTCTCCTCCGCAGCGATCTTGAGCATCAGCCGAATGCTCTCATATTTGACGGTGGGTGAGTAGGTCTCGTGGTAATCCTGTCCTGGTACCTGTGAAAAACCTCTGGCAACCAATCTGGCTTTGTGTCTGACTACTTTGCCATTCTGGTCTGTCTTAGCCTTGAAGACCCATTTGCTGCCAACCAGTCTCATACCTGGGACTACCGGTACCAGTTCCCAAGTTTGGTTCCTGTTCAAGGAATCAACTTCAGCCTTCATGGCATTAAGCCAAGGCTCAGCATCTTTAGAGGTTAACTCCTGAACCTCTTTGAAGCTTGAAGGTTCCCACACCTTCTCTGAGCTACTAAGAACAGCAGTTGCAGTCTTAGCAAACTCATCAGCAAATCTCTTTGGAGGTCTGCCTTTGGTCGCCCTTTCAGACCTACGTACTAGACGCAAGTCTTCTGGACTCATCTCCTCTTTCTTAGGAGAAAAATGACCAATGGTGAACAGTGGTTCTTCCAGTTCATTGTCAGACGCATCAGATGGTCTGACTGAGGCCTTTGCACTCTTGTAGTCTGCTGTGTCATCACTCTCACTGACATCAGCAGCAGCGCCGCCCAATGAACTGGAATCCGAACTCTGATCATCATCATCATCATCATCCTCATCATCATCATCCTCAGCAGCTTCCTCAGCTTTAGCTGCTCGCTTGACATCACCTTCATCCTCCTCTGGGTAACTCTGGAAAATTCCCACATTTTCCCCCCACTTAGGATTGTACTCAACACTCCTTGTGAACTTTATGGATTTGGAGTTAGTCATCCATACCCTGTATGCACCTTTTTCGTACCCCATGAACAAACCATGTGCCCCACGCTTCCCAAGCTTGTTGGTTTGTGGGGTGCGTACCCACATGTCAGAACCAAAAATTCTCATGTGTTTGGTGTTGGGTTTCTTGCCAAACATCTTCTCATAGGGGGTACAACCAATGGGTGATGACAATCTGCGATTAACGGAGTAAACCAGATTCCCTAAAGCCTCCCCCCAAAACTTATCAGGGAGATTGGCATCATGCAACAAGGTTTTCATTCCTTGCAGCAATGTTTGATTTGCTCTCTCCGCAAGCCCATTCATCCATGGCGATCTGGGGGTTGACATGTCATGCTGGATTCCCTTCTCAGTCAGGAAAGCTTCAAACTGCTGAGAAGTGAATTCCCCGCCCCGATCGGTAAAAAGACAGGAAATATGTTTACCGTGAGCATTCTCCAACCAAGCACAGAATGCCTTAAACTTCGGAAACGCTTGCGATTTCTGTTCGAGCAAAAACACATGAATGTACCTAGAAAAAGAATCAATTAGAACCATGAAGAACCTTGCTCCTCCTAAAGAGGGCGTAAGTGGCCCAACCAGGTCTGCGTGCACTAGCTGGTAGGGCTTGGAAGCCTGCCTGCTAGACTCTTTGCCTTTTGGAGCAACCTTCACCTTGTTCTCTGCACAAGATACACATTTCATGTGATATTTACAGGGTTTGATGTTCAAACCTTCAACCACCTCTGGCATCTTGGCCAGTGCCTTCCAAGAGAGGTGACCAAACCTTCGATGCGCTTCATGAATGCAACCTGCATGAAGAACTTTGTTAGTTTGTGCAACACAACAAGAATCAGCATTAGATACAACAGCAGTGTCCTCATAAGTTATATGGAACAAACCATCCATAAACTTTGCATGCAAATAGTCCTCTTTGCCTTTACTGATGACACAGACGCTCCTCTTGAAGGAAATCTGAAAACCACGTCCAGTAAGCTGCGGGACGCTCAACAAATTGCTTGCAGCTCCAGGAACATACAGAACATTACTGATGGTTGTATGCAAACTTGCAAGTTTCACAGTCCCTTCTCCTGCAATTTGCAACGTCCTTCCATCAGCCAGGTGGATCTCACCTTCCTGAGGCTTGAAGGAGATAAAGAGGTGCCGATCCTTTGAGATGTGGCGGGTACAGCCCGAATCAACAACAAAGCTGCCTTTGGCTGTTGGAGCAGCCTTCACAGCAAGCAAACCCTTGTTTTCCACTTGCTTGGGCTTTTGCAGCTTGCCCCCCTGCTGCTCCTGGCCAGCAGACGTGCCTTTAGCCTTTGGTGAAGCTGTGCCAGCAGACATAGCCTTGTCTTCCACTGGCGTGGGCTTTTGCAGCTTGCCCCCCTGCTTCTGGTCAGCAGACGTGCCTTTAGCCTTTGGTGAAGCAGTGCCAGCTAACAAAGCCTTGTTTTCCACTGGCGTGGGCTCTTCACCCCCCTTCTGCTTCGGGCCATCTGCAGACGCCTGTTTACCTTTGCCTTTCCGGCCTCTGCAAAGGCGATGACCTTGGTTCTCACGAGAAACAGAGCTCTCAGCTGCTGACTCCTTGGCTCCCCCTGGAGGCTGGAATGCTGCCTGGGATGACATCACAGTCTGCTCCCCCTGCAGCTTGCAACCGGTGCCCTCAGCATCCCTGCATACACTCGCATTCTGGGAAACAGCTTGGACCTCCGATGCAGTCAAACTCTGGGCTGGAACAACTGAGTTGTGAGCTTTCATCAAAGCATACCACATTCCACGTGCAGTGGTGTTGCCAGCCAGCGTCTTAATTTCCTCAAGAGATACGGATAAGACTATTACGTCAATCGCCCTCGAATCATCGGCTTTCCATCTCTCTGTCAGAGGAACTGGGGGGGCCTCACTCACGGTATGCCACACCCTAAACTGACGCAGCAAACTCTCACACCATTTTGCCCAGGTTTCATAATTCTGCCCATTTAGCTTCGGTGGAACCGGAGCTACTTCTGAGGATTGTAAAAGATCCATCTCAGGTCTTTACGTGAGCCCAAGTCTTTATGCCTTCAAAGACTTATTATCTCGGCAGGCCATTAATCACGATGCCTTTTGGCTCGGCTCCCAGGCCAATTAAGCCTTGCCGGAGTTCAAAGGCTCCGTCCGAGGTAAACAGAAAAGCCTCCGCTCTCGCTGCTTTCGCTTTTCACATACCTCTCAAACGCAGTCTGTTGCAGCTTTACTCTCCTGTAGGTGCTGTGAATCTGGGCCCATAACCTTGTTGTTGGGAAACTGCCAGGGAGATATTGTCCATCATGGCCCCAAGCCGGCTGCCGGACTTCCATCGATCTCCCGTAGCCAGGCAGATCCAGCAGTTAGCGACACGAAGCCTTAGAAATAGATTGCCACATTCTAGGCTTGTGCACACTGTTTTTTATCAGCAGAAAACACAGCCAGAAGGCTTGCACCAAAGAAGAGCATAATTTACAGATTTTATTTAGCGTTGAACAGAACAAAGAGAAAACATGACCGTTCTGTGTCAGTGTCTCTGACTGACTGAAATCGAAAGGAAACAGCAAGCATAAACATCCTGTAACAGGAAATACGCAGACTCTGTGACTCACAAGCCTGCTCTCTCTTAAGGTGGAACGGAAATATCCTAACAGTCAGGTCAGATATTCTAAGCAAGATAGAGGACTTTCGACATAATACAGTGAAGGGAAGAGCCATTACGAGACTTTCTGCAACTTCATGACATCCACTGTGGGTAAGCTGAAATTGTGCCAGTAGGGTAGTGTTTTTCCTATCTTGAAGAGCTTTCAGTATTAGGAATGCATAAAGCTCATATCAAAACAGAGCAACCACAGTAGGAATCCTCAGGCCACCAAAGCTTAGATTAGCTCCATTATTGTCAACTTCAGGATTTTAGGTTTGACTGGTTTGCCAATGGTCAATCTATATAGGTGCATAATGGGAACTTCAACCCTGGATCCTGGGCGTCACTGGGAACATAGGAGGTTGTGTTATAGACCCCTGGTCTATCTAGCTCAATGTTGCCTATCCTAACTGGCAGTGACTCTTGGGGATTTCAGCCACAGAGTCTCTCCCACAGCCTTCTCAACAACCTTCTCAAACTGATATACTGTACAGAGAGGAGATGCTGAAGATTAGATCTGGAACCTTCTGCAATGCAGATGCTCTATTACTGAGCTGCAGTCCTTCCCCAAGTGCCATATATAATGTCTAGAAAAAGAGATTGCGGCTGTCAAGTCTCTCTGGACAACCTCCGCTCTAATCCCCAGTTGTGAAGACTTTCTGTAGCTACACAAGTGCTGCTGGGTATTTAAATCTGTTTTTACTTCCTATATCTCAGGGTTCACCCAGACGTTAAAAAATGGCTGTGTTGAACCCTGATGGACTCAAATTAAGATCAGGGTTTGAAGACTATTTTGAGCTTCTCAGTACAAAGCACAATTTAGAATGAGTTAAAGTTGTCCTAACAGTGGTGTTAGAACAACTTTCCCCACCATACCTGAGGGCAACAGTTTAGCTTAAGGGGTGCAAGGAAGGCAACACAGCTACCTATCCCAGCAACTTCACTGCTGCTCCTCCTCCCAGGATTTGACACCTGAGGCAGTTGCCTTATTGTACCTAACTGTAGGGCCAGCCCTGAGAGAAGAAAAGGTGAAGCAAACAGAAATCCAGAGCTGTAGTAGGTCAGGTGCTCTCTCAAGACAGAGATGGGTGTATTTTTAGCCATTAAGGTACCACTTGGATGCTATACCCCATTAGTAGTGGTCAGTCAGAAGTTGCCAACAAACCCTTGTAGAAGGACTAAAGTCCTTCAGCAGAAGCATCAGTAAGACTAGGGTCTCCAGATCTTATATATAGACAGTTAATAAATGGCCATGAACATGTCCACATAACAAATTGCCTGTATCCTGACTTTACCTATCCGGGCCATATAGTTGCTATTAATAATAATTAACCTAATAACTCCTTTTCATTTCTCCAATCTGCTAAAAGACACAAAGGATTGGGTTAGCCAGTAGGGACTACCATGATAAATGCTTCTACAAGAGAGAACGTAGTCTTCAGATGTAAAGACAATGTTGTCAGAAACCAGTCTACCTCAACTTGCCCTCTGTTCAACACTACTCTTGGGAGGCACTAAATGCTTCCTCAGCTGTAACCAGTGAATAATTCATCTACTGTATTTCCTCCCACAGTCGAACATGAAAGAGTAAAAGGTCCTAGAAAGTTCACTAGCTAGTGAATTATGAAAGTGCTTACAAATGGGATGCCCTGTGATTCTTATTAAATATGCAGTGGTCGTGTCATGAATCTCATTTCTTTTTAGCCCTGGTTGGTTGCTGGCTTCTTGAAGGATGGCACTTCCGATGTCTACAGCTACTCTTGTGTACCTTTCCTCATGCTATCACGAGGAACTGAAAAACAAGTCGGAAGAGGGTTACAAAACCTCTATCCGTAGGAAAGAGTGACTGAGAGGGAATACTGAGACATGGGAACATTAGATCCATGACAAAGCAAATGAAAGTATTTTGCTATTCTGTAAATATTTGACTTACGGAAATCATGCCTACCAAACATCACAATGATCTCTACTGCAGATGGCTGCTATAAGTGGATGGGTAAATTCCTGGCAGTTAGGTTTTCCATTCTAGGTATAAACTATGGTAGTTAAAATGGAATCTCCATATTCTGACGTGGGCCAGATAGTGTGCAGACCAGACAAGCAACTGGGAATACCTGCCTGTGCAGCATCCTCTTTGCGAGCTTCAAGGAAATAGCTGGCTTATTGCATTGAATAGAGGTGTAGTCCAGAACAGGGATGAGGGACCTGTAGATTTCCAGATGTTGTTGGATTCCAACACCCATCACCCCGAGTCAGCAAGCCCAGTGGACAAGGATGGTGGGAGTTATAGTCTAATAAGCCAAAAGTTCATTATCCCTGGACCAACAAGGTGATTCTTGCTGTTCTTTCATTTTCTAGATTACAACAAATCGGTGATCAAGGCCATGGAAGCCAAGGGAAAAGGTCCAGAAACTGGTGATGAGCAACAAACATTTTACAGAAAAGGAAACAAACTCAAGCAAATGACAATAGAGAGGTCTCCTCTGCACTCCCCACATTGCTGAATAAGCAAGCAAGAGAATCAACAGAATTCTTTACAACACACATCACTATTAATCTTTTTGTCCAAGGTTCTTTTTTTCCAGATGTATTTGCACATCCTGATAATAACATACCATATTTTAAGGATCCACTAGAACATAACTAAAATAAATAAATGAATGCAGGCATATTTAAAACTGATGTTGTTATTATTGGGAATGTAAGCCAATATAAAAAGAGAGACTTTATCCTGCCTGCAAAGGAAATTGGTTTTAGAATCTGCTTTTTTTTTTTACATGCAGTGTGCCTATATTTGGCCATGTGTGTGTAGAGAATTAGTGACAGGCCACTATTTATTAGTTCATTACAAGTAAATAGGATACTATTTCTAATTTGCTGTTCATCCAGTTAGTAAGGGGGAAAATTGTCCAAGCTGAGTTCCTTGGCACAGTGCATGTGACTTTGGTGGAGCAAAATTGATCTACATGACTGGAGCCTCTGATTTCATGCACTCAAACTGCTGAGAATGTCAGAAAGCTCTGAGAAGCAGTTTTGCATGAGGATGTTGCCGGCTTAACAGAGTTATTTCAGATCCATGAAAAAGGATTGCGAGTCATCAAGTCTTCAAAGCCTGTCAAGCATTTAAAAATGATGCATGAAGATCAGGCAACTGAAGAGATGAAAGTCATCTGCTGGGTACACAATGATGAAAAATTAAAGAGAGAGCCAGCACATAAACTGAGAAAACTTACTGTGTGGAGCCCTCGGGGGCCTCTTAGCAAGATGAACATAACCAAAATGCAAAAGCCATAATGTGACATGATATCATTATAATGTCTAAAATAAGTTAGCTAATTGCATTGTTCCACCAGGACTTCACAATCCGGTGCATAAAAAGGTGCTTAAAGATTCAAAATGGCTCATCACTATCAGCCAAAGAAAACAACAAAAAAATTACTTCCTTTAGAGGCAGCATTTTTAGCACCGTTCCCAGAGCGATTTAAAGTTTATCATATGTCTGTACTTTTCTATAAGAGTAGCCAAAGCCCACTTGCTGTATTTCCTGGTAGCTAGGAGGGAATTGACTTGTTATAATTCTGTCTTAATAGATGTTGGGACAACACCAGAACAAATGAGGTAATGATTGCAAAATGAACAAACTAATAAAATTAGTAAGCTCTTAGAAGTCATGAAGGCCAGAGGTTCAATGAGCAGATGGCAAATGCATCTGTTGAAACACTTGGACAAGCTCCAAGAAAACTCCTTAAGAAACATACTAATGTAATTCATTTGGATCCCACAAAATCTGTGCATCCGAAGTAATTTAACACACGCACATACACACACACATGACCTGCCTTCACCTCCTGACTAAGATTTTTTTGTCTTCTACGATTCGCCAGAACACAAAAACCATCAGAACCCAAAACAAAACAAAAAACTAACATATCGGGGAGAAGGCTATGGTAGAATCCTGCTTCCTAATATCATGGTTTTCTGTGTACAGCGGTTTGTTTCCCCCACCTAAACGCAAGCATGCAAATTCAAGCATGTGAGCCCCCCCCCCCCAATTCTCCATGCTATCACCCTGCAGTCTGAATTGGTGCTGTTTGTAAGAACTACAGCCCATTCCTACATATTTGCTTATTGGAAAGTTTATTTCCTTGCTGTGAGATGAATTGGACCTTTCCCCGCTGATGATGTTGCCGGAACGTTCCACTCTCTGGTTCAGTCTCAGGAAGTCGGAGATGATTGCTGAGATTCCGTGCCGAGATATCCCTTTTTTCTGAAGGGTATCCTTGACTGTGTGACAAAGGCATCAATAACACATAACTTCAATTTTCTAGTCAAACTAAAATATCGGACAATATTCTTCCTGGCAATAGATAGATTGGTCTTCACTAGCTTTGCTGTTCCACGGTTATTATATTTCAGGGGTTCTCCAATGATGCACAGAGCCGGTATAATGTAGTATATACTACAGCAGGGATGGAGACCAAGTTCTGTTGGAGTCCATCCTCCGTCATTCCTGACCACTGGCCAAGCTGGCTGTGGCTGCTGAGAATTGGGGCAGGATTCAATTCACGACTGCCCTCAACAGAAACCCTGTGCAAGAACTCCCACTTCTGCGATGAGGGTTGACTGCTCTCCTCCCCTACAAACCAAAAATTGGCTGCAGTGGGAGGGAGGGGTGTCAAGAAAACCCCAGAGAAGTGTGCCTGGGTGGGGGAGACGATGGATAATTCCATCTAGCAAACTGTAATGCTTGCCCTGGTGGAACTATCGAGATAGTGCAACATTGAATTCCTCCTTCGGAGTCCAACAACTTCCCAGCCTGTGTTGAGGTTGAACTAAATGGGCTAGGTTTAGCTTCCCATGTAAGCATTAAGGTGACCAGGTGACCTGGGCAAAGTAACTGTCTCTCAGCATAACATATAATAATAACAATATAATAATTTATTATTTATACCTGGCCCATCTGGCTGGGTTTCCCCAGCCACTCTGGGTGGCTCCTGACAGGATATTAATAATAAAAAGGTGACAACATCAAACATTAAAAACTTCACTAAACAGGGCTGCCTTCAGATGTCTTCTAAAAGTCAGATAGTTGCTTATTTCCTTGACATCTCCTGATGGGAGAGCATTCCATAGGGTGGGCACCACTACTGAGAAGGCCCTCTGCCTGGTTCCCTGTAGCTTCACTTCTCGCAGTGAGGGAACCATCAGAAGGCCCTCGGAGCTAGACTTCAGTGTCCGGGCAGGACAATGGGGGTGGAGACGCTCCTTCAGGTATACTGGGCTGAGGCAAATAAAGAAAATGGAGGAAGATATAGAAAACAGCCTGGATAGCTCTGTTAGCTAGAGCATTGTGCTGATAATGCCAAGGTTGCAGGTCCAATCCCTGTATGGGGTCGGGAACCTAAGCCCAAGGTCTGAATTCAGTCCTCCAGGCCTCTCTATCTAGCCCTTGGAACTCTTTTTCTTCTTGTTGTTGTTCTTGTTGTTTATTCGTGTCTGACTCTTTGTAACCCCATGGACCAGAGCACGCCAGGCACCCCTGTCTTCCACTGCCTCCTGCAGTTTGGTCAAACTCATGCTGGTAGCTTCGAGAACACTGTCCAACCATTTCGCCCTCTGTCGTCCCCTTCTCCTTGTACCCTCCATCTTTCCCAGCATCAGGGTCTTTTCCAGGGAGTCTTCTCTTCTCATGAGGTGGCCAAAGTATTGGAGCCTCAGCTTCACAATCTGTCCTTCCAGTGAGCACTCAGGGCTGATTTCCTTCAGAATGGATAGGTTTGATCTTCTTGCAGTCCATGGGACTCTCAAGAGTCTCCTCCAGCATCATAATTCAAAAGCATCAATTCTTGGGCAATCAGCCTTCTTTATGGTCCAGCTCTCACTTCCATACATCACTACTGGGAAAACCATGGCTTTAACTATACGGACCTTTGTTGGCAAGGTGATGTCTCTGCTTTTTAAGATGCTGTCTAGGTTTGTCATTGCTTTTCTCCCAAGAAGCAGGCATCTTTTAATTTCATGACTGCTGTCACCATCTGCAGTGATCATGGAGCCCAAGAAAGTAAAATTTCTCACTGCCTCCATTTCTTCCCCCTTGGAACACTACCCAAACCATATCCCTAACTGATCCAGTTTCACACCCCAAGTGTGTTTGCCTGGCTGGAATCTGATAGTGACTCTCCCTGCCTGGATGGAGAGATGTACAGAGCTAACATTCACATTTGTTTCTTCACTACTTTTGCCTCTGGCCCCACCCACCTCTGGCATGTGGCCCTCAGAAAGCTGCCCAGAAGAAAATGTGAAAGGGCTGAAAGGGTTTCCCCACCCCTGGTATAGGCAATGTACAGTATCCACTGTGAATCTGACTAAGAAAATGAAATCATGAAATGTTATCATTTCTTCATGGGGGTGGAGGGTAGGCAGGAACTGCAAAACAGGGAAAGTGACTTCTAAATTCCTTACTCTGTCTTTTGGATAACCAAAAGAACTGGGCATCCGAATGAACAGGAAAAAATGCAAGTCTGCTTTTCAAAAATCACTATAAAGGCAATTTAATGGAAGCTATTTGCTAACCTAATTCTGAAGCATGATCCATTTTAAGAGAAACTCCTTTACCCTTGGAAGTACCTATCAGATCCATCTGCTCTGTCACTCTAAATAATACCTACCTACCCAACGATATTCCACATCCCAGTATCTTAGTATTTGGTTAGGGACATGCCTTGAACATTATTAAACCATCAGCTTGTTTTATAATGTAAGAGATAGCCTAGCATACAAATGACAAATTCAGTAAATAAAGCTACATAATGATTTAAAGATTTCCCCAGTGCCGTTCTTCTCTCTCTCTCTTTCTCTTTCTCTCTCTCTCTCTCTCTCTCTCTCTCTATGACATTCACTGCCTGTAATATTAGATAAAAGCCAAAACCAATAACATCTAACACCACAGGAAAAAAACCACAATTCTCTCCCAAATTATTAGATTGTGTCTGATTTATTTCTTTTTCGCCAATGCTATTAACTTGAACGTTTTGAAGTTTGAAGTTCTTCTAAGGCTCCTACCAACCCCCGACCCTCCACGGCTTCTCTGCCACACTCCATATACTTCTTTTTGGTCTGCTTTATCATCTTTCAAGCTACGTTATCACGTTTTACTCTGCCAATCTACATTTCTGTCTATTCCTTTGGTACTTTCTATGAAGAAATTTGCTAATTTGCTTTCTACCATTCCTTCATGAATATTTGAATGTTTCCTCAAAGATGAAACAGAATTTCTTGATTTCCCTCTGTATTCGCCTGTTTCTCAAACTTGGCTTGTGGGTCTGAACTCCAATAATAATCAATCCTACTACCAAGTATGTCACATGTGAGCAATTTTTACACCCCTTTATCTTTCCCTCAGTCCATTGCTAAACTTTGTCATTTCCATGTATGACATTATCTCCAAACTCCAGTTCCTTTCTCTGTGTTGATATTAACTGGTTTGTGGCTTGTTATTTCACATCTCCATGATGGCAACATCCAATTCAGTGGCTTATCTACTTTGTACCTCCAGACTCTCATTTTTGTTCTACCTTCTGCTCTTGAGCTTGCTCTTTCCAACCTCTGTTCCAATGAAACCCTTTTCTTTATCCTACCACCCTCACTGCCTCCTTTATTTTTCTGCATGTAACATATGATGCTGACTTGATACACAGTCAAATAATGAGTCCATCTACAACTCTATTGTTACCTCTGCTCTTCACTATAAAGTTCTTGATTCTTAATTTTAGGTCTTTCAGGTTGGTTGGTTGGTTGGTTGGTTGGTTGGTCCACCTTATCCATATTGAACTGGGATGGCTTGGTCTTTAATGGGTTGAATCATCCCTACTCTGAATAGGACTAACATTGGATAAAACACTTTTTTTAGCAGTGATATTTGATTTTTATGTGGTAGAATCTATGTTTTGGACAAAGGCATGGGTTGGGAATTTTCAAACAAACAGTGTCCCTATTTTAAAGGGACAGTCCCGGATTTACATAAGCTGTCCCAGTTTCTGATTTGATCATGGAATGTCACACTTTTCCTTAGGACGTCCTTACTTTCATTGGGAAAATGTTGGAGGGTATGGAGTTATGCGATCCAAGGAGATAAGTAACTACACAACCTTTAGAAGACATCTGAAGGCAGCCCTGTATAGGGAAGTGCTTTTTTTAAATTTATTATACGTTGGAAGCCACCAGAGTGGCTGAGGCAGCCCAGTCAGATGGGTGGGGTATAATAATAAAATTGTTGTTGATGATGATGATGAATAGGAAGATTATTTCATCAAAGAAATGTTGGAGGGTATGGTCATCCAGTCCCACCACTCCCAGGGGGACTTCCTGTGTTACAGTACATTTAAAGTGTGTACATTTAAAGGAGCTAGCCACTTCCAGTTGTGAGTGGCTGGGTTACCCATTTTTTAAAGTTTAAAGTTCCTCTTTTAGAGGAACAGAGGCACCACTGGATTCCTTTTGCAAAGGCACGACTGTCCTTTATTTCACTCACTGATAAGTCATAGAGGAAACGCGGAAAATCACCCTGCATATAAATGTTCTTACCAAAGTGACCTTGGGAACAGAGAAAGCTGCCTTGTACTGAATCAGACCATCCAGCTCCCTGTTATCTTCAGGGTTTCAGACAGAGAACATCCCACATGCTACTTGGAGACTCTGGGAACTGAACCAGGAATCTCGTACTTTGTTTCTTGGGCTGAGCCAGGGCATTAAGGATGCTTTGTCATTCATAGCTTCTGTTGCAAAGTATGGCAGTAATTTTCATTCACAAAGATACCTCCCTTGCCCTTGACTTGCATCTTTATTGTCAAAGCGAACCCATTTCCTGTTTCACAGTAGTAGATACACTGTAGAGCTTAATAAATGTCAGGGCAATTATTTAACGCATTTCAGCAACCTGGTAGCAAATCTCAGATTGTTTAAAGGATGGATTTTAATAATAACTCAAACAGCATATGGCTCCTTTGTGATTCTGTTCCAGGAACACACACACACACACAGCTTTCTTGGATGAAACAGTTCATTCCTGGTGCATCTCATGACCATCTAGTATCTTGGTACCAAATTGTAATGACTTTTTTCATTGAAACAAAGCTTAACCACTGTTGTTTGGTAAGTGGCAAATCAGAATGAGGCTGAATATCTGCAGAATTGAGAACCAGTGTTTCCAGGAAACAAGAAGGTCAAGGCATCATAGAAAGGTGCAAGGTTTTTCAAATCATCTCAGCAATGGTCTGCACCATGCAGCCTTCCTGGGTGCCTCTGCTTCAAGTAAACCTCAAAACAGCTAATTCCGCCCATGAAACTGTTTCGTATCAAGAAGTGTGGGCAGCCAGGGATGTTGCAGAGCGCTGGTGATTTTTTTTCTGAATGACCGCTCCCCGCTTAAAACGGGGGGCGCCCTTTGCGTGGACGCGCGCAGCCCCTGGATCTGGAGTGGCTCCATCAGCATAGGCTTGGCTTTGGCTTCCCTCAGGTGGGATACCTGGAGGTCTCCGCCTATCTCAGTCAGTTGTCCAATCCCACCTGGGGGAAGCGTTGCCAAGGAGACCAGGCCAGGTAGGGGAGGGATTACCTGCCCACACAATAGAGGGAGGATCTTACCTGGGACTCCTCACTTGGCTCCAGAGCTTCTCCCACCCTACCCACCCTCAGTTAATGTCTTATTTTGCAGGTTAACTTTCCTTCACAGGTTTTGCAGGTTAACTTTTCTTCACAGGTATGCGGGCGCTGCTACGTTAAGGTCGCTGTTAAAGGGCCAGAAAGGAATTTCCCTGCATTGGCAGGTTTCGCCTTTCCCATAGCAAAATTTCACAACTTTGGCGGTATCAGGCCTTGGGCGGAATCCTTTAGTCCATCTTCCTCTTTGCGGCGGCGATACCAGGGTTCCCCGTTAAAGGGGTTTTCTGAAGGGAGGCTTTGACCGTACGCCGAAAGGTCATCATTGCTCTCCCCTGCGGCGGCGGCGTAACACGGGCGGCTATCTCTGCTTGAACATATGTTCTCCAGAGTCAGCCCATCCCCCCCACACACACACACTGGATAACCCTGATGCTCCCTAGGTCCCCGGCTGGGGACTGGGGAGGGAGAAAGCCCAATGCCTGAGCCAAGGTCTACCCACATTTGAAATTTAATAAAGTTGTGGCCAATTTAATCCCATAGCACGTTGTCTTGAGTCGTTATTCCACATGACGGGGGGGGGGACCGCTCGGGATCTGGGGACTCCGCCTGTCCACGCAAATGAATAAGAGATACGCCACACTCAGCCACCACACAAGAGAAAGATGAACTCAAACTCACCAACATTCCTGAAAATGAGGAACAGAAACAGAAAACTCTTTTGCAGAGAAAGAAAACCGCCCAGAAATTGGAGGGCAAATTTCAGCACAGCCCTAGCTAAAACTCTGTTTTGCACTCTAAGGACTTGATATCAGTCTTAAGGATCTGATGTGAGATGGGGCAGGAAGTTATCTATAGTGTATATATGGTGACTGTCCAGTTCAAACTTTTTAGATGAAAGCACACTTTTATTTACCATTCAATATTTCATAGATTCAGCCATGCCAGACATTTTGGATTACAGAAGCAGCGATCCCTTTAGCAAAGTTGATAGAATCTCTAACAAAAAGGCTACATTAATAATCGTTTCACTAACCCAGATTTTTATTCCATTTATGACTTAGAGTGGAAAAGAAATCTATATTAAAATAGATATCATTTCTAAAGAGTGCTACAGAAACCTGTACCATGGCAATTTTCCTTTTAATGGAAAGCCGTATGTTATTCGACATGATTTTGGATTGAAAATGTAAATGAGGTCTCTTTCAATTACAGATTATGTTCTCCATTCCATGCTGTACACAGATATAGTAGCCTTATTTCATGTCCCTGTAATAAAATACAGAGAAAGAAAATTGATATGCTAATTTATCTAATGCAAAAAAAAAGAAGAAAGAAGTCAGCTGTTATTATACATAACATTAGTGTGGTCTGTTTCAGTTCAACCTGAAGAGCACAATGTTATTTTATAATAAAGAGGGCTTACAATGCTAATTAACAGTGTAGCATTTCCATAAAACCTGCTAAGTACATTCCACTGCACATTTAATTTAAATTGAAAGTGATAAATACTGTAGGTTAAATCAATACTAATTAACTCTTACAAAACATCTGCCAACTAAGAAATCTCAGGCTGTACCTGAAGTTAAGGCAAATGTAAATACATTTCACAGAGCTCTGAAACGAACAAGGCTTTCAAGGTACACATGGCTTGCTCAATGGAGAAGCCACCATCCAAGGGAGAGAAAAATCAGTCCATATTTCATCCTGGAGAAGAAGGCTACCATTAGTCAGGCCATGTGCTCCTGGACATCCATTATTGTAATGAGAGCAAAAATTAAACCGTTATAAGCAAATCTGGTGCTACAAGAATTATTTAAGAGATGTCAACATCTGCCTGCACAAGCTGATGGGGCATTTTGTGCCAGAGAACATTGCTGCCCTTTCATACGATTAATAACTTCAATAAGTTTATTATTTTATCCTCCAACGCCATACATCCTTCACCCACGGCCAGTTCAGCAGCAAGCAGTAGTTTATACAGCATGCGAACCCTGATTTCTACTAAACTTCATTAGTATCTGGGGGGAAGGGTAGGATCTGTCATGTGAGAAATTACCTGTGAAAAGTTTTTACACACTTCAACACACACATAATCATGCGGAAGAGGTGAATGAGACTTAAAGGGGTTTGGGGGTTTTGTTTTGTTTTCACTAACATCACCAATGACTCAACCATGGTAATAGCTCCCTTTTGATTTGTAGACCGCCTTCTGTGGTGATCACACAGGGTCCCCGGACGTTTCACTGTCTATTGATCCCTGTGCCACCACTTTATTTCTCGCTGCCACCACCCAGGCCCTACCTGGTACAATACTGAGTCCAGTCAGGGTTAAATTGGAACATAACCTTTTGTTTATTTATTGCAGTTTAACAAGCATGTGGTTTCATAAACGGTATTGGTCCATTACAATCATGGGGTGCCTATCCAGACCTATAACTTCCACTACCTGCTCTCACTCACTAAACCATCTCTCAGATATTTACTTGTCTTCCTAGTTTCTAACTGTTCCTGACTCAGCTTATTTCTCTACACTAACTCAACCTACCCACAGACTCTATCCCAATTCACTCCCACTCCAACCAACTGCCCAACTCCCAACGAACTCCTCCCTTTGCCCCTCCCAGAGTTGGTTTTATAGTCCCTCTGACTCCACCCCCCTGGGTTCTGATTGGGCAACCTGTTTAGCTATTTCACCTCCAGCACTCTCATATGTTAATATCACACCTCCTCCCAAGGAATTTAGGTGTGTGACAGGATTATTAGCAAAAGAAAGAGGGCTCAAAAGTGCCACTGCTGTTCAGTTATTAATCCCCACCAATCGTACTCATGGAATGAAGGCACAATAAGGTAAATGGGTTAAACCATGGGCTATGACTTGATTATACAGTATGTTTGATATGCATCATTCTTAATGAGACTATGGATTTACACAATAACAAAGTGAAAGCTAGGAAACAATAGTCCATTCGGTCACCTTGGATGAATAATATTATCCTGGAGACCGCCGTCGTACCATTGGTAGTTGAGTCTTTAGTGCTGGTGATGGGACAGCATCCTCCAGGACACTGAAAAAGAAGTACATCATTTAGTTTTTTGTGGGATTTTTGAATAAATCTTATAAGGGTTTAGAGAGAAATATACAAAACTTCTCACACTGTGAGAAGTGAAGTTACAGAGAACCAGGCAGAGGGCCTTCTAAGTAGTGGCACCCTCCCATCAAATGTCAAGGACATAAAGGACATTTAGAAGACATCCGAAGGCAGCCCTGTATTGGAAAGTTTTAAATGTTTGACGTTTTATTGTGTTTTTATATGTTCTGGAAGCCGCCCAGAGTGGCTGGGGAAACCCAGCCAGATGGGTGGGGTATTCTTATTATTCTCATTAACAATATTCATTTCATCCACTCCAATATAACACCCAGCAAAGCCACTTTCTATAAATAAGAAGTACATCATGCCCTGAATCCCCCAACACCCAGATTCATTGGGTCCTCATTTTATGAGTGAGGAAAGGAATAAAATATCACTGTCTCCACACTATGCATCATATTATCCATGTCTTCCGTGTCCCCTCTTACTCACTTTGTTTCTAAACTTAAACGGCCCAAAGATTACAGCCTTTCATTGTTACCCCTTGATCTTTTTTGGGGGAGGGCTCTTTTCCGCCTTGTTCCCCTCCTCCACCCCACCTCTTCCTCAGCAATTCCAAGTTCTGTAACATAAAGGATGGTAATGTTAAAGGTTGGAGAGGTGGCACCAGAGTTCCAGATAAACTTCATGAATTTTCAGCGTGCATATTGACTGAGTTATTTTTTCTAGCCTACAAATCCTTTTATGTTCTTAGCTCTGGCCCACTACATGCCTGAAGGATAGCATAATTAGCAAAGTTGTCTAAACATCTCGGGGGAGGGAAACAAACACATATGCTTTCCTAACTAAACTTTGCCATCAAAAGCTTTAATCACTGAAATCCTAATTAAAGCAGTATAACCTTAACAGAGCACAAGGTAATGATTCATAGGCTAAAAGACTTTTACAGGTAATGCATATCCCACAGAATTATATTTGCTTTCCTGTCTTCCTTACATTTCAATTACAGCTTGGATTGAAGTCGTGATTTGGCATCGCGCTGAGGTACCTTCCTCCATTTCTTCTTCTTGGTCTTTCGTCTTTATCATTTTATCTTCATTTTGCCATGACTGAACTGCTACGAAATCTAATTTAGCTCTTGAGATATAAACCATTGCTAAGGTGTTTATGGCTGGGTTTGTTTTCTTTCAGTTGGGTCGTTTTCTCACCAAGACCTTAGTGCAACAAAAATTGAGTTTGCAAAAACTCCTAAAAGGTAACAGAAGGTAACAGCAGCAGAAGAAAAAAGCCCAATGGGGCAGACAAGAAAGGTTTATTTATTGTGCTTCAGATCCTACTGGTCCTTCTTCAGGGAAATTCAGAGGACAGTGAT
Organism: Podarcis muralis; assembly: GCF_964188315.1. Classification (NCBI taxonomy): domain Eukaryota; kingdom Metazoa; phylum Chordata; class Lepidosauria; order Squamata; family Lacertidae; genus Podarcis; species Podarcis muralis. Next base: position 29,460,665 of record NC_135665.1, read on the forward strand.
TCAAAATTCAGATATGCTAACGGTTCTATTTCTTATGCTCTTCTATTTCCTGAAGAATGACCAGTATGGTCCCAAACACACCAGATCAATAAACTTATTTCTTGTCTGTACCAAGACGTGCTGCCTTTCTCCCCAAACAAAATGGCCACCGTAAGCTTGTGCTGCCACATCACAGGTGACTGGAGACTTGGGAGGCCTGACTGGGAAAAGTAAAAGAAATTAGCAGGGCCAAAGGCTAAAAAAGTATAACAAATTTCGGGCCTCATAAGAACTTGGCTGCAAATCCCATTCGCAACAGATAAGTCTCTGTCGCTAAGTGATGAAATTTGCTAGTGTCTGGGCTTTTAAAAAATTGGATTGTTGTTCTTCTAGTTAAAATGTGGCTTACATACAGATGGTTTCGCAACTACACCAGTTTAGCTTGTCTGATTCAATCAGATGTTAGGAAGCAAACAAAGAAAAGAAAAAACAGGATTATGAAGCCGGTATGTAAACACAGAACTAGCATGAGATACAGCTACTTAGCATAACACAACACAGAGATAATCTTCTCCAGAAAAGCAGTATAACTGGTGCTGTTAGTAATAAATGAATGTTAGGAATCAGTAGTAATATGCCCATAACTGTAATACAACTGCCCTCCATCTGTTTTCTGACCAACCTAACAGTTCTTCTTTCCAGATCCTATTGTTTTTAATACTTACTCCTTAGGGCAAAACAAAACAAAACAAAAGACCCCAAATGTGTTACTCTTTTAAAAATGAGAGAGAGAGAGAGAGAGAGAGAGAGAGAGAGAGAATACTATAGAAGGGGAAGAAAGTAAAATCCAGGAATAAATATAGGCAATTGGTGTGTTGAACTTAGCTTGTTGGCTTTCATTTCTTTCAGAGGAGGGCAACATGCCGCATTATTATAATTTATATGGGACGCAAGTTCAAATGTTTGTAATCTTTTAGGGGAATTACAAATGCAATTTGGTTCAGACATGAGCAGAACTAGACAAATTTAATTTGGTTAGTCAACAAACAAGCAGATGCAGCAACAGTTCGTTGCCTGCTCAGTTTCCACTTGCCATTTTCAATTCAAATGCTGTATGGCAGCTGCTCTCAGAATCAACAGCAGGTATCTGGTCCAAATGAGTGGAGCGCTTCTGTGATGTGTTTGCTCACCCAAATTGCAGCAGGAGTGGCCAAGATACAGAGAGGAAGATGGCCACATAGGTCATAAACTCCCAGATCATACCAGCAAAGGCCACAGAAAGCCATACTTATGAATCAATGTTACTTCTTCAGGTGGTCAGAAGGAAACAACCCCCTACAAAAATTCCTTTAGGCATCCCCAAGTATTAAAAACTTTGGGGAAACAAAGATAGGGATCTATAGCTTAGCAGAGTACTGTAAAAAATAGCTCAAGAACTAAGCAGCCCCTGGGCCCATATTAACGTGACGCGGGTTTTGGGATGCAGGTGGCACTATGGTCTAAACCACTTAGCCTCTTGGACTTGCCAATCAGAAGGTCAGTGGTTTGAAACCCCACAATGGGATGAGCTCCCATTGCTCTGTCCCATCTCCTGCCAACATAGCAGTTCAAAAGCAAACCAGTGCAAGTAGATAAATAGGTACAGCTGTGGCGGGAAAGTAAACAGCATTTCTGTGCACTCTGGTTTCTGTCACAGTGTCTCATTCTGCCAGAAGCGGTTTGGTCATGCTGGCCACATGACCTGGAAAGCTGTCTGTGGACAAACGCCGGCTCCCTCGGCCTGAAAAGCGAGATGAGCCCCGCAACCCCATAGTCGCCTTTGACTGGACTTAACCGTCCAGGGGGTCCTTTACCTTTTACCTTACCTTTATTAATGTGAGCCACACAAAATATTAAAAGGAAAATATAATCAGATCTTAAATGGCAAGTGTGCTTCTATGAACATACCAATGATGAGAGGCATATTAAATCACTCTGTTAAAGAGAAAAAGAAAGGAAATTAGTTAGGAAAGAAGCAATATGGAAAATCGATAGAGACTGTCCCCTTGGGGAAAACAGAATCCATGGGTAGTGAGGTAGGCAGGAAGTCTGATCAACAGTCTGGGATGTAGATGAATGGATGAGTGCAAAGCTCATGATCCTGGACACAGAGGAGAAGAATATGGAGAATAAGGATGGCTGGCCATAAGTCTTCCAGGACCACAGACAGATCATGTGAAGTGAGCAACTTGCTCTAATGGAATCCCTGCTCCAGCTTGTATCTCACCAGGTACTGACTACCAGATTACCAAGAAATTGGAAGAGAGAGAGGGATTTATATGGCCTTGGTGGGGGGTGACATTACTTTTTCCTAGATACTACTAGTACTGTGATGAAAACTATTCAGAAACAGTGCTTTTCACAATAAGGCTAGCTATATTTTGCTTTTTAAAAAAAGTCGATTTCAAATACTGATCCAATGACCTTCCCTAAGGTGAAATGTGCACACATGTTCATTTGAATTTATCGTGTATAAACTACATCTGGTTTTATTTCTGATGTTCTGATGTCTTTCAGTTTCTGAAAAGTAACATTAAAGAGCTCATATCCCCAGCACAATCGAAAGTGGTATTTTGCTAAGCATTAAGTGGTGGGGGAATCGTAATAGGGTTCTAAAATATATCTAATATGTCCCTTTACTTCTTTGGCTTGACAGCTTCATTAGGAAAACATCAGATGTTTTATTCCATGGATGTATGTTCAGATCATCCAGCTTTATGAACAGCTCCTGAATAATAATTTGAACAGCAGCAACATGAGAATAAAGTTCCTGCGTGATGTGTGCAAAATTAAGGACAGATAATTGATTTTTCAAGCACTTGGGTGCCAGAGGATGTTTGTTTTTAATACTGGTAAATAATTTGGATACATTTTCCCCCCAATGCTTGGCTGTTGCTGTTGTTGTTATCTATTAACAACAAATATTCATCCCAAAAGGAGTGTATCAAAAATATGATAAATGAAAATTTAAATGTCCAGCTGATTTTCAGTGATTCATATATTCAGACTGCAGCATCCAAGTCTTTTCCTAATAGCCCCCATCTCCCATGGGAGGCTTGTTTGGAGCCTGTGGGGAGCTGCCGTAGGGAGGAAGGGACAAGAAACCCCTTTTAAGCAGCCTTCCACCCCACAACCAAATCATTCCATCTAATAGTAACGTCAGCTCAAGAGAAGGGGCCACAGAGCCAAGCTGCAGAACACAAGCTGTGCATGCACGAGTTGCAGGTTCAACCCCCAGCAAGCTTTTCAGGGGGACCAAATTTTAACACACACACACACACACACACACACACACACACACACACAGAGGAGTCTGTCCAGATGGCTCCAAAGAAATTCAAGGTAGGCAATACTTAGCAGAAGCCTTTTTAGGTGGAGTCAGTTCTAGCTTCCTGGTCTCACTTGGAGACTGCTGCCAGGTTTCTAGCCCAAATGGGCCACTGAGATGCAGGATGGAAGTATCAGCATGTTTGGGGGAACCCTGAGACATGAAAAAGAAACAGAGAAAGAAAAACCTACTCTCTACATCAGTGTTTCCCAACCTTGGGCCTCTAGCTGTTTTTGGACTACAACTCCCATCATCCCTAGCTAGCAAGACCAGTGGCCAGGGATGATGGGAATTGTAGTTCAAAAACAGCTGGAGGCCCAAGGTTGGGAAACACTGCTCTACATATTCATTGATTCAATTGATTTATATTCCCACTTGTCTTCCAAGAAGCTCATGGCAGCATATATGTTCCCCTCCCCCAATCCCCAGGGAGGTTCGGCTAGTTCCTTCATTATACACCTTTAGGCGCCAGGCAAAATTGTCCTTCTTCCACCAGGCCTTTGGCAGATTGACATCCAATATCCTTTTAGATGTGGGAGGGGGGTGTTATTGGTTTCTTTTGTTTCTGTTCTTATTTGTATTATGCATTTTGTGTTGTTAGCTTGTGTTTTTAATGCTGTGAACCGCCTTACAGACGAAGGGTGGTATAAAATTATTTATTTAGTGAGATTCATGGTTGAGATGGGAACTCTGGGCTCCTGGGTCCTAGTCCAGCACTCTAACCACTAGACAACATTGCCTCCCCAGTGTATACATAGAGAGAGGGGGACATAGAGAGGCTGAACATGCTCAATAGCCATGGAATGTAGACTAACAATGAAGTCTTCATATACTTTACATTTCATTCTTAGAACAACCATGTAAACTGGGTCCGTATTGGATTAAAAAAGGTTAAGGGACCCCTGACCCTTAGGTCCAGTCGTGATCGACTCTGGGGTTGCAGCGCTCATCTCACTTTGCTGGCCGAGGGAGCCGGCGTACAGCTTCCGGGTCATGTGGCCAGCATGACTAAGCCACTTCTGGTGAACCAGAGCAGCACACGGAAACGCTGTTTACCTTCCCGCCGGAGCAGTACCTATTTATCTACTTGCACTTTGACATGCTTTCGAACTGCTAGGTTGGCAGGAGCAGGGACCGAGCAACAGGAGCTCACCCCATCGTGGGGATTCGAGCCGCTGACCTTCTGATTGGCAAGTCCTAGGCTCTGTGGTTTAACCCACAGCGCCCCCCGCGTCCCTCCGTATTGGATTACAAACCCTTATATTGCAAATTCTGTCCAGAGCTGACTTGCCAGAGACAAAATTCAGAAAAGAAACTTTCTGATTTGTAGCTCACTTTCTTGGATACCATGGCAGTTTGGTTGAAGTAGACTGCCCTTAATATGAAAGCTTTGAGTGCAGGAGATGCATTTTTACTTTGTATTATTACTGAAGGAAGTTTCATTTAGGTATCATAAACAGATTAAGCAGATGAGGGTTCAAATGGAAAAGTAACTCCAACCAAGCACCTTTGCTCCTCTTTGCAAGTAAATAAATAATTGCCAGACGAAAATAATAGACGTGCATTTTTCCGAAAGAATGTATATAATCCCCCAGGCTAGTGATTTAAGCAGACAAGCCAATCATATTACCTCAGAACAGAATGGTAAAAAGTATGACTGGAAATGAATTGGGGGGGGGGGATCATTTTAGAAGAAAATGGCAAAACACATATCCCTGATGAAGTCGACCATGTGCTAAACTTAACCGGCTATTTATAGATTACTGCCTAGCAACTTAATAACCTGTTAAAGATGCGGCAGCAAACACAGTTGATGAGAGCGAAAAGTACTTAAGAAGGAAATGTTTATACCCCACCTGATATCAATATGCTGCAGGGAAAACAACTTGACTGACCCAGATTTTAATTTTAGGCTGCTGGTGAGAACAAAGTCTTAAAGCTGGAATCAGATTATTTCCATTTATACAAAACAATCCGGAGGATAAGAGGATATGCATTTACCAAGTATATTAAAAAATATATGTAATTTCCTGTCTTCTTCAAAGCTATTTGATTTTACGGTGACACCAGATGTACCTCCTACAGAAATTTCAAGACAATGGTTTATCCTCGCAAGAAAGGATCTTTAAAAATTGGAGTCATCCCTTTCTCAGTCTTAGATGTGAGCTTGTTTGATAAAACTTCATGTCATTCAGCTACCTAGTTGTCAAAGAAGGTGATAAGAACAGGTAGTTAAGCCCTGTGTTTTAAAGTGCCTGGAATGAAATCATGTCATTTTCAATCTACTTAGAATTCTGAACTTGGAAGATCTGATATCCTTTGTGATAGATGTTTATATCAATTTTATGCCTTCCTTGTGGGTTTAAAACACCTTTTTAGTACCTCTAATCACACAACTAAATGACTAACCTGAGATACAGTCTTTGTCATCTTCCATGTTCTGGCAGGTTTTAAATCATTCTGCCACCCGCCTAAAATAAAAATAAAAAGCCACAAAGCCGACTTTGTTAAAAAAACACATTGGGGGTAAAACAGAAAGCATGAAAGCATCTAAAAAATATAGGCAACAGCCAAATGTGAAAAACCTCTACTCTCAGGTAAGGCATCTCAAGTAAACACACGGAGAACACAGAGAGAAATAAACTGGAAAACAGTGACATGATCTATGATTTTATCTCACACAGGTAATCACCTTCCTCTATTGGTTGTGGAAGACATCTAGTAACGTTCAGGAAATCACTATGGAGTGAACATTAGGCATCTTTTCTATTAAGTTTTTTAAAGTGTCACAGACAGCTTCTGCTCGTGCGCGGGTCATGATTTGCTGCTTCTGCGCATGCGTGTGACGTCATTTTGCGCGTCTGCGCATGCACAAGCAGCAAAACCCGGAAGTAACCCTTTCCGGTACTTCTGGGTTGCCACGGGACGCAACCTGAAAAGGCACAACCTGAAGCAAACGTTACAAGAGGTATGACTGTATAGGGGAAACTGGCCATCCCAAGATGGAAACCTGCTAAAGAAGTTGAAGATGCCTTGTGTCGCGACTGTTAAGGTGCAAGGAGGATCAGAGGGGTTGGGTAGATGGAAGGGTCCTCAGGGCAGGGCAGGGCAGGGCAGCAGCCTGTGGGTGGAAATTGCAGGGAATGAAGTACTTTTTATGCAGCACATCGTTAAAACTATGGAACTCGCTCCCACAGGAGAGAATGGTGGCCACCAATATGGGTGGCTTTAAATGAAGATTGGACAAATTCACAGAGAAGGAGGTGACTCTGCCTCTGTGTTAAAGGGCAGTAATGCTTCTGAATTCCAGTTGATGGGAACCGGGAGTGTGTGTGTGTGTGTGTGTGTGTGTGTGTGTGTGTGTGTGAGAGAGAGAGAGAGAGAGAGAGAGAGAGAGAGAGAGAGAGAGAGATCTTGTGTTCAGATCTGCCTTGCATGTTTCCCACAGGAATCTGGTTGGCCACTCTGAGAACAGGATGGTGAATTAGATGGGCCATTGGCCTGATCCTGTTATGTTCATCTGAACATTAGGAGGAACCTGACAGTAAGAGCAGTGGAGCAAACTACACTGGGGTGTGAGTGTGTGTTTGTCATGCTCTCCTTTCCCAGAGGTATTTAAAGCAGAAGCTGGCGCTGTAAGATCTATACTAAGCAAAGTATGGGATCTAAGGGCCCATGTTCTTATAGAAAGGATAGGCATTCCTTTTTTTCCCCCAAGCTATGTCCTGTAAGAAAGATTTATAAAAAACCCTACCGAGGGAAGCTACTTTTCATCCTGGCCATCTGCTAATAGCAGCTAGTTCCCACACTTGGCATCTGTTGTCCATTTGGGCAGCTGTTCAGGATGAAGGGAAACTGTTATCAGAGCGCATAACATGATAAACAAATTAATATAATGACTCAATGCCGCAAGAGCAGAGCCAACAGGGAGGCCAAGCGTTGCAGTAAGTGTATTTAGAGGAGATGCAACGGTCCAAATTGTGTCCTTACTTACATCTGGACAATTCCAACTGAGTACACTGGAGGGGCCGAGTTATAATTGGAAGCAGAATTTGGACCATTTGCAAACAAATTAACCTGACACACTATTGCCGTGCTCTGATGAATTGGCCGTCTACAGACCATGCATTGAGCTTCCAGCAAAGCAGCTGAGATCATATGCAGGCCTTGGCATGCATCGCTAAACTAGCCTAACAGCACTGAAATGGACTCTACCGCAGCCCACATTTTAGGTGACAAAGATTCTTCTAGCTCGGTTTGCTGATTGCAGAAGGGATGAGAAACACACGGGAAATGTCTTCTGGCTTTCTTCTACCATGCTCTGACAATTAATGAGAAAAGAAATAACATTTGAAAAGTATTTCAGGGGAGGGAAAATTCCAGTCACATTCTTGTGGGTAGGGTTAGGGCCTTACTTTTGAGGTGGCTAAGGGGGTTTTCCCCCCATGGGTTTCCCAGTAGTGATGTATGGAAGTGATAGCTGGACCATAAAGAAGGCTGATCGCCGAAGAATTGATGCTTTCGAATTATGGTGCTGGAGGAGACTCTTGAGAGTCCCATGGACTGCAAGAAGATCAAACCTCTCTATTCTGAAGGAAATCAGCCCTGAGTGCTCACTGGAAGGACAGATCCTGAAGCTGAGGCTCCAATACTTTGGCCACCTCATGAGAAGAGAAGACTCCCTGGAAAAGACACTGATGTTGGGAAAGATTGAGGGCACAAGAAGAAGCGGGCGACAGAGATGGTTGGACAGTGTTCTCGAAGCTACAAACATGAGTCTGACCAAACTGCGGGAGGCAGTGGAAGACAGGAATGCCTGGCGTGCTCTGGTCCATGGGGTCACGAAGAGTCGGGCACGACTAAATGACTAAACAACAACAAGGGGGTTTAGGGTGTCTTTTCCAGTGGGACTAATGGACTCCCAAGCACTCCCAAGAGTCTGATCATCTCTTTCCTCTTTGCAGTGCAGGAAGCAAACAGGCACTGAGGGGAATGAGTGGGGATTTCCTTGTGGAGTGAAGCTGTCCTAGGACTCAGAAACACTGGCAAAGAAAAAGTGCTTTAGACGTCTTGTATATGCATTCTAACACTGTGACACCAGATGGCGCTGTGGAGTTCCATTTTTGCCAACCTGGTTTCTCGTACACAGTTCACAAAGCATGCAACTGAAACGCTTCTTTGATGTGTGTAGATCCAGCCCTACACTATCCCACTGAAAATCCAGTTTGTTTTGTTTATTTTATTTCATCAAATTTATACACCGCTTGATTGTGGAAAAACTTCAAAGCAGCTGGCAAACAGAGAAGGCAATGAAATCATGAAATATTTACAACCCTACTCTAAAACTTACAAAAGTTAAAATACTAAAACGGATTAATATCAGATCAACTTTCTAAGAGTCTGGATAGGCTTGTCTAAACCAATGTTTCCCAAAATTGTGTCTCCAGCTCTTTTTGGACCACAATGCCCATCATCCCTAGCTAGCAGGACCAGTGGTCAGGGATGATGGGAATTGTAGTCCAAAACCAGCTGTTTTTAGCAGGTGCTGAAAGGAGTAGAGCAAAGGTGCCTGCCTGATCTCTATAGGCAGGGAGTTCCAAAGGTTAGGTGCTGCCACATTAAATGACTGAGTGCTTACAAATGCGGAACAGGTATGATGTGGCAGCTGTGGAACAGTTTAATTGATTTGAGTTCCGTTATCTTTGAAAACTGCCCTTAAATCATACACTGGCAAGTTACTAACAAGGAAAAAAATGTTTGCTCCCGGACTCAACATCTGGAACGTGACTGCAATTCTTCAACCGGGCACAATATTGTAATCTGGGCTGCTTTTGGTAAAAGTGCTTTGAAGCTGGGTGTTTAATTATTTACTTTTTAAATATTCATGGGGGACGTACAGTCTTTATCTGTAATTATATTTGAGATTAATAATTGAATGGGCACGTAACTCTGCTCAGCTTCACCCGCCTCAGGACTTGGAAGGGGGAGGGAAAGACATGAATGCTGATGAGTTTATTCCTGGGCAAGATAAAATAAAAAAAGAAGAACGAAGCCCACAGAATGAGCCCAAAATAAATACAAAAGCAAAATGTCCCTATCTAGGACTTGGTCACGGTAGAAGTTATTGTGGGATGCTTGGAAACATCAGGGTTTTTTAAACAAAAACAAAAGCACATAAAGGTAAAGTGGACAGTCATCGAATATGGATCTTTGAAAGAATTAATTTCTCTTCCAACGATAACACAAAGTGTGTTAATAATCCAGCACTTTGGTTGAGTGTTTAAGCCACAAAGAAGATAAAAACATTCCTTTCAAATAATCATGAGGCTCTTGCACCCTGTCTCTCCAACACATTTTGTACCAGTGCGGAGCACTACTTAAGATTAAATCAAAGTATTGTTTCATGTTAAAAACTATACTTAGGTTACTCTAGTAAGGATTTGCAGTGGATGTTGATGGATCCCAAATCCCCAGCAAAAGCAAAGGCGTGTGAGGGAGTCTGGGCTTGTCTGAGGTGAAGCAGGAACTGTACAACATCCCCAAACTGAAGTGAGGACTCCCTACCCACTGCCCCATACAGCATGTATCGATTTTAAATTTTCTGTATTGTATTCCTTGTTCACAGCTTAGGGACAATTACAATTAAGTATTATATAAATTATTCAAGAAGAAGAAGAAGAAGAAGAAGAAGAAGAAGAAGAACAGCAAATGAGGCCTTGTTGGAGGTGCCACCACCAGGGGCTGCTGTGTTGGTGTTGACCCATGGCAGGGCCTTTTCAGTGGTGGTTCTCCAGTTGTGGGATGCCTTCTGAAGTGAGTTGTGCCTGTCTCCATCACTGCTAAGTTTCAGGAGAAATTTGAAAAGTTTCCTATTATCCCAGGAATTTTGTGGCTAAAAAAATACCATTCCTGGCAACCCCAAGATCATGGGGAAAGGAAGTATGTTTTTAAATGGCAATTGCTTTTAGAATGTTTTGATCTGTTGTAGAATGTGTTTGCTTTGTTTTTGTTTTTAAATTATAAATATTTTTGTCAGTCTGGGTTCCTAGAAGAGGAAGGGTGGGATAAAAATTCAAGAAGAAGAAGGAGGAGGAGAAGCTAATGTCTCTAAGTTCATCATATATAGCAGGGTGGGAAACCTCAGGCCCGGAAGCAATATGCAGCTAACAAAAATTATCATTTTCACCTTAGGGATGCTCCAGGTCACATTCCTGATCTGCTCTGCTTTGCACCCTCCTCAAATGGTTTGCCTGAATAGAATATTTCATTGGACTGCGATAATGGCTCTTGCTTGCCTGTATGGAGAGGTATGTGCAGATAGAGAAACCTCTGGTTTTGTGTGGCTGCTATGTACAGAAGTAAGAGTCACATCCATTGCTCCACCCACTTTTAGCCTCTGGCTCCGCCCACCACTAGCATGTGGCCCTTGGAAGGTTGCCCGTGATGGAATGTGGCCCTAGGGCTAGAAAAGGTCTGATCTAAGGAAGGCGGGGTGAGGGGAAAGGAAGAGCTTCATTGGGAGTGGAAGATCAGAGGGAATGGTTTTTACTCAGATTCTCCAATTCCAGTGCTAAGGGGGAGGGATGTTGAAGTAAATGAATAGCCTTGGTTTCATGTGCTTCTTGATCTTTTGTAGGCTCCGTCTCTAAGGAGCAAGGAATGTTATTAAAAGAGTTCTAGTGGAGCAGTTGGGGTGAGGCTTTTCTTTTGCTTATGTTGAACCCAGTCCATTAGTTTACCTGCCCTTTTCTTTCAAATCCTACAGGGCTTTCCTCATTTATTTATTTTTGTTTAATCTTGGTATTGTCTCTGAGTCTTGTGCTGCTAGCTCATTCTTATCCAAGTGGATGCTGCTACCCACTTAGAATGGTTCAAGTCTGAGAAGTTTGCCATAGTCTAGCCTTTATTTAGTCTGCCTACGCCTTGTAGTCTGCAATTTGGCAGGCTTCTTTCCTAGGGACACCTCTCTCATACCTGCAATTCCCAGACCAATTGCCACCAAAACACTAGATTAAAGGATTCATTTTTACCTCTTTCAAAGTTTGGAAATTTGGCAGGGGCAAACATGACTGCAAATTTCATTCAACTTCCCCCTTCCCTATCATCTACCTATCATCTATCATCATCATCTATTTTTGTGTGTGTGTGTGTGTGTGTGTGTGTGTGTGTGTGTAAGTAAAATTAATTAATTAATTAATTAATTAATTAATTAATTAATTAATAATACCCTGCCCATTTGGCTGTGTTTCCCCAACCACTCTGGGTGGCTTACAGCATATCTAAAAACATAAAATATAAAGCTGGCCACTAGAAAAACCTACCAATTTCATCTACTTGTGTAAAAAGTACTTTAAAAGCCATTTTTTAATATCCTAATACAGTGGTACCTCGGGTTACAGACGCTTCAGGTTACAGACTCTGCTAACCCAGAAATAGTACCTTGGGTTTAGAACATTGCTTCAGGATGAGAACTGAAATCGCGCAGCGGCAGCGGGAGGCCCCATTAGCTAAAGTGGTACCTCAGGTTAAGAACAGTTTCAGGTTAAGAACAGACCTCCAGAACACATTAAGTTCTTAACCCGATGTATCACTGTACTGAATGGGCAGAGAAGCAAGTTCTCCTCTGTCTCCAAGGAGGGTTTGGCTTTCAGTTCCAAACTGAATTGAGCCTCCTCTGAAGCACTTCAAGTCAAAACAGGCTTTCTCCCCCCCAAAGTGGCCTATTGAGGCGCAACCCAAACCTTGGGACTGGAGCACACCTGACGTGTTTATTTCTTTGCTTTTTAAAACAATGCACATACAACCATAATTGGACACACATTACTCCTACCAATTTACAATTGTCAGGAGCAACGCCTCAACGCCTTCCACATGCATTGTGTCAAAAGAATTTTGGGTATCAAATAGACAGATTTTCCAACAAAAATGTGCTCTCCCAAGCCCTCATTCCCTGCATGTTCACACTCAGCAACCTCTACATTGCCTTGGTCATGTCCACAGAAAGGAAGATGGCGGAATCCCCAAGGACGTGCTCTACGGGGAGCTGGCTTCAGGCACCAGGCCAGTTGGCCAACTAACTGTGTGTTAAAAAGATTTCTGCAAACATGACCCACGTGGGAATCCCTTGTAGGCAACTGCAGTGCTGGGAGACAGGCAATCAGGTTGAAATATACTCGGAGTTGAGTGTGGATTTCATGCTCTTTATTCAGCTCATAGTAGTGAGGAATGAAAGTTTCCCCAAAATATCTGCTTTATATACATGATTTACACAATGGGCTGCATGTGATTGGCTAATTCCTGGATTCTCCTGTAGGCCAATCAGGTTGCAGATTCACTTCCACCTGGAGCCGGATTGGGTGGCTCCTGCGGACCAATCAGACTGCTGCATTGTTCTAGGACCAATCAGACTGCTGCATTGTTCTAGGACCAATCAGACTGCTGCATTCTGAAGCCTATTGTTCTAGGACCAATCAGACTGCTGAATTTGGATCCTATTCAACTCAGTACATAACACCGGTCATGTTTTCATAGCAGTGACCAGAGGAGAAATGGCCGCTGGGAGCAGTGCAGAGAGAAGAAACACCATGGTGCATCTGCAGCAGCACAACTAGATGCCTTCATCTGCCCCAACTGCAACAAAACATGTCTATCTTGCATTGGTCTCTACAGCCACAGTAGGCACTGGTACTGCCCGACAGCTTGACTTCACCCCCAAAGGCGCACTCCTCCAGTGTCTCCCGAGACAGATGGAGGCCAGCAACTACTACCAGGAAAATAACATATAATAGGGAGAACTAAGAAAGTAATCTTCTTCCTCTGCACCTACCAGTTCTTTTTGAATATGTCTTCTTTTCAAATGACTTGTGTGTTCCCACGTAACATCTCTCCGTTTCATCCTTGAAACGCAGTCGTGAGTGGAGGCAGGTGTGAGTGACACTGTAATTATGAGATAATTGGGTGTCATTAATTTAACACACTGAAATCTCACCCCAGGAGTAAGACCCATTGTTCTCTTTTCTCCAGTTTTCTCAAGGTCAGCAGCTCCTCCTGTAAGGATCTGGGTTCGTTCTTATCAAAACCATCCACTGTAAATTGAATTCCTGTGCAATACACAGAATATCATTCCAATCCTCCTTGAAAGGACATTTATTGTTATAGCTGCCATCCCTGAGTTGTTGTTTTTGTTGTTGTTGTTTTCAGTGTTTGGAAACACATGCTTGTACATTTATGCAATCAAACGGAATGGCAGCATGCAATAATTCATTTAACTGCCAATATACTCAATGTAATTTGTGAATTATTGCATTCAAATGAACTTTTCCAGTTGCTTAATAACAAACCTGTGGCCCTTATGTCCCACACAGACAGTACTATAATCACCACCCTTTCCCTCTCTGGATACCTGGGTCACTGAAAGTTGCACAGTGGGTAGAAATTCAACTAGAGAAGCTTTTCCTACCATGGCACCTCTATGCCAGGAAACAGGTTCCATTGCAAAGAAAAGGGATCTGGACTGGGGAAAAGAGATTAGGAATCACTTCCTGTTGGTACAAGCCATTTGACAGTGAAACGCATTTCCTCACACAGAGGACACTGGTATATACGTAGGACCCTTATCGGGTCCATTAAATGCACAATGGCTGGCATGCCATACTATTGCCTCGCACATGCCTTAAGATGTTTCTATCATTTGGTCTCTTCTTGTTTGCCATCCAGAGCGTGTAAGTCAATAAATAACATGTGAGAGGGGTTATGTTAAATCCTGCTAGTAAAACTGCCTAATGGACCTGCAATGATGTATTTTTCTCTCCAGAAAGGTTATTTGGAACTCTGACCTTTCAAGAATCTACAAATTGCTTTGATCCTGCAAGACACCATTTTTTCAAAGCAGAAAAAATGATAGATGGAGTTGGTCCATACGTACAAGTAAACGTCTTATCTATTCATTAAACACTTTATCTAATTAGCTCTGTCTGTACTACGCCACCAATTTTAAGATGTCCTTCATTTCTAACAGTGTATTAGAGTATAAAAAAATAAAATCTAAACATTGAAATATTGTCCTTTTCCCTCAAAGAAACTATGTCAATTATAATATACAAAAATTACACTGCATCTATTTTTAGGTTTCAAGTCTGATTCACGATGAAAGTTGGGGATATATAATATACCTCTCATTCTAATGAAAAAAGCCTATTATTAAAATTCTATCCACATTCCAGTCAGAAAAAGAGTGCTGAGCTCAATAATGCACTCTAAGCTGATATGAGTGATCATCAAACGTAAAGTCAATCACTTAGGATTCTATCTTATACACACTTTTGGGGAAGAAAGCCCCAGTGAACTCAATGGGACTTATGTTTGAGTAGTCGTACCTATTAGTGCACTATACATTTGTGTAAAGCAATTCTAAGTCCATTACCTGGGAGTAGGTTTATTTGAATTCAATAGACTTTACTGCTGGGTAGACATAGTTAGACTTGCACTGTTCTCTCCACACACATACCCCTTATCACTGCTATAGTACTAACTCTGATCCAGCATCAGTACACTCATAAATTGCTTTTTTCAAATTTCTAGAAACAAGAAAGCAGTCTAAATGCCAATATAATATTTGGAGTTATTATTGGGGTGATTTAAGGGCTTTAATAGAGGCAAAAATTAGAACTGGTCATAAGTGGTTTAACGGTTGCAGATTCCAAAATAGCTACATTGGAAAATCTCAATATTATATTCTGAGCCAGAATTAGTCTGGAACAAAATCTGAGCTGATAAAACTGACATGTGATAAGGATATTCAACGAGTCTCTATTCGATCATTATTTGACACAAGATGGTCCATGCTGATGTTGTGGACAAGTGATTGAAGATCAGATTTCATTGGATTGAATCCATTCCTAATGTGACCATTTTGCCCTGCCTTGGAGACCACATCACAAGGCCTTTTGAAATGAATGCTTTTAACTTCGTACTTAAAGACACATTCTTGATTTTGTGCACTTAGCATGTGACATCGAGCCAAATGTTAATTTTAGTTCATCTCTTTAGAAGACACTGTTTTCACTCAATGTATATTTCCAAGTGTTAACATTTCACTTCCGTTTCTGTGGCTACGAATCAAAGCTAAGCAAATATTTCACTGCCGTGTTTCGTCTGATCACAGCAATATGCTGGCTGCAGAGGAACTGATTTACAAAACATGAGGTTATAGAGAAATTTAGTTTGTAATTAAATAGCCTGTAGCATTCAATACACAGTTCTAACCATAATGAGTTTTCCTTTTTGTTGGCTGAAGGTAAGATGGCTTTTCCCCCTTTATACAGGAATGCAATAGAAAAAGAGATTGCATCTTGATGTATAATAATATTTCCAGCAGGATTTTATTGTTTCCATACATTTCAACACCAAAGCAAATTTAAACTGACATTTCTAACATACCTAATAAAGAGTAGAATGATACCTTGGAGTACACCTGTAAGATCCCAAGCCAACTTAATTCCTCCTGCAATTGCAGTTCTTTCAAATTACAACATGATATGCTATGTCTATCCATCTCAATACAGCATATTCTCTTCTTGAACTGAAAATCAAGATAAGGACTAAAAATTGCTTTCACACTTAAAGAAACGAATATTAAAAGAAAGAGATTAAAACAAAAACATCAAACAGATATTGTTCTTGGCTACCTAATCATGCTATGTCTAATGCTTATGTTTATATGGCAATGAAATTTTGGAACAGGTTTTTTCCCTCTCTATCAAATTCATGAGTTTCACCCAGACATCAGCTTGCCATCTTCTGCTTGCTTCTGAATGTTAAATCAGCCCACAGCTCTCATGCTCTTCTGAATTTTTCACTGGATTTTTTCTCTAGAAGCTCGGCTAGCATTCAAAAACCATCATACAAAGTCTGTGCAAGATACCTGATTTTCATCGTGTGGTGGTGTCAATATGCAAAATAAATGCTGCCTATTTTAGGAGCCACTGATTAAGCTGGGGCCTGTGTGTTACACATGCTCTTTTGATAAATTATTCCTGCATGTATACACAAAGCTTCATTTTCAATGCTGCAATTAAAATCTAAAACATCAACAACAGAATTTGACCCAGGCCATCAAACAGCTGTGGATAAGCGAACAGAGCTACCAACAGCGTATTATCCATCAATATACTTCTGGGTCATTTGGTTAGGCTGCAGGTAGAGGATTCTGCAGTACTACTGTTCCCCCTCCTACTTGTCAGACTGGGGGTGATGCTGGTCCCTTTGTGACTTACCCTACAGGGGTCCATCTTGCTCTTTCATATCTACTGTACATGGAACTACTGGAAGAGGTGGTTCAGAGATTTGGAGTAAGGTGCCATCAGTTGAGTCCACACTCCTCTACATGCAATGGAAACAGATAATGTATACGGCGTTCTGATCAGCTGTAAGAAGCAGCGAACACAGTAAATAAAGTGAAGCTCAGTGCAGGTGAGTCTTAGAGCAGCAGTCCATACTCTCCAACATTTCTCTGATGAAAAATAGGGATGTTTATTATTATTATTATTATTATTATTATTATTATTATTATTATTATTATTTTACTATTTATACTCTGCACATCTAACTGGGTTGCCCAGTCACTCTGGGTGGCTTCTAACATATATGAAACCATAATAAAACATTGAACATTTAAAAAACTTCCCTATACAGGGCTGCCTTCAGATGGCTCGGGGGTCGCATAACTCCATAGCCTCCATCATTTTTCCAGTGAAAGTAGCAACATCCTAAGGAAAAGCGGGACATTCCGGGATCAAATCAGAAACTGGGGTGGCTTCTGTGAATCCGGGAGTATCCCTGGAAAATAGAGACACTTGGAAAGTCTGACAGTGCTGGATCCATTTGATTTGGAAGATGGTGGTCTTACTGTTCTAGATTCATTGTTTGAGGGCATCCATTCAGATTAATTGGTTAAGGCCCAGTAGAAATAGCCATTTTTCCTAGCCTCTCAGATAGCCCCAAATGCAAATGTTTTGTTTTCTTTTTTTAGCTGCTCCAGCTCTATAGCTAGTGCAGCAGAGGACCCCATTTTATTTCCCCTCAACAGCAAAGGGGAATAATTTGGACCCAACAGACCCATCACTGTCCCTGCTGTGCTGCGCCCTGAAAACACCCTGCTTGGAGCCCTTACATAAGCCGCTGGGGCAATGTGCCCTCCGCCACAAATTTAGCAGATGGAGCCAGCAGCGTGAATTGAGGGTCAGGGTTGCTCCACCCAACATTGCTTGATGAACTTGGTTCCATCTGGAGTCAGGAGTTTCCCGTTACTCTTCCATTCTCGTTGGAGGGAGACAATAAAGTTCTTGTCCAGCTTCCTGCCTAGTCTGTCCTCTCTGCTTTCCATGACAGGGAATAAACATGCTACTGGAGATAATTAACGGGAAATGAATGTGACATTTTGCCAGTGTTGAACATAATTCAGTGCATATGGGGGGGAGTCATATTTACTCTGGCGTGTGCTTTACGGAGTAGCGTAAATTTCTACCGCCTGCGCAGCAAGCCAAAAGCATTTCCATTCCTGAGTAGCTATCCAAGGTTTAGAGCAGGAATTGCCTGAGTTCATTTCATATACTCTTTAAAGTAATTAGTCACATTCATTTTGGCATCTCATTTAAACAGACACACACACACACCACTTAAAACAAAACAGCCATAATTCAGAGTACAAATGTCCTGGTTTCATTGCAATGTTCCCTCCTGAGTAACTTCTCACTTTGCCAGGACTGGAAATGGACCACTCCCTGGTCTCTTAACAGCAGTAAGTCTGAACAGGCCCTAAAATGCACCTAAATGGATGTGTGGTAGGTTCAGGACAAACCAAAGGAGGCATTTTCTTATGCAGTACGTAATAGACATACAGACATGTTGTTGTTGTTTAGTCGTTTAGTCGTGTCCGACTCTTCGTGACCCCATGGACCAGAGCACACCAGGCACTCATGTCTTCCACTGTCTCCCGCAGTTTGGTCAGACTCATGTTTGTAGCTTCGAGAACACTGTCCAACCATCTCGTCCCCTGTCATCCCCTTCTCCTTGTGCCCTCCATCTTTCCCAACATCAGGGTCTTTTCCAGGAAGTCTTCTCTTCTCATGAGGTGGCCAAAGTATTGGAGCCTCAGCTTCACGATCTGTCCTTCCAGTGAGCACTCAGGGCTGATTTCTGACATACAGACATGGTGCAATCCAAACCCAAGATCCACCAGGATTTGGGAATCTTCAGCTGTCCTGGCTGAATCTACACTAGCGTAAGCCTCTCAACACAACTCAGCCGGGACTCAGCTAGTGGATCTTAAACTAGTGTACCTTACACCAGCATAAGTCCCTCAAAAGTGTTCTGGGAGCACCTTTTCCAAATCTCTTTCACTTCACTCACATGACCTGGTAACCTCATCAAAAAGGCGGGTGTAAGTCAAAGTCTATTTTAAAGTCTCGTTCCTGCCCTGCCAGGCTCTTGCCAGTTCAGGAAACAGTAGCCCCACTCCTGAATTGAGTTTGGGATAGGGGTAACCTTCATCAGCTAGCAGTACTATTTCCATCTTTATTAAGTCTTCTTAAAAAAAAAATACCCCCCCCAAAAAAAAAAGTCTCCCTTCTCAGAAGCCTATTAAACAGCCCATTCAAAATTCTCTGACCACATATTTTCCAGGATGTGCAGAGTAATTCCCACATCAGTCAGTTTTTTGAGTTGGATGTAACCCATCACTTCTTCAGGGATACTTGTGCTTCACTGTTGTCAAGAATCCTTTACTTTCCCTATGGCTGCAGAAGGGGGAGGAACGAGAGTTTGCATAAGCAAAGGCGAAACAGCTGTGAATCGTTGCATCCAAATTGACAAATTTGTTCAAGGTGAAAAACAGATGTTTCTCAAATTTATTTCCTCTTTCCTCGTGACAATGAGGTAAGCCTCAGTGCTGGAATCAGATTTTCAACCCAGATGGCCCATCACCATGGGAAATGTGAAGGGGGGGGGCATTTCACATGGACGAAGGGAAGAGGAAAAGAAGAATTCAACGCCGCAGATCTTTTTACACATGAGTCTGAATATGAGAGCTCAGGAAATCTTTGACAAATACATTCAAGTAATCTGAAAACATATGCTGGGATGTGTTTGGGAAAGAAGTGACCTTTAAAAAAAAAGAGTTTAAAAAAAGTTAAAACGTAGGGAATGAGGTCCACAGATGGATTGATCTCATGCTTAGTGCTAAAAGCTGTATGTGCAATAAAAATAATGAAGAGGCCTGCTTTTGCCACAATTGTACTAGCTACACAAATGCCAGGTCACACTCTGATTCGTCTCCTGTGTTTGCCGATTCCATCCCGCCCTCCAAATACAATGATTTTCCTATCTCTCTGCCTTTCAGCCAAATGAGGCAATTTGATACGAATCCAATACGTCCAGTCCAAGCTAGGATTTATTTTTTTAAAAAAGTTTACTTGCAGTGGAATTTTTGATCAAGCCATTTTTTTGTGTGCATTTGTAGACTTAAACTGCAAAACCTGGCATGAAAAACAATCCCACATTTAAAACAAAAACGAAAAAAACCACCCACAGGCAATGTTTAGTCCTATGGAACCTAAACTGCAATTCATCCACTTATGAAACCAGTGACAAGAGAGATTTGATAGATAATTAAAAATGCCTTATGAATGAAATAGTTAAAAGAATTTTATAATTAATGCGATTAAGATAACAATGGGGCATGATATCTTGCTACGCAGGTCCCTTAACCTTTTCTGGTCTGCTCCTGTTTCCAACTTTTCAGTCTATCTTTCCATAGATTTTCCTACCAACATAACAAACTCAAAGCCAGGAAAGTCAATTGACATAGATCTACTTCCTTCAATGACTCGTCACACGCTGACTTACAATGATACGTAGCTAAATGTGTTATCTACACTTAAAATTAAGGTACGTGAGCATGTTGAAAGGTCATATGAAGTTTCATCTGTGAAAACTAATTTTTGCCCATCAACTAATGGACACACATGTGTAATAGCACACATGTAGAAATTTGTGGTTAGGCCACTCCCCGTGACTCTTAAACCTTTATCCTCATTGCTTGACCATGGCAAAGTGAAGCCCAAAAAATGTTTTACAGGTACATTTTTAAATCTGCATTCATTCAGACTACATGCTAAAAGCAAACATGTTTTGGTGTCCATTTTGTTGTGCTGTAAGGCTGAACTTCTATGGTTAAAACTTTATATTCTAAGTTGCTTTAAATAAATCTCTTACAGGGTGTCTGTCATCCAAAGCTGGTCTTAACTGCCGGTTTGACTGATCAAAAACAGAAAAAGTCAGGAGATCAAATTTAAAAGCAACAAGGCAGAAAAGAGACTTTAAAACCCCCCAAAACATTTCCCCCATTAAATTGGCAATATATATATATTGCCAGTTGCAAATTGGGTATATATTCACACCAAGCACACTCAAGTTGCAAAACTAAAGAAAAAAATATTTTTCATTGACCAAGTCAGTGAAAAAGAAGATGTGACACATAATTTTTCCATATGAGCCTGAACTGTGGTTGACAACTATTGTGGATCACAACAATTTCAGCTGGGGCCTTTGAGCTCTAGTATAGATATGTCCTATCACTTGGGTAGCAGACCTCATTAAATTATAGGCTACAGCAATTTGCTAGGAAAAGATAGCCATAAAAGGAGGAGGAAGAGAACCCAAAAGTAATACTGCAAAGTCTTTACTGCTGTCCAAGTACACTAAAAGAAAACCCACAGAGGGTTGAAGATTGAAGTCTTTGGAGGAGAATATAAACACATAAACAATACAGGCTCTTTGAACATTGCTGCTGCTTTTACAAACTTCAGAGAATAAAAAAAACCAGCAATACAGTTTTAAGTTTCAGTCCACTATGCTTTAAAGGGATGCTGGATATAGTGTGGATTTTGCACCAGTGTTGATGGCTTCATAGAAGGGCTACTTGAATTTGGACCAGCAGCCATCCCCATGGGGATCTTCTTATGGGGTTGATGGATTACCAGAGAGCCTTTTTTCTGCCTGCCAGTTTCTCACATGGCAGCTGCTAGATAAGGTTGCATTTGGAAGTATCCTTGGTCTTTCAATTATCCAAGGTCTTCCCATGATGGCCCGTAAGAAAAAAATCCTAAATTCGTAGTAGGGCAATAGGATAAATGACTTAGGCCCCAAATACCTGAAAGACCACCTTCTTCCCTACAGACCCCCTCTGGTATTAAGAACAGCGGAGAGAGGCTTTCTTGTAGTTCCACCTCCCTCAGAAGTTCAGGGAGGAGGTGTCCTGGGAGAGGACCTTGACTTGTGGAATTACGTCCCCACAAACTTCTTCGCTATACAGTTTTTGGCACATGCTGAAGAGGCACCTCTTTACCCTTGCTTTTGGCACTTGAGAGGTGTGTTTTCAGGGCCATCCTACAAGAAGAAGAAGAAGAAGAAGAAGAAGAAGAAGAAGAAGAAGAAGAAGAAGAAGAAGAAGAAGAAGAAGAAGAACAACGACAACAACAACAACAACAACAACAACAACAACGTGAGAAAGCTATTATGAGTTCTCCAGAACTCCCCATTAGCAGAAATTTTAAGCAAAACAGGGAAGAAAAATGGTATTAATGTTGTGGTGGGGCTGCAGAACAAAGTAACAAGTTGCACCCATCACCCAACACAAAATGGTTCCCACCCTGACCCACGTCTAATAAGACAAAATCGAGACAGGTTAAAAGCAATCACACATTTCACCTGTTGCCTAGTTGGGTTTTTGGTTTTAGTTTCTTGTCTTTAGTTTTAGTTTCTTGTCTTTGGTTTTTAATTTCTTCTTGAACTGTGAGTGTGCTTGCTGCCCTAGGCTCCTTCTGGAGGAAGGGTGGGATACAAATTCAACAAATAATAACAACATTTTAGGTAGAAAAAAAAATAGAATTAGTTTTGACTTTGCAAATGTGGCAGTAATTTTCTTTTATGCTTTATACCACGTGCTGGGGTCAGATTTAAAACTAGTGAACAACAATGAAGGTTGGGCATAGGCAACTAATTCCTTGCTAATCTCTAGTAGTAATTTTCATCTGTTGCGTTGGTCTGTACAATGAAAAGGTTATTAAGACATGTTGCTAGTGCATTTGAACCTGTATGACAGGGAACACTGGACCTCTTAATCTTCTTATACAACTGTATTTACAACAGAAAATGTTTTTGGAACTGGTGATTTCTTTCCGTCAAACAAGAGCTGGAAACATGCCAGCTCTGTGGGACAACACAATATAATTCATGTCCCATGCAGTGCATCTACATTATGAAGCCAAAATGAACTTTTTATTGTTTCGTTCTTAAACAGTTCACTTCCCGCCATGCGCTGAAGGCGCTGTGCAATAACATTAAGACACAATTCAATCCCACAAAAGATAAATTGAAGATCAAATAAAGTTACATTTAAAAACAGCCACCAGAAAGTTGACTATAAAAAATCATTATCAAATAAAAGCCAGAATTAATGTTTAAAAGCTAATCAAAATATAAACTGGGAAACCTTTTAGAAAACAAGGAAGACTCCGTCCTCAAATGGAACATGGGCAGGTGAGCATCTTTGGAATGAGTGTGCCACAATTTGGTGCAACTACTAAGAATTTCTTGCTCTGTTCATTGTCCCTCCTTAAACTGTGGCGTACAGAGCAGGGTAGCTGTAGGGAGAAATATAAGAGTGAAGATGCTCATTAAATCATGCTGGTGCTATAGGGCTGTTCTACCTCTCATCATAATTCATGACTTGTGCATAAAAAAAGAGTTTCCAGTCTTTAATACAGATACAGTTTTATAATTTCCTGCAGGATGGGTAAAACTCACATTGGGAATACCTCTAGGTTAGGCTCATTGACACTGACATTTCCTTAGATGAAAGGGGACACATTTTTATTTTCAAAACTTCCAGCTTCAGTATATGCATATTTTATGGTGAATACATTCATTTTAAGCTTTCCAAGTGCATTCAAATATCCTTACCTTGCCGGAAAACATAATGTCACAGTAGGAAAACTATACAGAGGTTTTGGGAAAGCATACAGGTTTGGATTCCACACATACACACACACCCAGAAAACAAACTGTAATTGTGTTTCTTTTCTTCTACTCTCTCTCTTAAATTGCAAAGTGGCCCTAAACATTTTGATTTGGAATCAATTCAGATTCTATAAGATTTTGCATTAGAATTTTAGGTGACACTGTAGTCATTTAATTATTTTTACTTGTAAGAATATTTACAAACCACCCATTTAAAAAAAAAAAAACAACCACCAAGGCAGTCTACAAATAAAGTCATTGAAACATGACAAAAAATTATAAAACACAAAACGAATGACCAATTCTGGTGGACATCGTCCTAATATTCCTACAGCCGTTCTTAAGCAGTATGCTGAATAAAGATGGTTACATAGTTCAACCCCTCCCCAACCCCAGTGGGCCATTGGGGGTTGTAGTCCAAAACATCTGGAGGGCACCAGGTTGGGGGAGCCTGGATTAGTCCATCAAGGCCTCAGAAATGATTTCCACTTTATTCTGATTTGTTTGATTCAAAAGCTGTTGCGATTTCCAGACAACTTCCTGTTCAGCTGATAGATCAATGGTCTGGACACCAAGCCTTATGAGGTACAGTTGAAGGAACTGAGTATGTTTAGCCTGGAAAAGAGGAGACTGAGAGGAGACATGAGAGCCATCTTCAAATATCTCAAGAGCTGACACATGGAAGAGGGAACAAGCTTGTTTTCTCCTGCTCTGGAGGGTAGGACTCAAACCAAAGGATTCAAGTTAGAAGGAAGGAGATTCCAACTAAACATCAGGAAGAAATTTCTGGCAGTAAGAGGTGTTCAACAATGGAGCGGTCTCCCTTGGGAGGCTGTAGACTCTCCTTCATTGGAGGCTTTTAAGCAGAGGTTGGATGGCCATCTGTCATGGATGCTTTAGCTGAGATTCCTGCATTGCAGGGGCTTGGTCTAGATGCGCCATGGGGTCCCTTTCAACTTTATGATTCTATGATCTAGGGAGACCATTATAAATTTATTTCACTCTTTCCCCTACATTTTAAGGTTTTGAATACGGTGGTTGACCTGCCTTCATCCATCACCCCACTTTTAGGGTTGCACCTTAAAAGAACAGGTAGCAGTACCCAATGGTAAAAATGTATACAGAGATGGAAGTTGGGAACTGGCTAAGAAATTGATACAACAGCAATTGTCAGCTGACAGATATGGAAATTAACTTCGTACTCTAAATATATTATTTAACTTCATAATATTCATATGAATAATAACTAGTGATCTCAAACACAACGCTCTCCAGACCTATAAGCAGTTTGAAAGCACATCAAAGTGCAAGTAGATAAATAGGTACCACTCTGGCGGGAAGGTAAATGGCATTTCCGTGCGCTGCTCTGGTCTGCATGCTGGCCACATGACCCGGAAGCTGTACGCCGGCTCCCTCAGCCAGTAAAGCAAGATGAGCGCCGCAACCCCAGAGTCATGCACAACTGGACCTAACGATCAGGGGTCCCTTTACCTTATAAGAAGTTTGTACTTGACATAAGAACTTTAGAGATTGGGTACACTTGGCTTACCATAACCTCCCCTCCCCCCATTTTTTGTGAGACTGCGATAGAATAACAGCATCAGATTAAAAAAAAGTGGAAGGAGGGGCAAAATTCTTTCTCATTTATTTATTTCTCTCTCTCTCTGGCATTCTTTCATTAAAAACTCAATTTGTAGAGTGTAAACAGTTATAAATCAATTAAAAAACAGTTTCCAATGTTTTTAAAAAATACAGTTCAAACATGCTGTAAGACCCAAGATGTTATATAAAAGAAAATTTAATCCAGAGTAGTATAGACAGCAATTAATCATTATTTCCTCTTTTTCCTACTAGACGTATTATAAGATTACTGTGCTTGAGTGACTTTTGAGCCATTTCTGTAACACCGCATTATCTCTCCTAAGCTCTGAAGTGAGTTTGTGTACTGGTCCTTAGCTGCAGATTAGCAGGAGCCCAGTGTATTACATGTATAGACAAGCTGCACCTGGGAAGTCAAGACAGGTTTCCATACCAGATTTTTAAAAATGTGGTCAAGAACATACGGAAAAGGGGCAAGTTCTCTTCCCCGTATGATCTTGACTACATTTAAAAAATCTGGTATGGAAACCTGATTTAAGATTGTGAGTGTCCATAAAGCAGTGCAATTGCACATTCACTCTGAGGGGGCTTACAATCCCAGCAATGTGGGTACTGCTTTATATTCCTTCTTTCCCATATATTACTTCCTCGTTGTCTAATTGCTCCCAGGACTATGTCAGCAGGCCTTTCTAGAAGTTCAGATGACGATTTTCCAGTAGTAAAATGATCACATAGAATAGGGTCTCATGGACTCGTATTTCCAAATGCATTGTGGCAAACAAAGAAAAATGATGCCCGGTCTGGGACTGCATAATAAAATTTGTTATTGCTGCTGCTGGTAAACAATACATACCGTTTCAGAGCAGGACCAAAGGGCAGGGCAACAATGCAGTAATGGGAAACACTGTGTTTTCTGCCTCAAATACTTAAAGGTAGAAATAAAATGTGTGTGTAAATATGTGGTGTTACACGCATCGTGGATGCATGCCTAGAAGTTCTGGCTTCCCAGGCCTATGGGCTTGTTTAAGGACACACATGCCTATCCATATGTCTTCCACACACTGTGGGAGACATAAGTGTACCACGCAAATACACATTTGCTGTGCAAAGTGTGGAGTCACCATTATAAGAGATCCTCAAAGTGGTTGGTCTGTCCTTCTACTTCAGTACAGAATAAATGGCCTCATAAAATGAGCTCGAAAAGATGTTCTCATTGTGTTGTTTGCCCTCTGCAGAGCTATGAGAGTTTAATAAAGGAAATGTGCCTAAGCCTTGAACAACATGCTCATAAAGTGGTTGACTTCAATTATCTGTGGGACCTTTGCTAGACAATGCAGGAGCAGGGAATGAATAAGAGGCCATATAAATTAGGCCATGCATGAAGGCCTCAAATGTACTGCAGCTCCTGTAAAGGCTGCTGCAATTAATATCATGTCAGATGGAGTCAAAATGGATCGTAAACAGGAAAAGCCATAAGATAATCCAACCCAATTTAAGATGCCATTTCTGGAAATGCTTCTTGCCGGCAGCCTATGGGATTTTATGTAGCAAAAATGAGGAAGGCAAAAGTGAAAAGTGCCTATTCTGAAGAAGGTGCTTCCTCTCTGCAGTCAGGAAGATTTCATGAAATAAGCATTTCTTCTGAATTCTAAGGGTGCTTCCAAATGGGTGTGGGATTGCAGGGGTAGTTCATTCAACAAGTGAAATGCGTAGACGAAAGGGCAGAGTCACAATTGGGAGACAGAAAGAAAGTGTTCTCAGAGCAGATGGTATTAGTTTTAGCACTGAAAAGGAAGCAAGGTCTTGGGCAGAAAGCAAGGCGAAGGATTCAGAGTAGGCCTTGGTAAAGCATCAAAGGTTGAGAACATATGCTGAGGATTCTTTGAGGAGTTGTGAATGAGAGAGAGGTGGACATAGATGGCAGGTGGGTGGATGGATAAAGAGCTCCCTCGGAAGAAGAAGAAGAAGAAGAAGAAGAAGAAGAAGAAGAAGAAGAAGAAGAGGAGGAGGAGGAGGAGGAGGAGGAGGAGGAGGAGGAAGAGGAGGAAGAGGAAGAGGAAGAGGAGGAAGAGGAGTTTGGATTTGATATCCCGCTTTATCACTACCTGAAGGAGTCTCAAAGCGGCTAACATTCTCCTTTCCCTTCCGCCCCCACAACAAACACTCTGTGAGGTGAGTGGGGCTGAGAGACTTCAAAGAAGTGTGACTAGCCCAAGGTCACCCAGCAGCTGCATGTGGAGGAGTGGGGACGTGAACCCGGTTCCCCAGATTACAAGTCTACCGCTCTTAACCACTACACCAACTTTACAATTCACATTCTCCAGGGGTTGGACTAGACCGATGTTTCCCAACCTTGGGTCTCCAGCTGTTTTTGGACTACAACTCCCATCATCCCTAACTAGCAGGATCAGTGGTCAAGGATGATGGGAACTGTAGTCCAAAAACAGCTGGAGACCCAAGGTTGGGAAATCCTGGACTAGACGACAGTTGGGATCCCTTACATTACTACGAGTCTATGATTCTTCTGCACAACAAATGTTTTTCTTCCCCTTAAGAGAAATACTTTAAAAAATTATAGTTATTTTTATTTCTTTTTATATGCTTCACCTGAGATTCTTGATGCAGCAGCACAACACCATCCTGGACATGCCATCACTGCTCTGTCAATTCCTGACGGCAGAATTGCTTGGCTTTACCTGACAGGGAAGGCCTCTATAATCTCATCAGCTATAATATCTTCAGTCCCCAGTTGGCCATTCCCCTGCTTTCATTGGCAAGAAAGTGGTACAGAATGTTCTCCTTACTGAGCTCAGGTGAGTACAGACTATGTGGCATTTTCACCACCAACCAAACACTTACCTGCTTTCTCTGACCTTTGATGTTACTAAAAGTGGTCGCTGATATCCTTGGTCATTGTACTGATTTTATTTACTTATTGTTAATTATTGGCTTTATTTTATTGAAGAGGACTTTAACTGAGTATTGATTTCATTGGATATTGCTGTGTTTTATGTCTGAGCCGCTTTTGTAAATACCAAGTGGTATAGGCATATTTAAATAAATATAAAGTAAAATGAAATGAGATCACAAACCATTCAAAATCGTTAGAAGGAAAAGCCAGAAGCTGCTTCTGAGTTTATATTCCCACTCGAATCAGGTGGGGACGCTCTGGCCACTTTTCTCTTGCCTCTAATGCACACCTATGACTTGGTTCGTTTCTCTCCCTAAGAATTTGTCCAGAGAACAAACTGTTTAACTTTCCGATCCATTAAGTGAAAACTGATTAACACAAATAGGGGTTTTTATTATCATTAACCATGACTCTGTGCAGCCCACAAATCTATTAATCCTTCCCACACTGGCACCAAGCAATTTCATGGAAGGCTCTCTGGTCCACTATATAATCAAATCAACTCTGAACATTCGCCTCAGTCTCTAAGCAAATTCCCTTCTCTACGCATTGTTGCATGGAGATAGAAGCTTACCGGAAAGAACTGCCCTGTTTAATTGTATCAGTTTCATGACAGTTACATTAGAAGGAAGGTATGAAGGTTGCTTTTCCAACTGTTTTCTGCATCAATGTTTATATTTTAAGAATTTGAAAGATAGAGCCCTTCCAGATGTATCTGTTATAACATTATAGCTGTTGTTATCTCTAGATTTTCCTGCATGCTTCTACATGACTTGGTTATCATTCCATTGCTATTCCGGAATACGGCAGTCATCAAATCTCTTTTTTTCTATTGCAACAAAAATCACATTTGTGAAAGATACAGAAAAGTTATGAGATCCTTTCATAGTGTGGAAGGTGTTTTGCATTTCCCAGCTTTCATATGTGCTAAGGGTCTTCTGTTTTGCTCCTTTTCCCTGCCTTTTTTGACAGGAGACTTGCCACCACAATCTCTAAAATGCAGCCTCTAAAATGGTGGACAGCTCAGACCTTCACAGCGAATTCAAATAGTTCCTGCTGTCTGTTCCCACAGGGTCAGAATTCCAGAATACCAGGCGTTATATGCCCAACCCTAGCCCTGCAAATTGGCTAGCGATAAATATGAATGTATGAACACGCCTCAATCCTTTACAATATCCACCCACTCTTTCATCTAGTGTTTTCCATTCCACTGAAATTAGTTCATTTTGCACAAGTCTGTGTTCCACTGATGCAAACGTTTATTTTTAAAATGTGTTTTTTTTACACAGCACACAATAGACATGCTTATCTCAGCCTTCAACAGATATTTACAAATCAATTACCTTCCCTGTGTGTAGCCTTTCAAAGTTAACGAATGTCCAACAAAATGGCAGACTGAGAAAGGAAGAGGTTGTACAAATCCTTGCTGTCTGAAAGACGTTTTTCTCAACACACACATTTTACTCATTTATTTGCACTTAAGTGTGTTGTACAAGGTTATGTTCCTGTCTGGAGCATACAAAATGTGGTATATGGAAAGGTAGTATCACCTGGGAGAAAACTGAAGCAAGCGTACCTGTTGCAGAGTGCCTTCACTCTAGCAGAATGAGTCCTTTCTGGAAATCGGACTCTTAGAAGAAGAAAAATCAATAACTTCCCAAGATAGTATATATCAAGGGACACAGTACGTTTAAAAGAAAATTAAAGCCATGTATCTCTTGAACTAGTTCAGCAATCTTGAAGTAAACTTTTTACATCCAAGTGCTCCTTCCCAGTATGGTGTTGGAATCTGAATAGCAGAAGGAAGGGGAAAGAAACACGTTGTCATCGTGAAGTTATTTTATGAGCTTTCAGGACACGCGCTGGAATTTGTGTCAGCAAAACCAAACAAAAACCGATCTGTGGTGCTATTTTTCTGTTCAACACCATTTCGGATGGGTTTTTTTTTTTACAGTTGCACACTTTTATCACCCATCTGTTAATGCTTGTTGGGTTTTACGCTGCCATATTTGTGAAATAAATTTCCAAGTTTAGCACCATGTATGATTTGCTTTGACATTTATTTGTCGTTAGAAAGAAGGAGAGTGACCACAGTGAGCTCTTCCTGTTAACTTGGCAGTATAAATAGCAAACCATTTTTAAAGAAGAAGAAGAAGAAATAGCCTTCTCACTTTGATATGGCCATTATTTATAGAGTGGCTCCCCCCGCCCCAAGCTATTAACTAAAACTGGCTCACCCTGTAAATTACGTTTGAAAGCATATCTGACCAGACAGTCCAATAAAGTCTTGCTCCCCCTCTTGCTGAACAGGAATCTTGCCTCCAACCCCTAGAAGACATCAGGGGGTGAGCACAGCATAGATATAGGGGGTATTCAATTCAGTTCATATTTAAAGGCAAATCTGCCAAACTCATATTTTCCAAAAGAATATGCAACCACGCCTCAAAAACCGCACTACTTTCAATTTTGTACTGCAGTTCCATGTTAATGTGGAAAAAATGTATACACTGGTGTAAACTGTACATATAAATGCATATATTATTGAAAACAGCATTGACATCCATGCTATTAGGGAAAAATGTTTTGCAAAAATATGTGCATTAGGGGAAATTGCATAGGAATATGTGCATATTAGGAGGAATTCACTGATGAATTTTCATGAGGACTTTAAAAAAAACCAACCCAAACCCCAAAACTGATGTGGAAATGTAGAGAAATGGAACAATAAGAAACTGAGAGAAGTCAAAATGGATGGAGCCATCCATCACTAGGGTAGCATGATGTCTCCAGACCTTCCATGGCCAATTGGGTAGGGGGTGCCTGCTTATCACTGCCACATCTTTTCCCACATGTTTTGGGGGCAGCCAAGGCAGAATCACCATGCCCTCTTGCTGACAGCAGTGCAGGATTAACCAATAACTGTAGAAGTGAAGTAGGAATTTGGGAATCATCACTCCTTGGTTGGCTCTGCATGTAAGGGTAGACTCTCATCATCATCAGTATTTGGGAGTAACACTACAGCCAGGTCAAGGTCATTTGGCTGGTTTGGGTACAGCAACAGGAAGGCACAATGCTTGTTGAAGTGGTTGATGGAAGGTGCACTTGTGAGCACCCCAAATCATTGGACTTGCTGTTAGCCTCATGAATTCCTGAGACTCAGGATGAGCAATGCTATCAGGTCTTCCTGAGTTGTGTAGGCCATGAAAAGCTTAAAGCGATATATGTCACTGTTCCAAGATTATGTACCATGGTGGGGTTGCCTAAACAAAGGCAACTGATGCAGACTGATTAGTTGACATGAAATAGGGAGCAGGGAATTACCACATCTAAACATATATGTCTGTAACTCTGGAGTAACAGATCTTGGATGGTGAATGTTGTATTGCCAGGAAATCGGTCTTTAAGCATTTACTTATGAGTACAACATCTCTTTAGATTCATGCCATGTAATGTTTAGATACAAAATTTACTCAGGACCAAATTATAAATTAGGAGCAGATGTAATTAATTCATAATTTCAGTGCTTAATATATTAAGATCCAGTTTAGGAAATAAGCATGCTGAAAGGATTAATCTCAAACATGACCCAACTATTGCATAATGCATTAAGAAAAGAAAGCTCTTTGCTGTTACAGCTAAGAGAGACGGTAATAATTTTTTATTAAGTCATTTATGTCAGTTATGGAAAACACATCTATGTAACTAATAGCCCACTTACTAAAGTTCTATATTTCTATCATGTTGTTTTAAAAATAATAACTTTGATAGGAAAAAAATAATGTGCCATGTAGTTCTATTTGACATTTCAATTGTCTTTAAAATAAAATAGGGTGTGGAATAGGCCACACCTCCTTATAAAGTAGATATATATTACATTTCTGCATTATTATTATTTTAAAAAACAACAACAGAAAAATGTTGACTCTCTATAGGAAGAAGAACTAAGCATTCACCTGCTCATTTTTACTCGAAGGCCCAATCCCAACACAATATTTCCTTGTTGAGAAATGCTTTTGACTTCATGGGCAAATTGTTTGCCTTCTGTTGTTTAGTAGTTTCAATTCTCACTGACTACCATTTCTATCTGCTCTTTTGGTATATTTTTTCCATGTGTGGAGGGCAGGGGGAAGGTTGAATCAGAGAAAAATCGCACACCCTTCTATTACATGCATAGATGCCTCTGCTGGATCAAAAACCATTCATGAGCGGACTATAGAAACTTTAGACATTAGAATTTTGAACATGGATTGAAATGTAAATAATAAAGACAGCAAATGACAATCCTTTTTCTGGGACTTTTTAAAAACAAGAGGATGATAAAACAACCATATAACCCTGATGTGAGCACTGCAGCTGCTATATGTGCTGAAGTCTTCAGATAATTCTCTCCAGAAAAATCTTCCTCAGTTTGCTCATAAACTAAAACAAATGTGTGTCTTCGTTTTGCTTGGCCTGAGCACACATTTCCTGCCACTTGGGATCCTATACAACACGTCTGTACATCATCCTACAAATAACATGGTCCCCTGGCCCCAGTGCTGGTTCTCAGAAAACCTTTAGGAATTGCAATGTTGTCTTTGATTCGGAGCGCATATCGTACATGCATTAGAAGGAAAATATCCAGGATGCACCCCACAGGAGCTCTAAAACTGCAGGTGGTTCTATGCTGGCCTGGTGTGGGGATTTGTAGGGATGGTCTACCATTTAATAATATATATATTCGCCTTAGGTGAATTTTCACTTAGCAGAAACAATTGTGTTCAGTGCTGCATAGAACAGAAAGCTATACATACTGTATACATATTTCGAGCACACAACAGCAAGTTCTCTGGAAATCATAAACATATCTTTACTGCTAGTGCTATCTTGTATACACTGTTCCCAATCCAAGGCAGATTTATGCATACACATCAGGAACTGTACGTATAAATCAGATGCCCACCCATGTGCAAAAACCAACTTCCCATGCTGCATTTCTTTCAATTGGATGTGCATTTCAACGCACATTCTCATGACCATCCTTATCCAGCCATTAGTTCCTAATAGATGACTTCCTTTTTCAGATGTGCATGCAATTTATGGTCATAGTTCATGATATACCAACATAAATTTGCTTCTATGTACGGATTAGCTTACTTGCCTCAGGAAATAATAGAATATCAGACTTTGGAGCATCCCATGCTCTAGTCACCTGTGGATTGACAAGGTGACTCAAGTGGGAATACTAATAACCTTTCCCATGGTATGAGTGTAAGGGACAACTTGGCCCAGAATACCATAAGCACTGCCTTACCCCCTGTGTCCCAATGAGATCATTTGGGAAAACATGATTAGTGGTCCCATATGGACCAAAAACAAGACTCTGTGTCAATGAGGAGCCATGCTTTCAGTGTACTGGTGGGCTCAGCTCTATGGATCTCTCTCATATTTTGAATCATTCAGGAACCATCCCTGCTAAATTTCAGGTTCCAAAAATTATGGACCTGCGATAGCTCAGTGGGCTGTGTGTTCAAGCCCCACATTGGGCAAAAGATTCCTGCATTGCAGGGGGTTGGACTAGATGACCCTTGTGGTCCCTTTTAACTGTACAATTCTGATATTTCAGGAGGCCTTTGCACTATGAACATTGTTCTGATGTTTTTATTTTCTTATGTTTTAATCTAGTTTTTATATTTTGCATATTTTTCGTTCAGTAAGCCACTTTGAGACAAATTGTGAAAGGTGGGGTATGAATTCCTTAAATAAATAAGACAGGTGTGTGATAATTTAGTAATCTCTTAAACTCAAAGTAGACAAGACACCCTGATTTTCCAGGGTTCTAAAACCAACAATTCAGAGAGGACAGCAAAGGTGGAGCTAGCTTCCTTGTCCCCACAGTCCTCCCTTGCACGTTTACTTAACTCCCATGTAGAACATCTAAAAAGGACTAACAAAAGAAAGAGCAAACATGTAGAAGGTAAGACAATTCGGGAGCAACAGAATGAAGCAAAGGGTACTACTCTCCCGGTTTCTGTTGGAGGACTCGGGCAAACAGCTTGCCCTACAACATGTGCTGACATTTGCATCTGCTATGTGTTGACAATTAAGCGGGATTACTTGGTTTCAGTGCACAAGGGACTCCAAAGTCAAACCGTACATTCACAGTTCATCCAAGCAACATTTGCCACAGAGTCCATCACTCAACAAACTGCTTCAGGCTAGTTATTTTATCATGGGCATGCTTTTGTGAAGATCAACAGCACAATCCACCAGGATATTTTTCTTTGGAGCTTTGTTAGGGATGAGGGAGAGGGAGAGCTTTGCGAGAGGACTTTGCTGTTGTAATACCACTATGTTTCCAAGCATCTTCTATTCAATGCAAAGGCTCTTGTGCTTCCTGGGAGATGGTGCTCAAATGCAAAGCTATCATTAAAGTATACTGCGTTGTCTATAGAAGGCCAGGGGAAGGCCATATATACTTTCAGATCATAGTAGCCTTTTTTGTTCAGCATGGGGCCCTTTCACCAGTTGCTTCACGAGGTATCGAATTCGCAACCTTTGGGGCATATGGTACGGCTGCAGTGTGTTGATCTTGGACCAGCAAGCCCCATAGGTGCTGAGTGTTAACTGTGGCAGACATGCAAAACTACAGCCAGAATGCTGAAAGGCCTTTCAGTAAAGACAGCTGGCTTGAGGGAATTTCCCGTCTTTTTACTCCCTCTGAAAAGAGCCCTTATGCATCCTCTGTTTAACAGTGCACTTGGTTTTAAAACAAATTTGTGCTTCTTAGACACAGAAAACCTTTACTATGGATAGGTTTAAAAAAAAAAAAAAAAAACAACAGGAGGGAAATAAAAGCGAGCTTGCAGAGAGGCAAAAGCAGAAACTCCTGGCTGAACTATCTGCCCCAGAAGTTCAACGCTATGGAATCATAGAATCAGAAGGCGACCTCAAAGCTGATCCAGTCCAAAGCCCTGAAGAACAGGAAAGTCACTGTTACAGCATCCCTAATTGGTCACCATACAACCTTTAATTAAACACCATCACCCTCCTAGGCGCGGGGCGCGGGTGGCGCTGTGGGTAAAAGCCTCAGCGCCTAGGGCTTGCCGATCGTCAGGTCGGCGATTCGAATCCCCGCGGCGGGGTGCGCTCCCATTGCTCGGTCCCAGCGCCTGCCAACCTAGCAGTTCGAAAGCACCCCCGGGTGCAAGTAGATAAATAGGGACCGCTTACTAGCGGGAAGGTAAATGGCGTTTCTGTGTGCGGCTCTGGCTCGCCAGAGCAGCGATGTCACGCTGGTCACGTGACCCAGAAGTGTCTCTGGACAGCGCTGGCCCCCGGCCTCTTGAGTGAGATGGGCGCACAACCCTAGAGTCTGTCAAGACTGGCCCGTACGGGCAGGGGTACCTTTACCTTTACTTACCCTCCTAGGCAGCTGGTTCCACTATCGAACAGCTCATTCTATCAGGAAGTTATCCAAACACCCCTTTCTCGTCATTCGACACCGTTGACTCGAGTCTTTTCTGAGCAACAACAACAAAATTGTTCCGTCATCTATCTGACAGCCCTTCAAATATTTGTAGAAAGCTGTCATATCACCACTTAATCTCCTTCAGCCAACACGGACCCAAGTTTTTCAACCTCTATACAATCACTTAAGTTTATTTGAAGTAGTAATACAATATCGGTGAGTAAAAAAAATGTGCTTTCCTTGCAAGCTGTCCAACCATGGTGCAGAGAAATGCAAGAGGACGAAACTCGTCCTTAAGTCTAGTCCCTTGTCATAAGGACACCCTGTACCTATGGCAATTGATCGTCAAGTCTTTACTAAGCAATCTTTGAGCTAGCAGCTTTCATCATCTCGTGGGTTGCTCATATCATCACAGAACTGCCATTTTCGTTAGACTTCAATTTGAATACGCTGTTGCAAAATTACCATAATCGTAATCATTTATTAGATTCCTCACCTGCCCTTTGCTATGAGATTCCAGGAAGGTTACATCAATTAAAAAATACAACATGCTAGAGCAGAGGTCTAAGCATGAGAGAAACTTTGTTCTGCTGCTGTGAAACAGCTCCACAAGACTGTCGCACAAAGGAATGCTTTTTTTCATAGCAGATCAATCCCTGAGCAATCCCAGGTAGGGCTGGGAAAGATTTGCTGAATGAATTCCTGCCGAGCTGTTGCCAGACAAAGCTGAGCAAGAACGCGGACCAATTGGTCTCAACTAGTATAAGGCAAATTCCTATCTACACTTTTACACAATAATTATCCTTTTTCAATTCCTGCTCTCCTTCTTGGATAGCAGATAAAAATAGAAACTTCATGCAATCCAACTCTAGAAATTATATGTGATTCTTGTAACTTGATCAGTATTAGTACACCAAGTGGTAGGGAAAGATTTTTTGTGATACAAATAAATAATCAAAAAAAAAGTACTTGTAGCATCTCCGCTTTCAGTTCATAGAGTCTTTTTTCATAGTTCATTTACACTCAGTAATATTTATTAAAATTGACTCCTTAACATTCAAAAATCTCAAAGTGGTATATAATAAATAATAAAAAGACAGAGAGTGCAACTTCCCTGTTAACCTCCAAATAACTCTGGTTTATGCCACCAGACCTACCTAGTTGTTTAATTCCCATTTTTTTAGACAAGCCAGTCATTCCTTTTAATTTTTTTATAACTTTATTTATAGTTTTCATTTATATACATTTCAATAGCTTAGCAATAGTTCTAACATTTCAAACCTTGACTTCCTCCTCCTCTTTCTGCTGTTCCTTAAATTTGTTTTATCATATCCCGCATATTCTAAATTAACTTATTCTTTTATTCATCTGTTTTGATTCTATATCCTTTTGAAACTGCAGGTTATTACAGCAATCCTGCCACTGTCTTTATCTGTTTACAATTTGTTTGTAGATATTCAATAAACCATTTCCATTCTTTTATTAAAAGTTTGTTATCTTGATTTCTCATTCTTCTGGTAAGTTTTGCCATTTCTGCAAAATCCATAAGTTTTTGTATCCACTGATCTCTCGTCGGGACTTCTTTCCATTTTTGGACACGTAACATTCTTACAGCTGTAGTTGCATACATACATAAATTTCTATACTGTTTGGGTAGTTCTACACCTATAATTGGGACATGGGTGGCACTGTGGGTTAAACCACAGAGCCTAGGACTTGCCGATCAGAAGGTCGGCGGTTCGAATCCTCACGATGGGGTGAGCTCCCGTTGCTCGGTCCCAGCTCCTGCCAACCTAGCAGTTTGAAAGCACGTCAAAGTGCAAGTAGATAAATAGGTACCGCTCCGGCGGGAAGGTAAACGGCATTTCCATGCACTGCTCTGGTTTGCCAGAAGTGGCTTAGTCATACTGGCCACATGACCCGGAAGCTGTACGCCGGCTCCCTTGGCCAGTAA
Organism: Podarcis muralis; assembly: GCF_964188315.1. Taxonomy (NCBI): domain Eukaryota; kingdom Metazoa; phylum Chordata; class Lepidosauria; order Squamata; family Lacertidae; genus Podarcis; species Podarcis muralis. The sequence goes on from NC_135665.1 coordinate 29,498,001, forward strand.
AGCGAGATGAGCGCCACAACTCCAGAGTTGGCCACAACTGGACCTAATGGTCAGGGGTCCCTTTATCTTTACCTTTACACCTATAATTCCCAAGAGAAAAGTTTCTGGGGTTGTTGTTTTTTGTACAAATGTTCAAGCCGGTCATTCCTGGGATTATTTTGTACTGTTTTATTTTACAGTCTTTTATTTTACACAGTATTTGCATATGCTTCTGTGCTCTGCCTTGACATGTTATGCAAGTGGGTGGTGTAAAAATACTTTTGTAAATGAAGCCAATGAATGCCAGCATCAGCAACATAAAACAAAACAGCAAAAGACTTTATGGGGAACAATGAAATTCAATAAAAGGCACAACAAACAACTGGGCACACGCTGAAAACATGCAGTGGTTGGCACACAACCCTTGTTTCCATGGCAGAGCCATATGGCGCCCTGTCCCTGATGTCTTTTGATGTCACGACTGGGTAGACTGCTGCTGTGTTCAGGTCCTGGTTGTGGGCATCCCATAGGCATGTGGTTGGCCACTGTGAAAACAGAAAACTAGACCAGAAAGGATGTCTTGCCAGATCCAGCAGGGCTCTTCTTATTTGCTTATGAAAACAGTGAATTTACAAAGCGGGTGGGGAGTAGCAAGATGGCAAACAAACCCTACTGTCGCCGTTACAATAAGATGCTTATACATTTAATTCTATTTCGGTCATTTATTCTTTTTATCTTAAGCATGGGAGGGGGCAGAGAATAAGCTTCCACAAATTCCATAAAAATACATTTAGAAGATTGAGTTTTTCTTCTCCTTAGTAACATGAATTGTTCTAGTTAACAAAAGCTCCCACTTGCAGTAAGAAGAAGTTTTAAAACTAACTGTTCAGTGGTGTAACCTCTGTTAAACCTGTGTACTAAATTTAGACAGGCACTTAACACGCCTAGGGATTGAAAAACAGAAATCCTGCATTTTTATTCAGTCCTGGCATCACTAAAAAAAAAAACACTGGAAAGAATGTTGATTCTACAGAAGTCTGCAATTATTCAAGCTACTTTAGAGCACTTGACTTCCCTCTTCTACCATTTTTACATTACTATTCTGCTTTCATGCACGCAAGTTTGCTTTGCGTGTTCAGCAAGTGGCAGCCACGTGTGATCACAGGCAGATGAAGGAGATTGCTTTGCAAATACAGAGCCAAAAAAATCACAGTCCAATTGATCATATAGTCCCATACATGTTGGAAATGCTAGCCATGTTATCAGCCACTTGGGCTATCCTATGTTATGCCGCTTTGAGAAGGATCAGTTTGGGCAAGTTCAGCAAGTTTTCTATGTTGTTCAAACGTACAGTGGTTGCCATCATTGGCACACCGAGGACAAGGGCTTTATAAATGGATGGTCGATTGGAAATTTCAGTTACTTAGAATTAAGATTGCCTGGTCGCAATCTGGAGAGTCACTCTTTGCCCTTAAACCAGCCACTTACATACAAGGAGACTTAAGAGCTGTGATTTATTTCCTCTTTACTCCTATCGTCTTACTGTGTGGCACATCAGTACCCGTGTATACTACAACAAATGGTGGAGTGGATGACAAGAGGTGGATGGAGACCCCATGGCTGCCAAGTTTGGCTTCTGCTTGGATAACATAGGCCACTGAGGTCCAGCGCCGAGGGCCTTCTGGCGATTCCCTCACTGCGAAAAGGAAAGCTACAGGGAACCAGGCAGAGGGCCTTCTCGGTAGTGGCACCCGCCCTGTGGAACGCCCTCCCACCAGATGTCAACTACCAAACTTTTAGAAGACATCTGAAGGCAGCCCTGTTTAGGGAAGCTTTTAACTTCCGGGTTAGCGCCATCGCTTCTTTCCCTTCCTCCCCCACAACAAACACTCTGTGAGGTGAGTGGGGCTGAGAGACTTCAGAGAAGTGTGACTAGCCCAAGGTCACCCAGCAGCTGCATGTGGAGGAGTGGGGACGCGAACCCGGTTTACCAGATTACGAGTCTACCGCTCTCTGGAGAGGGGGTCGGTGATTTCTGGGGAACTGTTCAAGACAGGGCTTTTTTTGAACCGGAAATCACCGGAATTCAGTTCCAGCACCTCTCAGCTGGGCGTCATTGACATTATAAGAGAACAAGGGAGGCATTCGTGGTGAGTTCTGGCACCTCTTTTTCTAGAAAAATAGCACTGGTTCCAGCCAAGAGGCAAGAGTTGGAGGCCAGGGGAAGCTTCCAAGCTGGAAGGTGGAGTACAGGATGGGTTGGAAGAAGAGGCAGATCAGGCAAGTGGAGGGCCAGGGCTTCCCCACCCTCTCCTGCACCATTATCTCCCAGAACCAGAAGAGGATTGATAAGGGATAAGCAGAGGAAGATTCCATGCAGACACAGCCTCTGGCTGCATGCACACAGCCCATCGGCGGAAGATACCATATTAGCCTGAATATAAGCCATGCCCAAATATAAGCCACACCTTTAAAATTGGAGGGGGGGAGGAAAAAAGGAAAAAATCGTGAAATATAAGCCACTTCCTTCCTCGCTGCTCCTGCTGCATACTGCGCGGAGGGAAGCTGCTCTGTGTTGCCAACGGCCTTTCCCCTTCCTTGCTTTTTCTCCCTTTCCGGCCTTGGGGGAGGGGACGGGGGACCACATATGGGGCATGCATTGCTTTGCCATGCTGCTGGCTGCATACTGTAATGTCACAAATATAAGCTGCACTTTAACTGTTCACGGTCAGAATTTAGGGGGAAAGTGTGGCTTATATTTGAGGCAATATGGTACATAAACTGGTGGAGGAGGAGTGGTCCCCAGTTGCTGGGGGACCTCTTGGGACTCTTTTCTGTTCCATGTGACATAATTCCCTGCTGTGAGAAGGCATCAATTTTTTTTTGGGGGGGGGGGGGTTGCATGCCATCACAACGCTGATGACATTCAATTCTGTCTCTTATGCGCAACTGATGGCATGGAGGCTGAACAAGAGCATGGATTGGATACAATCATCAGAAACATTCTCATCATTTTTGCACCAGTCAGGTCTGATTGATACGTCCAGGCCTTTGAAGTTTTGTAAGCTGATCTTTTTGCTCTGTTGTATTTAGGGGGAGGTGTGTTTTTTTTAACATATATCGTTGTTTTATTGCATTATTTGGTTGGCTCTTTTAATTCTGTGCTCTGTATCGAACCATGCCCGTGTCTGTGTTGAGGGCAAATAAATAAATAAGTCCAGAACTGAGGTGACAAACCGGGCCGCTTTCCAAAGTCTCAAACTAAGGTCTGAACTGAACCTTGGGGTTGGGGCACCACCCCTAAAACATACAGGTATCTAAACTGGCTGCTGCTGTGCTGGAATGAGATTATTTGACATACACGGCCTGCCAAAGACAATTCAGGTCCAGGTCCAGACTATTTACACGGAAACACCAATCGGGATTTAAATCACATCGCAGTTCTACAGCCAAAAGGTTATTTGCAAAAGAAATTAAATTAACTGCATGCTGCGGATGCCTTTGGATGATAACTTGTGTAGCGGCTTTCTTCATATTATTGCCACAAAAGGTAGAATGTTTGACTATTCACGTTTTATATGCAAGTCAAACAAGCCAGACTTCTGCAAAGCTCGGTTGATTCTGCTCCATTGCCTGCAGTTCTGCTTCCCGAAATGTTTAGAGCATCTGTTTAGGTCTCCAAAGTAGTGGTGACGACACCTTACCTTCAGATACAATGTAAAGAACACTGAGAACTCTGAAGCCTCTCATCTGTTGGTTTCCCCTCCCCAAATTTTGAATAATGACCATATTTATATGCAGGTGGTTTCAAGCTTTGTATAATTAGGGGAGGGGGGAAATGCACCCAGTATTATGTGTGCATACTTTTTTCAGTTAAGCGCATTAGGGCATTCAAGTAATTTATATAAAATGAATAATGCATTTCGGAATAGCTAATTAGCAAGAGGAATGCAGTAATTTCATTATTTCATTCTACGAGCGCCTGCTGAGAGGGAAAGCAATTTGCCGAGCCCCAGAGTTTTATATTTTAAAATAAGCAAAGGGAGGAAGCCTGAAAACAGCCATGAGGGGATACAATACCAAGACGATGTATTCCGTGTGCACACTGTGTGAGTCATCTAAATGAGAGGACAAATCTTATGTACAAGCCGTCATCTTTCACTTGTAGTTCAGTACTCTGAACTCAAGAAACTGTGTGTGTGTGGTTGTTGTTGTTGCTGCTGCTACTGCTGCTACTGTAGCAGTAGTTTTTCCCTATAAACCTCTGAGGCATTTGTCAGTTTGGGATGCTTGTGTATCCTTCCTTCCAATGAGGCTGGGGAAGAGCCACAGCTCAGAGGTAGGCCACTTTGCACACAAACAATCCAAGGTTCAGATTCTGACATTTTCAGAAAGTTCTGGAAAAGACCCCTATCAGACACCCCAGGGAGCCACTACCAGACAGATTGGACAATGCTGGGTTCAATGAGCCAATGATATGATCTGACATAAGGCAGCTTCTTAATGGCTCCATTATCAGCTGCAAACAATATTCATTTTTTAGATGATGGATTCCGCAGCACGCCAGGCCTCGGGTTCATTTTTGGAACAGCAGTCTCACGCGGCACATCACTTTTCAAACTCTTGTTCACATATTGCAGGGAACACAGCTGCAAGCTGCCTCTACACATTTACAAGTGTTTGTGTGAAAGGGTGTACACCCGCCTATTTGTGCAGCTCAAGTGTCGAGCGCACAGGGACACAGACTCATTGAATGTAACGTGCAAACATTTTTGATATGATACAGGGGCTCTGCTGATTTGTGGGTTTAGTTTTCCTGGAATTCTTTCAAATGCGCCCCCCCTCAAATCTTTTGTATATTCCAATTTATCTTTGTAATCCTGGCAGCTGAGGGAAGTGGAAGATGAGCTCATATGCCCTATATAATGTGCACCCTGTACTGCCCATCCCCTGTTACTAAGACTCAACTCAAGGTTATAGGCAACAGCTCCGATTGTCAAGAGCTGTTTGTACGCTGAACCTTTCACATCACAAAAGAATCACATTTATTACACTGTAATTGTCAGCCTCGGTCCCCAGAGAGGCTGAGCTAGCATGGAGACTTAATAGCCTATCATTATACATACCCACTAACACGAGAATCTTGGCTTCTCCTCTTCAATAAAAAAAAAGCACCATGCGGTTTCACTGTGTGCTTTTCAGGATTCATTAATTCTTTGCATCCTCTCCCTGCAAACGACTCCCATCTCCATTTCAGTCTTGCGGGTAATCATTTGGGAGAGGCACCTAGCTATATATATATATGCTGCGCAGCTGTGGACAGGTGCTATTTTGCCATCCCCAACCACACTGAATGAGATGGGAAACAACAGATCTTACAGAAGGGGGATAAGAAATAGCAAGAAGTGTCTAGGTGCTGAGGACCTCCAAGAGGAAAGGTTGGAGGGGAGGGGAGAGAAAGATTCAGGTGAAAGATAATGAATGCTATACAGGCTGCCTAATGGCACACTCCAGAGTTTTCGCTCCTGCCTTTGTAAGTACAAGGAATAAGATGCCATGTTCAGAAGACAGCTGGGATGTGCCTAATGTAGCACTTGCCTGCTGAGCTGTCATTCAGCAGCCACTGTGAGAGAACAGCAAAAGGCTATCTCACAAAATTCCACTGTGATGGCTGTGGAGGGCATGAAAATGCCTGTTAACAGAGTGTTTGGGCTTCACAACCTGGTTTTTACCTGGTTTTTTATTTTTTAAAAAAACTGACAAGATTTTGAAGAAGCAAATCAATAATAATAATAATAATAATAATAATAATAATAATATGTTATTATTATTTATACCCTGCCCATCGGACTGGGTTTCCCCAGCTACTCTGGGCGGCTTCCAACAGAATATTAAAATACAGTAATCCATCAAACATTAAAAGCTTCCCTAAACAGGGCTGCCTTCAGATGTCTTCTAAAAGTCTGGTAGTTGTTGTTCTCTTTGACATCTGGTGGGAGGGCGTTCCACAGGGCAGGTGCCACTGCCGAGAAGGCCCCCTGCCTAGTTCCCTGTAACTTGGCTTCTCGCAGCAAGGGAACTGCCAGAAGGCCCTCGGCACTGGACCTCATTGTCCAGGCAGAACGATGGGGGTGGAGATGCTCCTTCAGGTATACTGGACTGAGACCGTTTAGGGCTTTAAAGGTCAGCACCAACACTTTGAATTGTGCTCGTAAATGTACCTCTACCACCGTAATCTCTACCACCACCACCCTTCTACTGCTCACACAAAGAACACTGTGGCATCACTGCCCCCACCTTCTGACCTTGCTGCTGCCGTCACCTGTCACCTAAGCTCATGTCACTTCCTCTTCCTATGATGTAGGGGTGCGGGAGGAATTCAGTTCGGTCCACATTTTAAGGCAAACTTATGTCGTCCGCACCATCTATAACAAGATGCAGACTGAAACAATTCGCTCTTCCCCAGATTTTGTTGACTTCTCCAGTCAAACAGCATGGACAATAAGGCATAATAATGTACATGTTTTTAACTTCTTTCATATTGTTTGTATGCATTTTTGTTGTAAACTGCTTTGATGCTTTTTTATTAAATAATGTTCTGTGTTTTAGTATACAGTGGTACCTTGGTTCTCAAATGCCTTGGTACTCAAACAACTTGGAACCCAAACACTGCAACCCTGGAAGTGTTCTGGTTCGCGAACTTTTTTCAGAAGCCGAACATGCTCCATTTTGAGTGTTAGGCTTCCGTTCTGAGTGCCACACTTCCGGTTTGAGTGTTACGCTGAGTTCTGTCTTATTTTGCTATTTATTTTGCTTTTTTGTTTTTGTGGCTCTTTTTGTTTTGTTTTTGTGACTGTGTGGAACCCAGTTCAGCTACTGATTGATTGATTATGTGACTGCAGTACATTATTTATTACTTTTATTTTATGGATCAATGGTCTTGTTAGATAGTGATATTCATGTTAAATTGCTGTTTTAGGAGTTGTTTTTATAAGTCAGGAATAGATTAATTCATTTTGCATCACTTTCTGTGGGAAAGTGCACCTTGGTTCTGGAACACTTTGGTTTTGGAACAGACTTCCAGAATTAGTTTGAGAACCAATGTACCACTGTATAAAAATAACATTCAAAATGCATATTAGAGGAAACTGCTTTGCAAAAAATGTGTACATTCAGTGAAATTGCATACAAAATGTGCATCTTTGGAGGAATTTGCCCTAAAATACCAATGAGTTTTTGAAAAACCAATAATAATGCAAGATGATGTGGAAATGTGGGGAAGCAACTTTATGATTGGAAAATGTGAAACTGTGAGAAAGCGAAATTGAAATATTCAGCTATCAATACTTTCTCTCTCTCTTATTCCCTTTCAATTGATTCAAAAGGCCTTTGCTGAACTCTCTAACTCTCTCTCTCATTCTCTCTCTCTCTCTCCTCTCTCTCTCTCCCTCTCTCTCTCACACACACATACACACACATACACACACACACACACACACACACACACATCACCTCCATTCCTGGCAGCTGTCCTCTAAAGCCAGAGAAGCTGTCACCAAGGCCTGCATCATTTCCCTTTGTTAACAATGTTTTTGTTTTATGCATCTCACCTTTGCTTGCTCCGCATCATTTTCTCTTCAAGCCAGTCACTCAGCGAGTGGCAGGAACTAATTTCACCCACCCTTAATTATTCATGGCTATTTACAACCAGACATTGCAGAGGATATGAAATACACCTTCTGCTAAGGAACTGCACCCTCACTTCCCACTTACAGCTTTGGCCATAAAAGACGAAGAGGCCTGATTATGACATTCATATAGCAAAGAATGAAATTATTCGACTCATAAAACCGAGAGATCTCCTAGGTTATCTAGCTAGAAACACCAAATGCAACAAATTTATGGAAAACATGCCGGGGGGATATGACTCAGTTGGTTAGAGTGTGGTTCTGACAACACCAAAGTTGCAGGTTTGATCCCCGTATGGGGCAGCTGCATATTCCTACATTGCAAGGGGTTGGACTAGATGGTCCTCAGGATCCCTTCCAATTATTCTATTATTCCTATTGTACTTCCAAAATGTTTCCATCAGGGCTGCAGTTCACAGCAGTCTTGACAAACGGCAGTTCCCAGGACTCTTTGAGTGAAGCCATATGCTTTTAGTTAAAGCTATGGTTTTCCCAGTAGTGATGTATGGAAGTGAGAGCTGGACCATAAAGAAGGCTGATCGCCGAAGAATTGATGCTTTTGAATTATGGTGCTGGAGGAGACTCCTGAGAGTCCCGTGGACCGCAAGAAGATCAAACCTATCCATTCTTAAGGAAATCAGCCCTGAGTGCTCACTGGAAGGACAGATCCTGAAGCTGAGGCTCCAATACTTTGGCCACCTCATGAGAAGAGAAGACTCCCTGGAAAAGACCCTGATGCTGGGAAAGATGGAGGGCACAAGGAGAAGGGGACGACAGAGGACGAGATGGTTGGACAGTATTCTCGAAGCTACCAGCATGAGTTTGACCAAACTGCGGGATGCAGTGGAAGACAGGAGTGTCTGGCATGCTCTGGTCCATGGGGTCACGAAGAGTCAGACACAACTAAACAACAACATATGCTTTTAAATGTGCTTCAAATGTATTGTGTGTGCACAGCCTTACTGCAAAGCTGTTGATCGATCCGATCCACAAGGGCTTGGGTCCTGAGTTCCTGTGAATGGAATGAGACACACAGAACACTTCCTGCTGGACAAAAGGTGGGCAGTCGTGGCTTTTGTTGTGTCGTCCTCTCAGCACCCCTAGAACCTAATAAACAAATGACCTATCTTCCTTACAAGTTGGCTCGGGACACATTTCAGTGCAATGAGACTGTCCAAATTGAAACAAAGAGTGAATTCGGAAAGGCAATCTCAGTAACCATTTCCAACCTAGAGAGGATGAGAAAGTTTATTATTCTATCGAGGAGAAATAAAAAACAATCCTCATTATCCTTGGCAATCCACTAACTTGGTAGTCTATCCTTTTCAGACCTGAAGTCCTCCTTTCAACCCATCCTAATAATGGGACCCAATTCTATTTTTTAAAAAAAATTATTTGTTTTTCTATTATATGTTCCACATTTGTTTATTCACCAATACGACAACACATTAGTTAGGACTTCCCTTCCATGGTCCCTTCAGTTTCCCATCATCACTGCATATTCTGAATACTCCCTATCTCCCCCCCCCATCATTTTACCTCTGTTTAATTTATACTGCTGAATCTATTCTAATCCTATTTACCAGTTTACACTAACATTTCAAATAATCCACAAATATCCTCCTTGTGCATTCTATCATCTTGATCTCTTATCCTGCTGGTCAGTCCTGCTAACTCTGCATATTCCAACATCTTAAGGTGTCATCCCCCTTATTCGGCACCTCATGAGACGCAACAACTTTAAGAAGCAGTACTTGCAGAAAGTGAACTTTTTCTTTGTTACATTCCACATATGCCTTTGCAAAATATAGTTGTTGTATGCAGGTATCAAACGAAATAATTTATGACAAGGATTCCCAGAATAATACCTTGTTTTGCCCTGCCGGGCTTTGTCAGACGTGCATACTCTAAATAATACAGATAAACATAATAATACAGTTAAACACAGCCAGTTACGGTGTGGGTGTTGTTGTCACTTTAGGATGGGCCGTGATCTCATTATGGGGCATGATCCACCAATTGGTCCAATCAGTGGTGAAGCTGCATGCTCCGGTACCGGGAGTGGAGAGCAGGTGGGGCGTGGTGTGCATCCCGGGGGAGTGGTGCGCTGCCCACAGGGGCATGGCGCCAGGTACAGTGGGGGGTGCACAGCGCATGTCCAGGGGGGCAGCCCGATGGTACCCCCCCTCCCCGATGGTGCCGGGGGCAGTGCGCTCCCCCCACACCCCTTTCCTCTACCAGTGGGCCCAACACTATAAACTACTGCTACAGCAAACTAAATACATTTTATCATTGTGGTGCAAAACACTGTGCAGACTCTTTTTCAAATGTAGAAATCCTAATGGAGGACAATGTATTGCTTTGGGGGAGAGAGGAATTGCACAAATTCTTTCCCAACGTTTCCCATTTATAAATATAGCTTTTATAAAGACAGTCAATCTTCTAGCAAAAAATCATAATTAATAGCCAATTCACCTTGTAATTCATTTGCCATGGGCTGAGAGCCATGGTGAGAATGTTGGGCTAGGACTTGAGAGGCCCAAGTTCAAATCCATGAAGCTCACTGGGTAATCTTGGGCCTAATCCTACCTGTACCAAGGATAAGATATGGGGGTAAAGAGGGAAATCACATATACTACCCTGGCTGAGTTCCTTGGAGAAAAAGTGAAAACTGTGACCAGCACAATTCTGATGGAATTCTGGTGGGAGCTTCAATGGCCACATTTCATTGCATGATTCTTGGAAAAGAGGGCCTGGTCCCTTCTCAGTGTTCACAAGGACCAGTGTTGAACACAGTTTTGTCTTTAACATGCCAGTGCAATAACTTTTGGGCATGCAACTGGAAGACTTCCAACAGCCAGCCAGAAACTCACCAAGTAGCCTTAGATGCAAAATAGGAATAATAGTTGCTTTATGCCCTATAATATAGGGTGAACAAGAGAACAAGAGAAGGACTGCAAAAGGTTCTGCACAATTGAAATGATTATCAATGTCCAGGAAATTAGAGCTCTCCAATTACCTTCTGCCTCTGTTGAAAGCTACTGCTTTATACGTCAATGACAATCTGCCTCAAACGTTTTGACAAATTCCACCAGAAATATTATCTGCCTCTATTCCCACAACACAATCTACACTGATCATTAAGGGTACCATGAGCAAGTCCTACTGTTTGTAATAAACGTTTTTACTGTGAACACCAAAACAGCTCCAAAGGAACCATTACAGCAGCTGCTTCGAATGTATATTAAGAATGAAACGCAAACCCCACAGGCTTTCACAAGATAACCCATAAGCGACTTTAAGGACACACTACAGTCTATTGTATCAAGCAGCTCTGCAATAAAAGAACTCCTCCTTGGCTTGTATATATGCAAACATAGATTCCCATTGGAGTAATACTGTGCACATCTTACACGGCTCAGAGTTTATAAGTAAGTTAATACTGTTTTTTGCCAGACCAATACCACCCTTAGGATGATTATGGAGAGTTTTATAAAGAATTGCCTTTCGTAGGTTTACCCCCTTTTGAATATTTATTTGCCTTAGTGTAAGAGTATCCTAAAATACAGATATTAATTGGTTTTAATTAGCTGGCTGTATTGATGTCTTACCTGCCTTTCTCTTACAGATAGGTAGCCGTGTTGGTCTGCCATAGTCAAAACAAAAAAAATTTCCTTCCAGTAGCACCTTAAAGACCAACTAAGTTAGTTCTTGGTATGAGCTTTCGTGTGCATGCACACTTCTTCAGATACCAAGTGTGAAGAAGTGTGCATGCACACGAAAGCTCATACCAAGAACTAACTTAGTTGGTCTTTAAGGTGCTACTTGAAGGAATTTTTTTTTGTTCTGCCTTTCTCTGTTTTTGTTTTTACATTGTATTTTATTGTATGCCAGCAGCCTTGTACCTAGCGATGTTTGGGCATTATGAGAAACCAGAAAACAACAATGCCATTTTGAAATCAGTGGTTAAAATCAGTGCCATTTTGAAAGGTGCAGTCCTCCATCTTGATCCAAAATGGCATCCAAGCCCATACAAAAACCTGCTCCTTGATTTCAGGAACCATCATGCAAAATTTGGTTATGCTGTCTTAAGAGGTGTTCAGATGCCCAGCAAACAAACAAGTTTCCAAAACATATGGCAGATTTTATTGCATTTTATTTGTGTTGTTGTTGTTAGACTCCATTAGCACCATGTGGTGAAAAGTCAGGATACAAATTAATCAGTCAGGCATCTGAAACCTAGAATCAACATGGAATGTATATTAACAAAAGCTTGTTGTCCTTCAGGGTTAATAAAGGTAAAGGTACCCCTGACCATTAGGTCCAGTCACAGACGACTCTGGGGTTGCGGCGCTCATCTCGCTTTATTAGCCGAGGGAGCCGGCATACAGCTTCTGGGTCATGTGGCCAGCATTACTAAGCCGCTTCTGGCGAACCAGAGCAGCGCACGAAAATTCTATTTACCTTCCTGCCAGAGCAGTTCCTATTTGTGTACTTGCACTTTGTGCTTTCGAACTGCTAGGTTGGCAGGAGCTGGGACCAAGCAACGGGAGCTCACCCCGTCGCGGGGATTCAAACCACTGACCTTCTGATCGGCAAGCCCTAGGCTCAGTGGTTTAACACACAGTGCCACCCGCATCCCTCAGGATGTCTTGGGTGACCCTGCTGGGGGTACGAGACTCCTGACGGCTTTGCTAACAAGGGTCGTAGGAACATGCAAGCTACGACAAGGTGATGATCCAGCAAGTGAGGCAGTTTCATGGGGGGAAGGATGGGACTCTGAGAGAGACCAGGGCATATTTGCTAGGAGGTTGAGCCGTTGTCTCCAAGCACCGCCTTCTGGATCGATCCCCTAGCTGGAGTGCTACCTACAAGCAGTGACTTCTAATCCAACTCAGAGAAGCTTATTAAGAAGGATAGCATGAGGGATGGTACTAAATCCACTGAGAGATCAAAAAACCCAACAGAGTCACAGTCTCTCCATCTCTCTCTCTTTTAGCAATCTGATTGCTGGACCAAGTTTAGAATTTTTGTTGTTGGTTTACAAAGCTGTGAACAACTTAGGACTGGGTTTCCTGAGGAGCCACCTCTCTTATAGGCCTGCATATTCTTTGAGATCTTCAGATGAGTCCCTCCTGGTTATTCCGCAGGGTCTGAAATTAACCTTGCGGCAACCTGACACAGAGCCTTGTCTCTGATGGTGTCCATCCCTCTTCTGGAATTGGGCAAGTTCCAGCTCTGATGCATTTCCAGCCCTTGCTAAAGCCTGGTTTGTTTCCCCATTTTGTCATTCCTAGCATTTATCTGGCTTACCAGATGTATTTGTTTTTAAGGTATTGGGTCAGAGTATATCGATCTTAATGAGACGGTATGTATGTGGTAAACTGCCCTTGAATTTTTCATGAAGGATGGTATAGAAAAGTTCTAAATAAATAAAGCAAACTCTACAGGACATAATTGCTTCTTGGTAAGTTATTCTAGTGCAGCTTTTGCCAGGCTGACAAACTACAGCTTTCAAAGCTGTGCTGGCTGGGGCTGCTGGGAGCTGTAGTTCAAAACATCTGGATGGAAGCAGCTTGTCAAAGGTTTTTCTTGTGGGTTGGGATACTGTAATGAATATAAACAAGACTGAGTTATTGTTGTTTGTCCAGTGTCTGAACCGGGAAAGCAAAAGTTGGCGTTTAACCCACTGTCTTCTTTGTCTTCTGAGAGGGATCTGGAGCATGCAAAATCCAGCCTTGCACCTGGGTAGAAAGGTTAAGTAAGCACTGGACTAGTTTCTAAAGATGTACAGCAATGATACAGCTTATTGGAATTTCCTTTCTCCTTGAAATGGAGAAGATCATTTCAGTTATCCTTTGGCTAGAATCTGATTGAATGCAGATAGTTACTTCTTACGCCGCTGGTGCCTATCCTTTTGACCATTTCTCTGAACATCACAACCATTAGAATTAATATACAAAAGTAATTCTAATTATCATAAATACACACACAGAGAGAGAGAAATGCAAACTACATTTGTGCGAAAGCAACACTCCGCTTGCGGGAAGAGCAAACAGATCCATTTCATCTTTTAAGGACAAGCTCCCTCAAGGTTTAAGCTCTGTCATATCTGATTTTGCAAATGCCAACTCTGCCTAATATAGCCTTAATACAAAACACAGCTCAATCTGCAGTAAATAAAAACTGCTTATCTCTCCTGGGCAGCATTATAAGGATGTCATATAGGCACAGATAAGCTCTGCATGCGTCAAAATACCTCAGGCATTTGGGGCATCCATGATATTAAGAAAAAACCTTTGCCAAGTGCTCCAACTTGATACGTCTTTTCAAATAGCATTTCTTAACCAGGCTTAAATGAAACACAATTCACTTCTGAACTAAATACCCAGTGCGAGTTCTTTCGGAGTCTTAATAAAATACTCTAATTATTTCAGGTCTGTCTAATTAATGTTTTAAGAGGGGGTCAAAGTATCATTGGTGTTAATATGGGTCCCACTCTGTCCCAGTCTAAACATATCGGACTGGATATACAGTTCAGCTTTCTTGTGCTATGGTCTTAATAATAATAGACCTGGAATAAGAGAAGAATAAACAGAAGAATAAAGGAAGGTCATCAACATTTTGGGGGCAATGGAAACCTGAGAAACCCCACACATCAGAGAAATCACCAACCGCAAGCAACCACACACTGCAGCCTATTCTGTTGGCTACTACAACAGGGGAATAGGAGCCAGGGAATGCCTCTGAAGGCCACCCCAGGCACCCTTGCAGTAGAGGACACGTCATGAGTCACCCTCCAAGTTGTTAGAAAGATGAGATGTCTAGCCTCTGAAATGCTCTCATCTGGAAAGTCCATCATGCTCCCTCTTAAATGAAGTATGCTATTGTTGGTATATTACTGGAAGGTGATGAGTTGCTTTGTATTGCTGTCTTGCAGCTTCTTCTGTCCTGCTGATTGTTTTTAGTTTTTTTTATTATTTTTCCAGTTCTTCCTCCTTTTTCCCCCATCACCGAGACTGTGTTTCGTGAGTCATGAAGAGAAATAAGCTCGTCACTAATTACACTTCCCTTACTAATATGGCTTGGCTTTTAACAAAATTACATTTTTTAAAAAAAATGCCTAAAGGTAACCACGTCTCTCTCATTTATCCGTATCGCTAACAGCTATGCATACCTAAACTCAGAAGAAATGTCACTCTCACAAACTGCCATGTTTGCACAGTGAGAAGCACTCGTGGCTCTCAGCATCTCTCATTTGAATTGGAGGCAAATGTCAGGGCATCAAGATTAATTCAGCATAAAAGCGCCATGACAGAGAACGAAAACAAAGAGTTCAGATAAAAGGTCGCATCCGACGAAATCATTGTGTGTGCAGGACAACTTCTGTGAGTAGCAATGAAACTTTCCCCACTCTTCTCCCTCCCTGTGTGCCCCACACATCTGTTCTGGGGGTTCCACCAGCACCCCAAAGCAGATTGGGGGTGGCGGTGTAGGGGGGAGGAAGAAGAGAAAGATATGTTGGCTCCTAGAAGTCATCCACATATGCAGTCATTTAGCTGGATACAAGCCAGAGTTATTTCTTAACCATTATGGAAAAAACAACCATTATGGGGATTCCGCGTCAGGGGAATCCAGGAGGGGCGAAACCCCAGGGGGCAGGAAGACCCTGCGGAAAAGGAAAGAAAGGAAGAGGTGGAGCAGCACAAGCCTCTTAAATTGGTGCAGAGGCGGGACTGACTCAGAGGCAACTTCAGCGGTCTAAGCGTAACAGACATGGGGCTGCGTGCCTCAGCTGTGGAGCAGACAATACATTTCAATAAACGTATAAACTGGACTTGGCGTTGGTCTCTTGTGAGCTGGGACCTGAGGCAGCCCTGACAGTATGTTTGACACTTGCTTGTGCACAAAGAAAAAGGTGCTGTGTTATTGCCAGCGGCGGAGCGGCGGGGGTGCAGAAGGGGCGATCCACCCCGGGTGCCACTACTGAGGGGGGTGACAAATCCCGGGCCGCACTCACTGTGTGGGGCCTGCAGTACTCCTGAGCCACACGTCTCCTGGGAGAGACGTGGTGGCTTGGGCGTGCAGGCTCTGCTGCCCCAAAGGTCCGCCTGCTGCCTCCCTCCCAGCTATAGGGCAGCTGAGGGGGAGGAGGCAGGCAGACTCCTCGGAGCACTGCTGCAGCTGGCCCCACCCCTGCGCACCGTTGGCCCCGGCCCCGTACACCACTTGTCCCCCCCCCTCGCCACCCTGGGCATCCAATCAGCTTGCTCCGCCACTGTTTATTGCTACTTATTCTAGGCAAGAGGCCTCCTTTCTCTAACACACCCGTGGCAGGTCCATGTATGAAATCCCTCTAGTGAAGTATATCCAAGTGATCTGAGCACGGAAAGGTCAGCGAGCTAAAGATGGGACAAAATGGCTTCAATTCAGAACTTTGAGGGGAAATTCTCATTTTACATGTGGTGCCTGGATTAATAATTTCAAAATCAACCAGAAATTCAGTGCTATAGCTGTTATTTATCCCTCTTCCTAACCTTCACAGCAGATGTGAGTAACCAAATTCAGAGAAAAAGACTAACAGAAACTCAAGAGACCAACAGAGAAAGGGTCAGTCACATACTGCCACGTTCACACATCAAAAAACATGAGGAAGTATTCAACCGAATAATTGCAGGAACAGAATGACTTCCCCTTGTGCTTTGGGACTTCTCTTCCCCCGCGCATTCCCACAGCACACCCCAATCTGCTCCGGAGGATTAGGGAAGACAGATTTAGGGGGCACACAACTATTTGTTGACTATTGTCCATGGAGCTGTGAGCACAAAACATGTGTGCCTCTCTGCTGTTCATGTATAAGTGGAATTGTGCTCCTTAAAGATACTTGGAAGATGTGGCCCCATATTTCCCCAGTAGCTGCTGGAGAGCACTCTAAGAGCATTCAGAAACCCCTATGGCATTTTATGCACAAGATTTAGGGTTTTGTTCCAGGATCCCTTTACAAAACGTAAAGTGGGTCTAAGCAGAGCTAGAACAGGGTAAGCAGTACCACAGGCGTGTTTATGTGTGTGTATATAACTGCCAGGGAGGATTCATATTAGATTTTTAATATCAGGCTGCTTGAAGTATGTGATGAATAGTTTAGCTTTAATCTAGGTTCATTATTTCTATTCTAGCCATCTTCCCCTAGTAATATTGCATCACGGAATGGTAGCAACAGATGTGGTTTTATGATACTTCAGAATTTAATCAGGCAGTATTTCTAGATACTTGGTTTTTCTTTTTTTAATCTAGGTTTCCTGATTGTGGCAATGCGTTTTCAGGCAAGCAAAAGAAGAGGAAAAGTCTCAAAATGGCACCGAGGAAGAGGGATCTTTATCAGACCTTCAACTTGCACCCCTGAGGGCATTTGTGTCATCAACCAAAATGTTCTGGGCATCTTATTGTTTTATTGGGATTGTTGTTGTTGTTGTTACTATTATTAAATTCTTATTCAAGATTTTATTGAATTACAAAAGAAAGTGCAATGTCTCTTTTTTCAGATCATAGAGTCTCTTAGTTACATTCGATATAAGACAATGTTGTAACTAGTATAGGGTTGAAGGGTCAATCTTCTGCTTTGATGGTTCTTCCATGATAATAGCAGGTGGTCACTAACAATCAGATATGCTTTCCATGGAACAGTTCCATGTGCAAAGCCGAAACTGCAGTGAGAAGCTATGTTGCTCTTAAGAATGAGCAAATTTTAAATATACTTAGCAATCATCCCAGAAATGTGTCTGCCATGTAGAACATTTGCTTGCTTTTAGCATCAGGATGCCTAATTCCATTTATATTTCATACAGAAATATTTACTGGTTATAGCCAAATGACCCATCAACTCTCATCCTTGTCTTTGAACCATGTCTTTGATAGTCACTCAAAGTGGGTTTCTTCTCTTCTTCTTTTTTATGGGGGAAAAATGAAATCTATACATATTGAAAGGATTTTTCTCCCCCAAGCTGCTTGCTGAATTTCCAATGCACCTCTGTGCTC
Source organism: Podarcis muralis (assembly GCF_964188315.1). Lineage (NCBI taxonomy): Eukaryota > Metazoa > Chordata > Lepidosauria > Squamata > Lacertidae > Podarcis > Podarcis muralis. Next base: position 29,515,703 of record NC_135665.1, read on the forward strand.
TTTCAACTCGGCTAAAGGTGATTTTAACTACAAAACCAGCTCGTGTCAAGTCCTCTGAAGTGGCAGAGAGGGCCAAAGCACTCACTTTTATGATTCATTTTTAGAAAAAAAATAGTGCTGATGACATGCCCTCGTTTAAAAGGAGCCCATACTTGGCACCCTGAAGCCTTGAGCAGCTTTTCATTTTCAGTATATATTATCCAGAGAAAAGCCCCTGTTTGACAAAGCTTTAGACATCTCTGAATCCTTAGGGCTCTACAGCCCTTTGAGATTTAAAAACTATGACATTGGCAGTCTGGGTGTCCGCATCTCCCACCTCACAGCACCCACCCAATAAATATCATGGACAAAAAAATAAGCCTGAGAAGGGAATGGTAACTGCAGCACAAAAGCAGCAACTTTGTTAAATGTGCGGGATGTGGGGCATGAAAATATGAAAGCAGCTGGCTTTCCCTCTGATATTGGAGAATTAAAATGACTATTTGTATTCAGGACAAGGCATATCCAAGATTGTAATCCTATGCCACGCATTTGCTGAGGAGCCAATCCTTGGTTCAGAATGACTTATTTCAGAGTAAGTCACGGCTATCATGAATGGAAATGACAGACTCTGCACCATACATGCAAAAAGAAAAGGAAATTGCCCTAGATTTATCAAGGGGTTCTTTTTAAAGGATTTCAGATCCTAGTTTCTAAACTAAAGGTTTTAGTGAAAAAAGAATTATACATGTTCACATGCTGATTAATTCCAGATAATAAAGATTGGGGTGTTTTCATAGCTACTGTGCATACAAATACAAAGTCATATTGAGAAAGAAAGAAATTGATAGACATGCCCTGGGCTACCAGGCTAGCTTTGGGAAGTACAGGGCTGGTTGCTGGGCTGACATAACAACACCTTGTTGTCAGTCCATGTCCCTCAGTATCTGTGGCCTGAGACATCTGTCTCATTCTGCTCAATGGTAGGACTGGCCACAATGTTCACAATCACCTATGTAATTTGTGGTAGCACAGTGTTTGATTATTCTGTCAACAAGCACAGTTTTCTGTAAAAATAGAAATGAAAACTGCATCCATCTAGCAAACTCCAGAAAGTGAGGGGTCCATCAGTTTTTCTTAGTGACATCCTGGGGGTACTATTTGCATAGTTTGGGAATTCAAGTTATCTCCACACAAATTTCTCAAACTGATGTTCTCATTTCATTATACTATTTTAGTTATATGCTCTTATCAGACTAGAGCTTTGATATGTTACAATATAAGTGTTGCTGTTAAAACTGAATCTGCCCCAACTCTGTCAACAGCACATAAAGAAAACAATTTAGTGACTTTAGGGCTCATTCTGATCTCACACCAATTTGATACTAGTGCTATGCTAATATCAACTGAAAATAAATCAAAAATTTTGGCAAACACTAATTAGAATTTGTTGCTGATTTTTAGGGGGAAATAACAATGGTGAATTATTCACAGATAATGAGAACATAATTTTATATCATGCTTAGAAACACTTGGCTTCTTTGTCAAGCTACCATAAAATAAAAATGCAAATTGCTGCATGATGTGCCTTTTTCAAATGCTGTTTATAGGCCCAACCATCTGCAAGAAAATCATATGTAGGAATGGATTCCAATGTAAGCGCAAACAGATGTCAGCTTTTTCAGCTGTCATCTAAGCACCAGTTTGTGAGCATGAAATTTTAATAATTACCACCGAGTTTTGCTTATTTATCCCTTTGATATAAGAACTCTGGATTTCTGTATTAATGCATAGAGAGTGCAGCAGGCCACCTTACGGAAACACCCATTTGCTAAACCAGAAGAGCTGTGAATATCAGGGATGTGCTTAACAGAATGAGCATATCCTTCACAAAACAAACGCTAATGCTTAATCAAGAAATTATTTATCTATTCATATATTCAAATATTTTAAAATGACTTTATAGTGAAATGCTATAATCTCAACGAAGCATCCTTGGGGTTATCCCATTCATGGAAGGCATTTTTGATCCAAGGAAGCAAAGCCCATTTTTGTCAGTCTCCCAGCTTCGCTTCCCTGTGCAGCCTCAACTTCCATCTACCATGCTAGTCCCCTTGCAGATTTGGGGGAAAGCTCAGGGGTATAAAGTGGGAATCAGCAAAAATACACACACGCCACTTTTGTTCAACAAGGTGTCTGCTGATCAAGGAACTTGGGTCGGTGTTCCTTTGGAGAACTGAGACATGGTGGAGGCTGTCGTAGCTTTAAGAAATATGGTTTATTCATCTATTTACACCTTCAGTGCACATGGAGGGAGTCCGGCTTTTACAGCATGGTCATTTCAAGAGGGGCTTGTCCCTCACAGCAGTGAAGCCCTGGAGTCAAAGCCATCTCTCCCAGTCAGCCTTCAGCCCACCTGCCCAAGATGGATCCCAGTCTTTTCTCTCTCCCTTCTTCTTTTCAGCACACCTTGCTAAAAACATTCTTTTCCTGTCACCTCACACCCAGTTACACTGGCAACCTTCCAAATTCACAGTCTCTGTTCACACCTCAGGGCCAGGGAGGAGGACAGTTCTCTTTCATTGCCAACGGCCCTTAACGTATTGTTTCTTAATGGCCCTACCTTGGCCAGGTTGTTTTACATAGACTAGCCCAGGAATTCCTCTGCAGCTTGTATTTCTTCACATCCCAAATAATAAAAATCCTATCATTTATTAATTTTTAGGGTTCAGGGGAGTCTCCTCCAAATCTATGACAATGTGTGTTTTTTATTTGTATTTACCTAGGCTGAATATATTCTGCAATTCTATATACGTTTTCAGAACTCAATAGGGTTTACTTCTGAATAGAGATGGGATTGCACTGTGAGACGACTTCCTGATCATGCTAGGGTAGCTGTGCCCACAACATCCTAAATATTCATGGATCTCTTTCTGAAATGCTATGCCTGACAATATTATTCTCAGTTCCAGTTTCACAGATTGAAATCAATTTGTGTATTTGATTCACCAGTTTCAGCATCCCATTGATTTTTAACAAAAATAATGCAGCTTTTTTTAAAAGGTTTACTTGATACTCACCTAGGGTTTTTATGTTTGTGAGAAAGCATCACATCCAGCCCTGTGTGTATTGATTTCTCACACTGTAAAGCAAACTTCTGTTGATTTAAATGAATCAATTATTCTTTACAAACAGAACGAAAGGTCAGCTGTAATAACCTAATCAGGTTTTCTATGAGTATGGGTGACTCAAAGGTTTAGAATTGGGGGGAAAGATATGAAATTAGGTCACTGGTTCAATATTAAATTGTTACTAAAAGGTGTCAAGGTCCTGATTGTGCACCTATATAGTTGAAATGAAGCATCAACAACTGTTTATAATAGCCACCGAGAACCAAAGAATGGTGGAACATATGAATTTTAGCGGGGATTTATTTAGAATCACAGACTCATAAAATTGTGAGCTGTAAGAGACCACCAGGGTCATATTTATTGAACAAAATTGATATATCGCCATAAAAACCTCTAAGCAGCTTACAAGAAATATAAAAATTATCAGGGAAAACAGTTAAAAACCATTAGAAGCATTTAAAGATAATAAATTAAGAGTGATTTTTCCCCCAACACTGATTATGAAACTGATGCTATCAGTATATGAACATTCCAAGTCTCTAAAACTGCCCTGCTAATTGGAGCCAAAGAGAATGGCAGCCTTGCTATTAATTATTGATGTAGCCAACATTCTATTATGGGATATTCACTGAACCCCCATTTGCTGCACAATTCCGAACGCCATCCTTACTTCTTATTTCCAAGCTGCTCAGGGAATGGCAGCTTCTAATAAATAATTGCTTGTGAAAACCTGCTGCCAGAATCTGCCAGAAATGCCATAGGAGAGGGAGAGGATGAAGGGATAATAATGAATGTGCAAGGTTACCTTTTAGTTATTGTACATGCATTTAATAGCTACAACATTTCAGAGCCAGATTTGGGCGACATTCACACCATATGTTTAAACGACTATGATACCACTTGAAGCAGTTGTGACTTCTCCGCCAAAGAATTCTGGGAGCTGTAGTCTATTTAGGGTCCAGAAAGTTGTTAGACCACCACTATTCCCCTCCCATAGCTACAACACCCAGGGGAGTGGAATTGATTGTTAAACTACTCTGGGAATGTTATTTAGTATTACTTTTCTATCCCACCATTGTTCCAAGGAATTCAAAGTGACATACACAACACTCCTGCTCCCCAGTTTATCCTAACTTCCTTACAACCTGTGATGTAAGTTATACTGAGAGGCAGTGATTGGCCTAAGGGGACTCAGGGAGCTTCATGACCAAGTAGTAATTTGACTCCTGGTCTCCCAGGTTCTAGTCTACTGTAACACTACATTAGATCTTCAGAGAAACATAAGGTTTGTTCATTTATTTTTTATTAAATTTGTCAGTCACTTTATCTTGCCCAGGGCAAACCAAGGCAACTTACAACCAAATAAACTGACAATAAACCCTAAACCCTACATAGATAATCACTAAACCACTGAGCCTCTTGGGCTTGCTGATCAGGTCGGTGGTTCAAATCCCCGCGACGGGGTGAGCTCCCGTTGCTCTGTCCCAGCTCCTGCCAACCTAGGAGTTTGAAAGCATGCCAGTGCAAGTAGATAAATAGGTTCTGCTTTGACAGGAAGGTAAATTGCGTTTCCATGTGCTCTGGTTTCTGTCATGGTGCTCCGTTGGGCCAGAAGCGGTTTAGTCATGCTAGCCACATGACCCAGAAAGCTGTCTGTGGACAAATGCCAGCTTGCTCGTCCTGAAAGCAAGATCAGCACCGCAACTCCATATCTGACAGTGCTAATGCATGAGCTGAGTGGGAAGAACATGCAGGCAGGAAATTCACCTCAACCCATTCTCTAAGCACTTGTTTCCACTTGCAAATGATTCCCCTTGAACAGTTTGAATGCATAACTGAAAGTAAGCGTGTGTGTGTGTGTGTGTGTGTGTGTGTAGAGCTCGAGCTCAAAAACACTGCTAGTGGAGCCATATTAAGGTCTAGAACAAGGGTCAGCAACACTTTTCAGCAGGGGACTGGTCCACCGTCCCTCAGACCATGTGGTGGGCCAGACTATATTTGGGGGGGGGGGGGGATGAACAAATTCCTATGCCCCACAAATAACCCAGAGATGCATTTTAAATAACAGCACACATTCTACTCATGTAAAAACACCAGGCAGGCCCCACAAATAACCCAGAGATGCATTTTAAATAAAAGGACACATTCTACTCATGTAAAAACACCCTGACCATCTGTGGACCAGATTGAGAAGGTGATTGGGCTGCATGTGGCTCACGGCCTTAGGTTGTCTACCCCTGGTCTAGAACCATGATGCCTAAATCAAATTGGTCTATGTGGACAGGAATAAGCCTCCATCTTTCCCACCTCTGGATCTCCCATTATCTCAGTAAACATGGAGTTAGGACCATGCAGGGATGAGAGAATGAAGTTTGCCCCCCATTTGTCAGCATCTGAGATTTAAAACAAGCAAATGTCACAGAGGCCACAAAAATGTGTTAAAAAGAAAACAAAGCTCACAAACTTTCAATTATTTATCTTCCATTTGCTGTCCTTATGCCATAGGAAATGGGATTTAAAAAAAGAGAGAGGCATATTTTGGACAGTGGACTGACAGGAGCCTCAATATTTAATTCATATGACATGGCTCTATCTTTCACTTCCTAAAAGCAAATTACAGATCCAATCTTTTCGCATGTTGATTCGGCATACAGTATATATTTCCAGAAAGAATAACAGGATTATTTGTGTGGGCAGGGGGGGAGGAATTCAATCTTTTGTACTGTTTAATTATGCATAAAGAATAAGGAATGTTTTTAGGAAATGAAGGATGAGGTTCATAGTTCACCAACAACTGTATCTTTGCCTAAGCCATGCAATTACTCCTTTGTGTTAAAATATATTGGCAAAATATGCAATTGTCAGAAAAATCCAGTTATTTGACAGGCATCAAGATTAGTTCTACAGTTCTTTTCCAGAGATGAGGAGATACAAAATAATGCAAGCTACAGGGAAATTAAGATATCCAAACAGACACCCTATGGATAACGGCAGGACAGAGTCACTCTTTGAATAATGAACTCTGTTTGAAAAGACACACCATGAAATAAGCCATGATTCAAACTGTTTTGGTCATTAAGCAGTTTATTGGTTTGAAAAATAATGTCAAAGGCATATTTTTTTCCCTTCAAACAAACAAAAAATCTAAATCATTCATCTTAATGTAATATTTCCTCATTGCGGTTGACTAATTCAGTCCAACAATCACTTGACATGTGTGTGTCTTGGAATGTCTTAGACTACCTTGTTACCAATTTGGCAACCAACTTTTGACTGATCAGTGACAACCTTTCTTGATGAGCTAAGTAAATGATCATCTTTAAAAAATAAAGTAAATCATAGAGTATGTGAATAAGAATAAGCAACTCATAACTTAGAATTCAACCCTAAACATGGCTATTCCACAAGTAAATCCTATTAAGTTCCAACATACATCTGAACACCCATCACAGGGGAACTGCTTGTGGGCTTCTTCCCATAGACATCTGGTTGTCCACAGTGAGAAACAGTTCCCAGACTAGACGGGCCTTTGTTCCAACACTGCAAGGCTCTTACTATGTTCTTATTCCCAGATAAGCATCTATAAGGGGTTTGTGGCTTGTTGTTTTTGGTAAACTGCTTTAAGTTTTTTTTTCCCTACAATCAAGTGGTGTGTGTGTGTGTGTGTGTGTGTGTAATGAAATAAATAAATAAATAAGATAAGGGTCTGAAAATAAAATCTCCGTACACCAAAGGAAAGAAATGGTAAAGCTGTCATACGAAGCCCTTCCTATAATTTTGAAGGAAAATGTAACCAATCCACTTTGAATTCTTTCGTTGCAATGCTTCAGCAGCCAGCCAGTTTTTAGGAAATGTGTGGGGCGTTTATTCCCTTATTAGTAAACTGAGCCATATTATATTGTCTACTCAGAAGTAAGTCCCACCATAATCAATGGAGCTTACTCCCTGGTAACTGGGTAAAGACGCTGCAGCCTTACATTGCAACCCTAAGCATTTTTATATAATAATAATAATAATTTATTATTTATACCCCGCCCATCTGGCTGGGTTTCCCCAGCCACTCTGGGCGGCTTCCAACTGAATATTAAAAACAGTACAGCATCAAACATTTTTATTCAGATCTAAGTCCCACTGAGTTCAATAGGATTTACGCTCTGGTATGTGCAAGTAGATAAATAGGTACTGCTCCGGCGGGAAGGTAAACGGCGTTTCCGTGCGCTGCTCTGGTTCGCCAGAAGCGGCTTAGTCATGCTGGCCACATGACCCGGAAGCTGTACGCTGGCTCCCTCGGCCAATAAAGCGAGATGAGCTCCGCAACCCCAGAGTCGGTCACGACTGGACCTAACGGTCAGGGGTCCCTTTACCTTTACCTATGTTCCTGATTATTCTCAAAGTTTCTTCATTCATTCATTCATTCATTCATTCATTCATTCATTCATTCATTTTATCCCCTTTTTCCTGACAGGGGCTCAAGGCAGCTTACAGATTGAATTTTATTTCATTCCACTTATCTATGGAAGGTGTGGTACATGATCCTTTCCCTCACACATTTTTTCTTTACCACAGTCCTGTAGGTCAGGTTCAGTGGAGCAGTAGCGTAGCTAGCCAGGGGGAGGGGGTGGCGGTCTGCACTGGGCACTGGGGGGATAGGGTGCCACAGGGGTCTGTACTGCCACACGGTGGCTGCTGTGTAGGGGGTTGGGATTCTGGGCTGCAGGGGAGCTTGAGGAATCACGGCAGTTGCTGGGCGTTTCAGGCGTTTCAGGGGGCGGAGCCATTTCCCATCCCTGAAATCGGTGACCGGCTGCCGTAAAAGAAGCTCAACAATTTAAGATTTCCCAGGCACCGTCGGTGGTTGCTCTGCCGCTGCAGTGGAGAGGTAGTCACTGGCTCAAGGTGACCAATGTAGATGTGTAATAATAATAATAATAATAATAATAATAATAATTTATTTATGCCCCACCCATCTGGCCAGGCCTCCCCAGCCACTCTGGGTGGCTTCCAACAAATATTAAAATACAGTAATGCATCAAACATTAAAAGCTTCCCTAAACCTTCAGATGTCTTCTAAAAGTCTGGTAGTTGTTGTTCTCTTTGACATCTGGTGGGAGGGCGTTCCACAGGGTGGGTGCCACTACCAAAAGGGCCCTCTGCCTGGTTCCCTGTAACTTGGCTTCTCGCAGTGAGGGAGGCCCTCGGTGCTGGACCTCAGTGTCCGGGTAGAACGATGGGGGTGGAGACGCTCCTTCAGATATACTAGACCAAGGCCGTTTAGGGCTTTAAAGGTTAGCACCAACACTTTGAATTGTGCTAGGAAACGTACTGTATATGTATATGACATAGATGAGTGTGGTGAGATCAAATGTGGGAGAAGCTTCCTGATGTGGAAGAGAATGTCCCTATTTCATCAAAGAAAAGTTGGAAGGCATGCATATGGGAGTAATTTCCTTTGACTTGTTCCCACCCCACTCCAGTAACATGCTGGAGCCTAATGTCCTGCAGCGCGAATGTGACTTGCACGTTGTGGTGGTCCTTCCCAAGTCATTCCTCCATTACTACGTTGACATGGGAAGCGGCTACAGAGAAGTTCCTCCACACCCACCTCACTGCTGAGAAGTGTGAATCGGCCCCGTATTCTGCAACATTTAAAGAATTGCTCACACAAAAGTTGCATTTCCTTCTTAGGCCTCAGAAGAGTGTGGTTGTGGAGGTGAGCCAAATCTATGCTGAATCCCATCTAGAGCGAGACCAGCCTTTATGATCCTTGCAAAGCTCTGGCTTTTAGTAATGTCAGTATGGGGAATTTGAAACCTCAGTGGTGGAACAGCAGCCAAATATGTGAATATGGGTCTCCAGTACATCTGCCCACCAAAGCAAGCCAATTTCATGAGAAATAAACACAAGACCTTCAACCATGTGGAATTTATATCATGACAGTAGATGTGTCGTTCAATAATTACCAGGCACTGGACTAAGAACCAGCACATTTATCAGGTGCTTGAAATATATAAGTTTAGAACATGAGCGATTATATTGGTTGTAAATTTTATAGCAACAGTGTAAAATGTTGCTTTTTTTCTCCGGCTCAAAAATCTGTTGCCACAGATCTAAAATGCAGCATTCTTGGGCCCAAACAAAAAGAAACTCAAATTCATTTTTTACTCTCAGTTTGGAAGATAGGAAGCTTGTTGTTTTGAATATTTGGCATTAGCTTTACCTGATAGAAAATCCATAAATCGAAAAACTCTCTGTCGGAACTCAAAATCAAATTACCCACGTTATTCAAGCAAAAGAAAGAACACACACAAATAAGCCCTTGATCAATACCATTCCATAGTAACAAAGGAATTAGATAAACCATGGCAGATTAGAATTTACAGAGCACTGCCGAGGTGATTAACAGAGGTGTTAACATAGGAGATTTCTTACCAGACTGTGACTGCGGGAAGTGTTTGAAAAATGAAAGAAATGCTAGCTTCAGAATTATAAATGAAACAGAATAGATGGGAATAAGCCTTTAGCAAGCAAGTGCATATAAAACACTTAGTTTAATTTTTTAAACATGAAACATTGAATTTTTTTTTAAGCAGGATTATTGTGGGTCAGAATCTCAAGGCTGAAAACACTGCTATATTTTGAACTATGTGCTCACTAGAGCTTTGTAACATCCCTGTGCCATAGATATTATCACCAGTTGATGTTTTCAGTACTAAAAAAGGGCTGTAGAATAAGTCCATGGGAGACGTGAAATTGAACCCAAATCTCCCAGATTCAAGCATAAACATATTGAACTACACTGGAACTGAGCATTTAACATTATTTTTAGCTTTATATATAGATGATATCACCCATCTAGTCACTTCTTACTCTAGAAAACTTAATAATGACCTCAAGCAAAATCAATTGAGAGAAGCAACATTGTTTTGGTTTTCTTGTGGAGTCCCCATTCAGACTCATGTTACGCTCTATCCAACTTTGCCTATTGTTCTCCCAGGCATTCATTTGTTCCTTAATCATACATACTTCATTTTTCCAGAACTGAAGACATGCTTCTTCCCTAAAATACAGAATTTATGCAATTACATCCATGAACCAGATAATGTTGGACCTCAACTCCTTTCTCCCCAGCTGGCACAACCAGTAATGATTACATCTGCTGTAATTGTTATTTATGTTGGGGACAATAAATAATATGGGTGAGAACTCTTTCTGCTATGTTATATTCAGTCCTATAAAGTGAGGCGCAGCTTAGAGTTTGCTGAAGAGCAACGACTATATCATAATGTAGCCATAATGAACAGTTAATTATCCCTTTTGTTCAGGAAGAAACAGACTCAGAAACTAATGTCACAGTAGCATCTAGTCCATATTGCATACCTTATCCTTGGCAAAACAAATAAACCCAACTAATTTGTACAGAGATTTTATCATTCTTAAAATAAATTTTAAAAATCATCATATATATTTTTTATAACCACCCTACTTCTTTTCAAAATTCTCAGTCCTCTTTCCAAAAGTAGACACCACTGGAAGATTTCCAGAAGTCCTAATGCTCATAATGGTGTGATCAGCCCCCAACACTTGCCTTCCAAAGGAAATGATTCATTTATTACGGCTGTAATTATAGGCAATGAAACAGCTGGCTATGGGGTCTTTTGCCAGACCTAAGCTACTTCCCAACATCTGTTCTTTTGAGGAAGAGCAGGGCATTGACTCATAAGATGGAAAACAGGAGTTTCTCTATTACAAAACACCACAGTGAAGAGCTGAAATAATTTTTCAACCCATTGTCCTTAAAACTCCGAAGGGGAAAAGGACCCCTTTCCCAAGCAACTTAAGATGCTACATTTACTGTTTATGCTCCAGAATAGATTGGCTGGCATTAGCATTCAGGTACCAATGCAGCATCTCTGATGCCAAGTTAATGTGCTCCGGAATAAGTGGTCTTCAGACATGAAGAGGTCAAATCTATTTGAGTGCAGGACAGCATAATGACCATGGAGTACAGTGGTGCTCTTGTAGAAAGAAGCAGTCTTGCTGTCTCTTCCCAACTCCATGTTAACAGAGAGAAAACATTTCATAGATCACCCTGTCTGGAAAACAGAACCATTCAACACCTTGCATATCTGAAGGGGAATACGATCTGTTATTACTGGATGGTTCTTTCCCCATGAACTTCATCAGTAGAGTACTAAGTTTGTTTGTTTGTTTGTTTGCTTGCTTGCTTGCTTTTGTTTGTTTGTTTGTTTTTAAAGGGGTTTGATCCCCTGACTCACAGATGCTAGGACAGATCTGCTGTCAGCATGGCTAATGGCCAGGGCTGATGGGAGTTATAGTCCAACAATATCTGGAGGGCACAATGGTGCCTACACTGATCTGTATTGTCACAGCAGACTCTTTTAGACTTAACTCTCCAGCACATAGGAGGAGCCAGCTCCTAGGGGCCGAGGGGTCTTTGGCCCCTCAATAAAATATTTGAGGGGGCTGGGACCCCATAGTTGATTCAAATGGTGTCTGTGCACTGCATCATGTGATCAATTATGCAGGACAGGGCTTACTTAACACACACAGAAACACAAAATATTTTATTCAAGTTGGCACCCCTTGCTCCAGTAATATTTTTCTCAAAAAAGGGGATCCTTCTGTGCCAGACACTTCAATAATCAAGAAGATACTAAGATCATCTCTCGATATGCAGCTCAAAGGTGACACTCATCCAATATGTGTTGCTACTTGGCAGGTGGATGCCTCAAATAAAGAGAGCTCGTTCTGTTAAAATTAATGTTACCTGTTGGTGTGAAAAAAGGGCCACATCTAACTGTGGAAGATGTCGTGTTGTTAAACCCTTCCCCCAAATCCATGCCACTAGCAGTGACCAAGGAAGCAGGGCTGAAGTATCTTCTTGCTTCATTTTCAATTTAGTTACTACCTGTCAGGGGCTGGACAGAGGAGGAATGGTGGAAGAGGGAGACAGTATAGATTTACAGCAGTGGTTTGCGGAAGGTCACAGCTCAGAGGCTGCAGAGGGGAGAAGCTGAGGAAATATTGGGAGAGGAGAAGGGGGAGAAGCAGCACCAGGGGAGAGACAGCTGACAGACTCAGTGTCTTTGGAAAGCATGCCAGACCCCTCCCCCCCCCCCCAGGTTCCGGTGGACATTGAGGGTAGTAGAACAGAAAGCTCAGAGGCAGAAAGCACAGGTTAGCTGACATAGGAATGACGTTTAATCGGAGAGATGGAGGGGGTAGGACTTTACTCAGAGAAATGCCATTATCTAAAAGGTGACATCCCACGTCTCTCTCTGTGAATATTGAACAAAATATCTTGGTAAGAACTTCTTGTTTTCCCATTTCTGGCAGCCAGCCGTGAGGGAGGGGGGTCAGATTCCCTGAAGCCTAACACTACTGTAGATGTCACCGTCATTTGACTCAAAATAACCCACGCCATATTTTTTCCTGGCATTTCTGTTGCCACTCCAGCTATGAATACCAACTAAAATTGTAAAATGAAGTCAGGCAAAGTAGGGAGAAATCGAAGTGCTAACAGGAGGCAGCTGCAAGGAACAATAAAGAGCCTGTCAGAGTGATTTTGTTCATTGGATGAAATTACCTGGCCTGAGCTCTTGAGCAGAGCAGAGCAGATGTTGCCGGACTCCCTAACCATTGTGCAGGCTGGCTGTGGCTGTGGGGACATGGAGTCCAAGACATCTGGAAAGCTACAGGTTCCCCAGCTGTGGAGTAAAGTATACTATAAATAAGAGGGGCGGAAATACCTTCAGCTCAAATGCCGCATTATTTTACAGGATACCTTCCATGCCAGGAGTGGGTGGGGCCAGAGGCAAAAGTGGGTGGGGCAACAGAATTTACTTTTACCATTGGAGAGTAGGCTACATTCCAGCCACACAAAAACGACATCCCAATAAGCAAAAGGCATTCATCATAGTTTGAGAATACATTCCAGACAAGCAAAGACACTCAAGGAGTGTGCAGAGCCAGGCTGGTGAGTGGTGTGGCCTGAGGAAAAGGCATGGCTAGGATGAGTCCCAAGGACCAGAGAGAGAAAGCCCTGGAGGGACACATTTTGGTTCCTCATCCCAGCTATAACTATAAACATAAATCGTAAAACGTCAGCCAAAGCATGGAGAAATCAAAGAGTAAATAGGAGACAAACGCTGACTGAACTTAGTAGGATAGAAATCACACAACAGCAGATTGATGCTTCCCTGTCACTTTAATAAAATAATCCATATTCCAGATCTCTTTCAGCATAAAATATTTATCTGACATAAAAGAGAGCAATTGTATTCACTAAAGGTAATTTAGAACCTGCATTCCTCCATTTACTGTTGTGTCACTGCATGTTGTGTGTCCTGCAATTAGCTGATATCCCACAACCACAAAAGCCTTTCAGAAAACATGACAAGGTCTAACCTTTCAAAACACATCTAAAGCACACAATAGAGGGGGAACAAAGTCACTGGAATTAATTGAGCTGTAAGTGCAATATGAAAGAACAAATTAAAAACGGCGATAACATTGTTAGGAGTAATTAAACCAATGTCAGTGAAAAATGAAAAGAAGTCAGAGAACGTAATAAGGACGTGTGGCAATTTGGGAGGTATTGTTTTTGAATGTATTGTATTTCTCTTCGTGTTTTATGCTAGCAGATTATCAAACAGCGTTCCAGATGCAGGATCTGTAAGAGAAGCGCCATTCCCCAAACTATCCCTAGCTTCTTGAGCTGTTCATATGAACAGATATACAGAAAGGAGCAGGAACATAATCAACTGGATTCATGGTTGTGTTCAATAAGCATGGTCTGCGATGAGAATGACGAAGCCTGCCTGCGGATGGTTTGGATGCCTGTAGGCTTGTTCAGACCTTCTCCTGAAGGCATGAATGTGGTGGGGGCAGATTGAGCGCCCACAGCCCCATCCCACAAGGTCTAAATCATAGGTAGGCAAACTAAGGCCCGGGGGCCGGATCCGGCCCAATCACCTTCTAACTCCGGCCCACAGATGTTCCGGTAATCAGCGTGTTTTTACAATGAGTAGATGTGTGCTTTTATTTAAAATACATCTCTGGGTTATTTGTGGGGCATAGGAATTCATTCTTCTGTTTTTCAAAATATAGTCTGGCCCCCCACAAGGTCTGAGGGACAGTGGACCAGCCCCCTGCTGAAAAGTTTGCCGACCCCTGGTCTAAACAGTCCTTTAGCCTTCTAGGAAAGGGTTAATTGATAGGTGAAAAGGCTGAGATTATGCTTCTGTGAACTTTGTTTTTAAGTGTAAACTAAAAATGTAGGGAGTAATTTGTTTGCCGAATTAGACTGAAGAACAAGGTTCACTTTTCACCCACCCACTGTTCATGCTTTTATTTTTGCCAGACTTGAGGTAAACTTTCAACTTTCAAATATCTGAAAGTGAAACATCAAGTGACTGAATGAATGGTGAGGGAAACATTGCCCTCGTGCCTTGACTCCAGTAAGGCAACTTTCAAGCTTCCACCTATGCAAATGCACCCTAATAAATGAAATTCATTAGACCATTTCATTTCATTTCTTGTCTATAGCCTGCTTCCTGACGGATGCCCAACCTGCCTCCTTTCGTTCCAACTTCCCCATGCCTTAAGATCTTCAGTTAAGGCCCTTCATCTGCCATGTAATGAAAAGCCACTTGGTACAGTCATTTTGGTTAACTTTCCACCCTGGCAGGTCAAGAGAAGAACTTGTATCTGAGTTTGCTCAATGTCATCCTCCCTACCAATATATTTCCCTTTTGTGCTAGGACATGCATTTTTTTAAAAATAAAAATGTTTTAGTGATCTAAGCTGCTCTGGGAGCCTTCTTTGGCAGAAGAATGGGACAAGGTATATTTCAGAATTTAAATGAAAATAGTATTTCCTGTGACAATGAGTAAATAGTGAACAACAAATCCCATCATGAATGTCAAATATATGTTTTTGTATGCCATAATAGGCAAACATTATTATGTATACCATAATAGGTAAACACAACAAAACAGTGGATGTTATCACAGTTTCTTGGAGACATTTGCATGCATAGCAATAATGACTATTTTTTAAATCCTGGTGTTACTGAATTTTGCGTGTATGTACTTTTATATTTTTTTATTATTATTAACACACACCCATGAGAGGGGGAGGGGGAGGGGTAGATAAAAATGAGTCTACTTCAGAAGAAAAAAATTGTTTAGCTGGGGAAGCCCATAAAAAATCAAGGCACTGGATTCATATACTTAACTAGTTCTGATAAAGTGAATGACACCAATTGAGTCTTATAAAAGTAAAATGAAATCAGAGTTGCCTTACTGTTAACCTTGTGTCTAGAATATGCTTTAAGTAATATATATATTTAAATATTTTTGCATTTTCAGAACTAATGACCCACATTTTTAAGATCTTTTATTTAAAAGGATTGGTCCCTTTGCATATTTGGTCATGACTGCAAATTACATGGATCAAAGAAAACTGTCCTTGTGAGCCACGTTCGCAATTACGGCTTCTTGTTTTCAATCTGTCAGAAAAAGGGGCTTACATTGCTTTCAGGCTGCACTGATTTTCTTTGTTTCAGTTGCCCACAGTCTCTCATTTTATAACATTTGTGCAAATTAGTGAATTCTCTCGTGGACATGCATTATACATGTTGCATCTTTCATAAACAGAAAGTAGTGGGGCACTGCTGGACAATGCACTACTAAGACATTAAAACTAATCCTTAGTACAATGCATCTGCCAACATTTTAAAGCCAAAAGTTACAAAAATAGGTGCCTTAATTGCAACCTCAAATTTCTTGCCTGCATTCTGTTCCTCATAATAATCCAAACTGAGGCAGCAAAGGTTGTGCCTGGCTATTAAACTCAGATGGGTGAGGAATAACAAAACTGAACCTTGCTCAGCCAAGGTAACAGTGATGGTAGTCAAAGGATGGGCCCTGTTTGAGTATGGGGCTTGCTGGTGTCCCAAAAAACCAGGCAGGATTTTCAGGTGGCAGATAGCAGTTCTGTGACCAAGCACCTGGACCCTGTGATCCAATTCCAGGGTAATCTCTTTCCGCAACCTGTGAAGGTAAGCTACATTATATGTTCTTTAGCGTGAGAAAAGATTTAGAAAATACCAATTGTGCTTGTTCATATTTGGGCCCAGCAATTAGTGCAATAACAGTACTTCAGCAGATCATATCCTATTCAAAAATAGGTCGTTTTAGGTATTTTCTGAAAATAACAGAATATAAGAGCTCCAACAATGAAATTTCACACTATATTTATTTGATGATTGTACAAAAAGTTGCATTCTTCCACTATTGCCCGAGGTCAAGAATTATCCCACAAGAGATCCCTTCTCTGTTTTTCTCATAATAGGGTGGAATTAATTAAGTCCATTTAAAAATCCAACCACGAAGGCCGATCTATGGGGAGCGCCTGAGAACTGTCAACTTAAAGAAATCTCAGCAGACAGACATGTCACTGCTCCTAAATACGATGAGTAAATTAATGAACAATTTTTTAAGAGCCGCTATATTTTAATAAAGTAATGCACAACCTACTATGGCTCAATTAATGACTTTAGGGACCCATCTGCATGTAATGTTCACTTCTTGTTGATTCAGACAGTAGCTTTCTGAAAAGAAGAAAAAAATGCATTCCTTGTCTCGAATGTCATGCATGTTCTACTTGAGATGGCTTTCCCACTGTTTGCTGGTCCAATCAAATAAGCAAAATGGTTTCTTACTACCAAAGAATCCTGGCCTACAGTAACTCTCACAGTTGATGCTGATACTATCCACTGCTGTACTGCACTTCTGGCCAAACTGTATACATTATGGACAAGAAATCCCATGTATTATACCTAACATCCTCCCCCATCAGCCATTTTGGTTTTATATCGACTTTGCTCTATAATGAGTGGTTTGCCTCATTTTCTCATGCTGGTAACTGTGCATCCAGGTACACTGACATGGGTGCACTTTCATTGTTCTTTCTTTCTCCCAGTGAACTGAATGGTGTGGTCTAAACTGCAGAGAAGTGGTGTGGAGGCCACGGGACTGGATTCCATGGCTTGGTGGTCCTTTCCAGCTTTATAATTCTTTATAATTTATAATTTTGATCTAATATACACCACATATCACAACACATTCACAACTTGGTTCACTATGTGTCTGTCATTACCTTTTTTTATTGAATGGGAATAAAACATTGCCAAAAAAAATAAAAATGTTTTTTTCTAGCTGAAACTTGGGTCTTAGCCGAGAAGGAATATATTTCTTACAAGCAGACAGCAGCTGTTTTCTTTTGTTATCTTTATCCAAGCTATCAAATTCTGGAATAAACTTACTGAACTTGCTGCTGTGGGGTACAAGGGCACCTGTAAATCATGGCTAATGGAAGATGTTCATAGGGACCTTTCAGCTAAGTTCGAAAAGTGCTTGGGAGAAGGGTGTCCTACTAAGCTTGCAGAAAATATAGTAGTCGAGGGCTGCATTACCAAGAGCCTTGAACTACTGTAACGTGACAACCTTTAACCCCAAATCAGCTTCAAATGCAACTGGTTTTTATGTCAGGAGGATTTATTAGCAACGTTTTAAAGATGGTGGTTCAGGGAATGGATATGTAATGAAACAATTTAATCTGAATATAGCCTTCATGCATTCAGGTGGTTTTAACAAGGGCCAATAAGGCATACCTCCTTGAGAAACATTCACATCCATAGGTAGAGACAATGAAGGCATGAAGATATGGCAAGCCTTGAAATGTAAGGGATGTGAGCTTAAAGTAGATGTGGAAAACAACAGTGAACCACTGTAGAGGAAGAGGGCAATATAATGTCATTAGAACTGAGAGAATGTAGAAGCAGATATAAACTGGGAAGTCTCCAGTAAAAAAATTTCAGAATATACTCAGATAATGGCAGAAAATTATATTAGGCTCAGTACTGGTGTAAAGACCACTGAGATTACATATTTGAAATGTTGAAGGGAATAGCATAAAGGCATTGTAGGTTTATTAAATCAACAGTAAATTAGTAATTTCTATAGTTATACAACTGAGAGGAATGTTATATTCAAAGTGGAAGAAGAATGAGTTAGAATGAGAGAGAGAGAGAGAGAGACTTTGATAGAAGTTCTGGTAGTAGATAAACTGATAGAAGGAAATAATTAGAAAATATAATCGAGAGAGGAACTTCTTTACACATCATTAGCATGTAATCAAGCACATACAGCTCTGTATTGAATTTGTATTATGCAGACCTAACTAATCTTGACTCAGATAAATCAGTGGTAAAATAAGGATAATTCTGATCACAAAATTACAGTCATTTTTATTAATGGAATGGAGATGCACACACATGAGTCTTGACCAATGGTTCTATTTCCAATTTCAGCTTATAGGTTCTCTCTAACAGCAATCTGCTTCCAGCCAACTCCTGATTCTCTACCAGGAGACACCCAAACCCACCTGAGATCATGGCATGCCACTGCAGGGCTCAGCATAAATGTAGAGTTGTAGCAGCTACTCAATATTGGGAAAATATGAGAGAGGCAATGGAGCCTAGCGGCCAGCAGTATTGACTAATCTCTGGGACAATGAAGCCAACTGACTTTGTCTTTCCCTTTAAACCAGCAAATGGGTAATTGTCATGAGAGGAATGAGAGAGAAATAGTACAAGAGCTCTATGATTAGCTCTGCGGTGCTATAGACAAAGAATAACATGATTATTATGCCCTGGATTCTACTGGTCACTTACGAATTTTTACTCTAGTACTTCTGCATAACAGCCATACATTCCTTTCTCGCTTACCCTACTGTAACCCACCAAGTTTTCTCTGTACAAGGCCACAAGTTATAAACTACAATCATAAAAGCCTGTTGTTGTTTTTCCTGACTGTGTCATGTTCCATAGGTAGCATTTTGTTTTATAATGTGAAGGGCTACATTTAGTTTAAGAAGGTTGAGTTGTTTTTTTCTAGGAGTCAGGATGGGTTTCTGCTAGTCATAGAAGCAGATGGTAACTCTATTTTCTGCTGGTGAATTGCAGGTCTAGCAACACAAGGCTAGGATTTATTTTTGTAGAAGGAAGGTGCACATGCAAAGTTTTTCTATAGGTATTTTGCATATCAATACTTCCTGCACCTAATAAATGGGGGGGAGTGTGTCAGTTTGCATTTCTTAGTATAGAAAGTATTGACCTGATGTATAGCGATCTCTCCTATTCTACTTAATTCAAAAGGGTTCTGGAAGCTTCTCTGTATGAAAGAAGCAAGAAGGTTTGTGATGTTGGGTTATTCCTTCAGAGAGGCATAGCTGGCTTAAACTGGTTCTGTTATCTCTTTCAGACTAGGCTGTTGCTTAACTCTTCTCCATCTCGATGTTTGGCAGAGCTGCCTAAGGCACAACGTGATGTCACAGGCCATTCACATGAGGTTAACGACCTTGCCCTCAGAACGCACAGCTGTGCTCTGCTCCCAGAGCAAAGGCTGGATGAAGCACCTTGGCCAAGAGAAGGTGGCTAGATATTCTAAAGTGAGGGTCAAGAGATGCTCAGCTGCTGAATCTCAGCATCCCTGGGATGGTAAGGATGTACAGAGACATCATTATCTGAACTGGGGGCAGTGCCATATATATATTACATTACTACTACCAAGACACAAGTGCATTGTCACAAAGAAAACCATCAATGCTTCAAAATATTGAATTCTGATTATACTAGTCCGCTCTGAAGCCCTATAGATAATGGGATAAGACTAGGAAAAACCAAAGGGACCATAGTTACAATGCCAACTAATTTGCAAAACAGGACCGTCACACTAGTGAAATGTGCTGCTCCAGACTTCTGGGTGAGCCTTTCATGAACTGGTATTTTGGGAAGTGCAGCAAGGTGGTTGTTAGCATGTAGCTAATTGCACTATATTTCCATAAGCCTTGGATCAGAGAATTAACATGACTGAGGACGGCATATCGTTTCTCTGGACTCACTTCAAAGGAAATGCCTAATTCAATAGCAAAGCATGGTTTGTTTTATTATTAATATGGATGCTGCAGATCATTTTCAAAGAAAGCCGTTTGCACGCTTTGAAAATTAATTATGTTAAGGTTATTATAAACTAAATGTTGGGAGTCCAAACACATGTTTCCAATATACAGATTAATTAAATCTCAATGATTTGTAATATTACATAAAATGACCCTGCGATTGGCAAACTAGCATCTCTTTTCTTTCTTTTTGAAACTACTTTTCCTCCTCCTTGCTTAAAATACAGCAACTATAGTCTTAGTCATGAGTAGTTAAAATCATTAATTTCCATCTGAACATGTATCACATGCTAGTTTAAAAATCAGGGCGGAACCACAAGCCTAACGTAATTAAAATGCAATTCAGAGGACACAGTGGGTGGATGGCTATTTACATGTGAAAGCGCAGAATAAACGAGTCTCATAAATTATGCACGGAAAACCAGCAGAATTTAGGAGATCAAATATATATTTTTTGAAATGAAGCAAGAGCTGCTGGCAGTGGGACTCCATTCTCCCCTCCCAGCAAGCTGACAGAAGAGTCTCCTTCAAACATACTAATGAATTTCAGCCCCATAACTGCTTGTGAGCAAGGCCAAGATCACCTTAAAAAGGAATAGGCAACCAATCATGCTGTCACTTGTGCTGCTGGTAGCCATCCTGCTGATCAATCTGCTACATCTGGTGCCTTTGGAGACAAGCACGACAAAAGGATGAAGGGAAAGATCGCGCTTCCAAAAGAGGAAGGGAAATTATTCTCCCTCCACTTGCACTTTGTCTTCTCTTTCTTTCTTTCTTTCTTTCTTTCTTTCTTTCTTTCTTTCTTTCTTTCTTTCTTTCTTTCTCTCTCTCTCTCTTTCTCTCTTTCTCTCTTTCTCTCTTTCTTTCTCTCTCCCTCTCCCCCCCCCCGAGAGAGAGAGGGGGGAAAGAGAGAGAGAGAGAGAGAGAGAGAAAGAAAGAAAGAAAGAAAGAAAGAAAGAAAGAAAGAAAGAAAGAAAGAAAGACTAGTTCATGATCTGCTCTGCTCTGACTTTCTTCATTTATAAAATGGTTGCACTGAGATGGTGAACTATTAATTTTCCTTGCATGATATGGATTTTATCCTGGCATGTCCATCAGAACATTACTCTCCTGTCACTCTGCATGTAGTACAGCTATTCTATTTCAGTAAATGGGCTTGGGGAATGTGATCATAGTTCTGGATCAAATAGGGTGACATGAAGTGTTCCAAAGTAATCCAAATGGTTTTTTTGGTCAACAGAAGTCTTATCATTATCAATCATTTATTAACCCCCTGACCCAAATGAGTATGTGATATACAAAGATTATTTCTTTTAATGCTTTGGAACTTTAAAGCCCTAAACAGTTTGGCTACCAGAAAGACGGCCTTCTTCCATATGAACCTGTGCAAAATTTAAAGATCTGTATCAGGTGCCATCCTCTGTCTGCCTACACTAGCAGATGTTAGGTGGGTAGCAGCTGGAGAGAGGGTATTTCCAATGGTGGTACCACCTTTGCAGAATAACACCTTCTCAATCACTTTGACAGAAGGTTAAATCGTTTTTATTCTCAGACTTTCATAGTAGGTTTTATTGTTGCTTTTAGAGAGCCATGCTCTGATTTAATATTCTTAAATATTAAAATAAGTCTTAACTTGCCTATTTTCTGGGATTTTAAGGTCAGTGTTCTTATTTATGTGAATCACTTTGAACATTTTCATTATTAAATATGAGAATAACCAACCTAGCAGTACGAAAGCACGTCAAAGTGCAAGTAGATAAATAGGTACCGCTCCAGCGGGAAGGTAAATGGCGTTTCCGTGTGCTGCTCTGGTTCGCCAGAAGCTGCTTAGTCATGCTGGCCACATGACTCGGAAGCTGTATGCCGGCTCCCTTGGCAATAAAGCGAGATGAGCGCCGCAACCCCAGAGTCGTCCGCGACTGGACCTAATGGTCAGGGGTCCCTTTACCTTTACCTTTAACTTAATAATACTTGGAAATTCATATTGACTCTCTTTAAGAGACTTCTGTAGCTATCAAGGCCCCTTACCTTAGAAGGACCGTGGAAAGAGTCACAAGCAAATTGACACACGCTTATTTTAGTCCTTATACATTTGGAAGCATCTGTAAGAGATACTCTTAGAAAATGAAGGAAACAGGAAAAAAATCATTCCACTGAACCTGGTTGAACAACAAAACAAAGGTTGCATTCTATTTCTGTCATTTATTAACGAGAACAAAGAAACATTTCATCTTCGGCATTTCAACCGATAGTTGATTTGGGGGGGGGGGGATAAAATATAATTTAAATACAATTTTAAAAATACTACAGAGCATAATATTTTGCATCATTCTCAAACAAAAAAAGGGGGCCGTCAAAACCATTCACAAGTCATAAACATTTTGAATGCTGTCCTTGATCCTCATGCTATCATTTTGAGCAGTTTTATTAGCCTCGTAAGCATGAGGCCCAGAGTATTGCTTTTAGCAGGGGTAGCAAGCCAAGGAGAACAATCAAGTTTCTCAGATAGCTGAGACCATTTACGGAGAACCAGACTTGGCTTTGTGGAACGCCACAAATCACAAGCCTGCTTCAAGGATTGTTTTCAAGCCAAAGCATCTATGCAGGAAAAGGACAACAAAGAATCGTGATGAGATAGGTTCAAAGTCTCTTCCATTAAATTCCAGTGGACGCTTGGGGTACATCTGCTTAGCAACTACCTGGGTTATTGCTTCAGCACTAATAGAGAACCATCAAAAAAAAAAAAAAAAACCAGTAAATGTCTTTCCCTAAGACACCCTCTGCACTGACACCTGAAAACCAAATGTCCTGATTATTTCGCTCATGGAAGTCCCACAGTGCTATTCTCCATCTGTTACATGTGCCTGCACCACAAGAAGGAAAGTGAGGGGAAAAGAGGGGTATTGATGTGCATTTGATTACCTTCAAAGCCATTATCTAGCTTACATTGTCTTGCATACATATAAAGCCCTGGCCCAATGGCAGTCAGGGATAAGTACACTTCTTAGGTTATAAAGCACTGCAAAAAGTGCCAGAAGAGGTGCGGGATTAATTTTAGAGTTGTGATGCAACAATGGCGTTCATCTTCTCTCTATGCACACATTCCAGCTTTGACATTCTGTCTCTTCAGAGATATGCGATTTTTCAGCATGTTCCCATGTCTTTTAACATTATGTGGAAGCTGCTTCAACAGGCCAAATGTTTTCCATTTTCTAAACAGGAAGCAGTTCTAGGGAATGAAATTTGACATGTATAAAATGGCTCTCAGGAGCCACTAAAGAGTATAAAATCAACTCCCGGAGGAAAATAAGCTTACATCCCACTGATACACCACATAGTCACAACTTCACTCCCACAGAATTTAGTTGTTGACAAAGCTAAGGCTGTCACAGGCCCAAAGAGCTATGTCTAACTTTGCCATGGTGGCCTTTCCATGTTTTTCATACTCTTGCTCCGGTGTAGGAGCTTCCCCTTCTGCTGAACATTCACACCATCAGAGCTTTCTATTTTCTGCTTGGAAGATGGGTTGACAGATTCCCTCTCTGTAACAGAAGCATGTTTTAACAAGAGGCTATGGCTGTCTACAGGAAATGTGGATGTTGGTTCAAGCTCAGGCTTGTGTTTTGGAAGTACATTCAAGCCCCTTTCTTCTATTCCATCTGCTCTGTCATCTTCCTGCTTTGGAAAACGCTGGCTGGCTCCCGCTTTCTTCGCTTTTTGGTCCCTTAAATTCCGAAGAGTTTCGAAGGCCTGGTCTAGTTCCGTTTGCAAGGTTTCCATTTCACTGGCTGCCTTATCCCGCTGCTCTCCACAGACTTTGAGGGAACGTTCCAAAGACAGGAAGAACTCTTTTCCAAACTTTGACAAGGCCTCATCACCTTAAGGGTAAATTAAAAGAAGGTAGGGAGCTATACTGCACCATTCATTCAACCTAAACAATAGTAAGGCATAAGCAGTTGATTTGAAACTGTTTGTGATAACATAGTATTTAATGCATTTCAGTGATCAACTGTATCTTCTCAATGTGCTATTTATCATGAACCTAGGAAAAAATGGCAAGCTAGAACATTACTAGAGAGCCCTCTCAGCTATTAGAAAATCAACAGGTTATAGATGCCTTTCATTATCAAATAAAGCCCCAAATGTGCTTCTGGCATGTGCGAAATTTGAGCTTCCATTGGCGGGATATTGGATATCCCTTGCAACAAAGATGGGGAATCTGTGGCCCTCCAGATGTTGTTGGATTCTTCCAACTCATCAGCAAACATGCTATGGGATTATGGGAGTTGTAGTCCAATAACACCTGAGTCAAGGCGAGCCTTACAATTTCCAAACTGTGACTGATACTTTAACTTTGAGGATACTGGCTCACAACATAATAAACTATACATTCACATTCAAACGCACCATATAAGATACATTCATTGGAGTAAAAGATAAAATCAGGAACCAACCAAAGGAGGAACTTCATTTTTATTTTATTTTTTACAAAATCTCATTACTGCTCAAGTCTTGAACTAGGTTGAATGTACTAGATCAGCTATTTTCTACTTAACCTAATGCTGAAAATTAAGGATAAATCAGTGATGCAAGATATCTAAGAGTGGCTCTCTTCCCATGCCTTTTTTTTAAAAAGAGACAAGACAAGCCTATCAAGTACATCCTTTACCAATCCAAATTGTATAAATAAGGTTCTTACCTTCGTGCTGCTGATTCACTGGTGGAGCCAAAGTTTCAACTGCATATTGGATCTGTTCTGCATTGTTCCTAAAGGCAGTGAGGAAGTCTCTCAAAGCTGCCTCTGAAGCTTCTGCTTTAAGTTTTGTATAAGAAGAAAAAACATCTGCAAGAGAAAGTGGAAAATTATCAATTGCTCCCTGGAGACCGGTATTAAAAGTATGAAGCAGCAAGAGAGAGAGAGAATCTTGCATTTGAATTGTTTTCAGGTGTTTGAAACACTAAACATTTGTATTTCATGCCTGTCAGTATTTTGAAATTGTTTTTGTTTATGCTGCTATTACAGACATGTATTTACCTTGTAATGGTGAACATAGAACCATGGCAACATTATCTTGAAATGTGTGGTATGCTTGCTTTATCCCATCAAAGACAGCTTCGGTGTACTTAACTTGAAGATTATACAAATTTCTGTGGAAGTTAAGTTCAGCTTGCAAAGCAAGTATCTAGGAGGGGGGAAAGCAACAAAATGCAATATTAGGCATCAATGAGCCTAATGCATATTGGCTCAATCAGATGTCATGAGATGTCGCATGAACCCATGCAAACCTTAACCATTCTTCTTTCTTGGCATCTACCTGACAAACACCATCGGTGGCTGACTAGCAAACCAGAATGTAGAAGCATGGTTTCAATCCTGGTTTGAACTTGCGGTTGATATGACATCTGAAATAATAAACCCTGGCTTCAGCCATTTGCTGTGCTTTCTAATACTGCTGTGCTATAGAAAAGGAGTCCTACTAGAAAGGAAAATAAAAGCAGTCAAGCAGCTTTTACTGGTGGTTCCACAGCATGTTCTCCTCCCAACTAACCATCCTCTGCTCTGTCTCCCTGCCTAGTAGCTTTAAGTGTCTTGATCTGATTCACTTAGCAGGTGGGCAACATTAATGCACATACAGTGGAAAGCTTCATAGCGGATAACTGCAGATCAAGCTGATGTCAACCGCACAGCTGCAAAGGCCAGTTGAAAGCAATTGGGGGTGGAGTGGGACAGGAAATCACTGCCCAGCTTGCAGGCTTTGACATGCTGATAGCTTGCACAGAATTCAGCTCTTGTGTCTCCACTGGAGGTAGGTTAAGTATTTGCAGTCCTGAGGAAATTTGAGTTTTACAGAATGCAACTGAAAGTGAAGAAAACTGTAGCAGGATGAGGGAAAGGTCTTGGGGTATGCAACACTCCCAATTCCTTTTCTCTTTCTTTCTTTCTTTCTTTCTTTCTTTCTTTCTTTCTTTCACTCTCTCTCTCTCTCTCTCTCGTGCACACACACACAAAAATGCAGACTTTTTATTTTCTGATATTTTTGCCAGTGCAGAACCACCTATTGAATGTCCACCTGTTATAGAAACATCGAATATTAAGGACACTGATTAATGAGACCACATTGCCACAACAGGCTGGGAATTTCTATTCTGTGAAGTGTAAGCACCGCATACTGTGTTTGACCATGCAAAGCACACCTGATGGCTGTGACTGTTTCTGAACAGCACAATCAATGAAATTGAGTGGGAAAATTGGTAGAGACATCAAAGACTCAATTCCTACAAGTATGTGCCAAACACACATTGCTGGGAATTTTTTCCCCCATAGCACAAAATGTCCACAATGAAAGAATATACATTATGAATTGTGCAGATGAGATTTATTCTCCCGGCCCACGGAAGGGGCTCCGCTATTAACAAAGTAAAGAGAGGAACTGTCAAAAAACCATCCATACTGTTTGAAGTTCCTTATGGGGATTTGGAGGACACCAAGGGAAAGGGCAATTTACTACTAATCTTCCCAACAAACCACCCTACTTGCCAACTGCTCAGTATTCTTCCTTCAGACCAAGGACATGTCTCTGAACTGCTAGGTATGTTTTGGAGATACGCACAGTCACCTTCTCTCATTTCCTGTAGCCACATCACAGTATATCCTCTAGGGTGAATATCTCATGAGCTAGTAGGCAGTGATAGTAATCAAACTCTTAAAAGAGTTAGTTGTACCTTTGACAAATGTCTCTGATCCTCAAACATGGCAATATTGTTAAGAAAAACAACAAAAATAATGAAATATAGAAAGAAGTTTTGAGAATTTTTCTAGTAAAAAATAATAATCAGTGAATACAACATTTATATGAAGTTTTTAAATGGCACCCTTTATAGACTGCTTTACAGGTTGCAAAACAGGCTTATGCAGCAAGAATCTGTTTCTATTCTAAGAAATAATCTTTGCAACACTTCCCCGTTTCATGCTCCAGTTTGTACAGCTGAGGGGAAAGAGAGCCAAGAACTACAACAAAAACAAATTTATACTTTTTTAAAGTACAAATTATTGCATGACATTTTTCATGCATTAATCTTTGGCCATGTTTTCCCTGATAATGCTTTTCATGATGCACAAGGCACAAGATTAACAAAGTCCTTGCCCCCCAGATAATGAATGTACTGGGAAAATATGAATGTTTTACTTTTTATGTGGTTTGCTACCTTTACACTATTACTGCAACATCAAGTAGCAGAAGATAAGTGAAGTACAACAAAGGCATATTTTTGAGGAAACTCATTAAATGGTCACTTCCTTGCCCCCCGAGGGAATCCAATAGCCCACAGAAACATAAATATTATGAAATGGGCCTTAGATAATTTTAACTTCCAATATTTTTGGCCATTTGTAGCAAGAAGTACTGAGCTAGCTGCCAGATCATCTTAGTGACCTAATGTACTTTCCCAGGCACAAGATCAAATTGTTCCAAGATGAGCTGATTGAAAATGAACAAAGAGCAGCAGATTGGCTGTTCTGCTAGAAATCCCAAGAGAGCAGGCTGGCCCTTAAAGATACTGCTCCACCAGGTGTCTTCTTCTCTAGACTCTGGCTGTTTATGTCTCACTATAGTGTTGCAGGGACAGAAATGAAATTAAACCAGAAGATGGTCTACTTGAGCAACCTCTTGCACAAGCAGAAGCTAATGATAAGCAGTAGAACCAACCCTCCATAACACTGTGTAAGCTCTTCTCTTGTTCTTCCACTCATTGTGTCCAGCTAGTTGTCACTTACATTAAATCTTTCCAGTTATTACATAGTGCTGTAATTGTTGTTTAGTCGTTTAGTCGTGTCCAACTCTTCGTGACCCCATGGACCAGAGCACGCCAGGCACTCCTGTCTTCCACTGCCTCCCGCAATTTGGTCAGACTCATGTTTGTAGCTTCGAGAACACTGTCCAACCATCTCGTCCTCTGTCGAACCTTCTCCTTGTGCCCTCCATCTTTCCCAACATCAGGGTCTTTTCCAGGGAGTCTTCTCTTCTCATGAGGTGGCCAAAGTATTGGAGCCTCAGCTTCACAATCTGTCCTTCCAGTGAGCACTCAGGGCTGATTTCCTTAAGAATGGATACATTTGATCTTCTTGCAGTCCATGGGACTCTCAAGAGTCTCCTCCAGCACCATAATTCAAAAGCATCAATTCTTCGGTGATCAGCCTTCTTTATGGTCCAGCTCTCACTGTAATAACTGCAGCTTAATGCTCTCAGGCAACTCAACTAGTTTACTTTTAAAAGACAACTGAAGGCAGCCCTCTTTAGGGAAGTTTTTAATGTCTATTGCTGTATTGTTTTTAATATTCAGTTGGAAGCTGCCCAGAGTGGCTGGAGAAACCCAGCCAGATGGGTGGGGTATAAATACATCATCATCATCATCATCATCATTATTATTATTATTATTATTATAGAGAGCTGGGTTTAAAATTGTGGGTGCTTTGTCCAAAGTTCTCTCTCTAGTTATGGACCTGCTGCATTTTTGGTCTCTCTTGGCCTCAGTTCATCTTGTGCAGGATGGGATTTATTGAATCTTTGTGCAGAATGTAGAGTGTAACAGAAAAAGTAAATGTGATGTGCAAATTAAATTATTAGAAGCTGTTGTAGTATTACAAAGGTTAACTAAGTAACAAGCAAATGACTCGACATGTTCAGGCAAGGTCTGACAAGCTAATGCTTTATGAGACTCCAGCTACTTCAGCATAGTTTTAAATATTCCTACCCTGCTTTCTTCCTATACTCAAAGAAATATGGCATCCCTATTAATCAAAACTTGTCTTCCTTGAAGACTACAAGGAGTTGCCTTATACCAAGTCAGAGCTCTGTTCTATCTACCTTAGTAACTGTTTCTCCCGAGACAGGAAGTAGTTTTCCAGGTTGTCAGGCAGAGATTCTTCTCAATCCTACTCTTTTATCTGGAAATGCCAAGGACTGAACTTAAGACCTTTCTTACATAGCATGAGCTCTAAAATTGGCTTATGGTTCTCCCTGTTCAACACAAATGAAGGCTACTAACCTTAATTAACTTAAATAGAGAGGACTGGAATTCCTTGATCTACTTATGCCATTACGAACAAGCCTTCCCATGCACAAAACTGGAAAGAAGTCCAACAAAGAAGAATAGCTCCTAAAATCAATGAGCTATGCAGAGCTAACAGCAAGAATAAGAGATCAACATGATGGACAATTTATGGAAGAGTGGAATTTTTGGCTTATTTGAAAAAATATGTAAAAACCAAACGAAATCATGGGCAGCATTTGAAATGTGAGCAATGGGAAGAAATGATAATATATGAATATGAATAGAGGAATATATATTAGATGAAATGTGTGATGTAACAGAGGAATACAGTCATGCCTTGGAAGTCGAATGGAATCCGTTCCGGATGTCCATTCAACTTCTAAAACGTTTGGAAACCAAAGTGCAGCTTCTGATTGGCTGCAGGAAGGGTGGCTTCTGATTGGCTGTGGGAAGTCAGCATATAAGAGAAATGTATAACAAACTTGAAGTCTGAAATTATGTTATGAAAATCTAATAAAAAATTTTAAAATCTAATTAAAAAATTAAGAGCCTTCCCATTTTTTTTAAAAAAAAGAATGGTCTCTCACACTCTAGTGTTAAATGTTTCCATCAGCTAGAGTGTAACATTTCTTTCTGACATGGAACTAGAACGCAGTTTGGAGAACTTCCTTTCGCACATACACACCCCAAAAGAAAAGTCAGCACGGCATGATTCATACTTAATTAAAGCTTCACTTGTCAAAGAAAAAAAATGAATGGCTATGATTTAAAGGCATGATACACAGATTGGAGAAGTATACTTATTGCTGGAGCTTTGTTTGCTAGCATTACCACAGCAGATCCTGCTGCTAGAGACAAGCAGCTTGTCTCTTCAGCAGAATGAAGTACAACTGACTCAGCCAAAGCTCAAGCTGCCCACACAGCTCCTGCAATATGTGCATGTTAGTCTTTTGGATTGTGGCCTGTATTTTGGATAGATTCCCACTAATGATCTGGAGCAGCCTTAAGCCAGACAATCAAAGAAGACCCACTAATAGATCCCTGCCTCAAAGAGGTCCATTAAATTGTCAGACATCTGGTAGAGACCCAAAGGGATAAGTTCTAGATTGAGAAATCTAAATTCTAGCTTGAGCAGCATTTAAAAATCAGAATAGAACATGTGCAAAGGGCAAAATCATAACTGGAGATCCATTACTTGGAAAATGGGAAATTTTGAAGAAAACATTTGTCCTCCTACCAAACTTCTACATAAACACTTTTTAAAGTTCTTGGGAAAGAAACACTGTTATTAGCCTATTATGATTTAGCAGAACTTGACATGTTAAGCTAAGTTTTCTGAAATATATATATGTAAGAACAGGAATTGTCTTCACGTTGGGAAACATAAGATACTTCCTTGTGAACTTTTGCCTTTTGTTCCATGGAAGTTTTCAAGCTCCTTCCTGCTTGTTTTAATACAGCTCTTTGGTTCCTGAAGTGGGAAGAAAGAACGAGAAAACCTCCAAATCATATTTAAGTTTCTGTTTTAAAGGAATGGCTGGCTATTTTTCTGTGTGCCTCAGGAGCTGGCCATGAATAGAAGCATTCATAAGCTCCCATTGTACAAACCCACAAAAAGTGGCCTTGCCAGCAGGAAGTGAGACTAATGCCTGCACAGCCACTCAACAAAAGAATTCTAACCTTTATACATTAGCTGTGCGATAAGGTTTGTACAAGGGGGAAATTGACCAGTGACTGCAAAGTAGGTCAAATCTGTTAAAAAAGAAGGGCGGAGGGAGAGGATGTTAAACTGAAATAAACTCCCCCATTTCCTCACCTGTTGCATTGCCATTTGCCTGGAATAATTTTGAGCCTTTACCAGGGCTTCTGCTGCCCTTTTAGCACGTTGCTGAGGGGCACCCTTGGGGAAGGCTGGAAGCGTCGCAAGCACATTCTCCACAGTGAACTCCTGGCTCAAGGAATTCTCCAGGATTTCCTGAAAAACATTGGGGGGGGAGAGTAGTAGTAAAAGGAGCACTTTACCCAAGGACAGTTTAAAGGAGCCATTCAATTTCTGCCCCCAATCACAGGTGTCAACAGAAAACCCTCAAAGCATAAATTTAGCTGCTAGGCGATTTTACCATAGCTGCAGCATGTGTGATGATGGTACTCTTCCATCTTGCTTCATGCTGATGAAGCTGAAAACCACTTAATTTACACACGATCCTATAACACGGTTAAGATGGTTGCCACTATGCCAGAGGTTACAGCAGGGTAGCTTGCTCAGATCCTGTGCTTCCCTAGCAGTGACACCAAAAGCACATCAAGAACAATAAGAGGAGGCAACAGAGTACATAGCATCTGTCACAATGTTGCTAGCATTTTAGTCACCGTCCACCAATTACAACGATGCTCAATGATGATGGAGGTGTGTACTAGACAATACATCACGACACAAGTTTTGCAAGCTTCTTAGGGAGGTACATTTTAAGATCTGACTTATCACCTGAAATCAAGCAGTAATTAGAATTGTATGCCAATAAAAACCAAATTATAATTCAAACAGACCTTTCAAAACAACAATAACCCACAATTGTCTATTGTCACATAGCCTTCAACATAGGATTTTTTTCTATACTGAAAGCTACACACACAAGGTTGAAATAAAAGACACTACAAAAGAAGGTATAATCCCCTGTCAGGTTCAGAATGATGGAATTTCTTCTCTGCTTCATTTGAAGTTTATGGCTACACTTAGTGCTACAAAACATTTTGAAAGTGTACAATTAATAAGAGAAACCACACAGCAGGCTGTGAAGAAAATATTTTCAGCCAGGGATTTAGGTGCCATGAAGCAGAGGTCAAAACCTCTATGAACAGACTAATTTACTATAAATCTTTTCAACTTGATTAATGTTGTTGATCTCTGTGATAAAAATAGAAAGCCCCAGTCAGGACTAGCCTCTCATGAAGAGTGTGCATCAAATGCAATGGAACTTGGACAATAAGAATCTGAATGTTAAGTAATAATTGGAAGTAAAAGTATAAAAGAGCAAAGAATAAACTGGGTACGGATGGCGAGAAAATTGAGGGACATGGGGAGGAATCTAATTGGTGTGTTTCCACTAACAGAAGACACCAATTGAAAACTGTCAGAGATGCTTCCCTGCCCCACCAGGAGACTCTCAAAAGCAGAAGGGGGGTGCAGGAAGGTGTGAGAAAGAGATTGTGCAAGTTATTGCCACAAGTAGAAGAACATTATGAGATTTAGCTTTACTTTCCCCCCGCAGCACTGGATTCTAGTGCATGGGAAAGAAACAGCATAATACATTTTCGGAAATACACATCGAAAGCACCTTTGAATCCATTTCCTTTTGCCATTTTATCTGTATTAATTGGGTAATGGATTGCATTCACCATCCACAATTACCCATGTGTGAAATTGAGCAAGCACTTCTTGGCATCTTTATACAAGCAGCATTATGGATAAACAACAGTATGCATCCAAGAGACGTAAAAAATAACTATTATCAAACCTATTAAAATGAACACAAAACATTGCTGATCTTGAAGTCATCAACAAGGTGTAACAGTGGAACAACAAGCAAGATCTTAGCATTTAAAGGACTCCTATGGAATCTGTGGGACCTGTTGCCACTGTGTGTGTGTGTGTGTGTGTGTGTGTGTGTGTGTGTGTGTAGAAGGCTGAGGATTCCCTTCACAAGATTGAAAGACAAGGGAAGAGGGTGAAATGGCTGTTAAGCGATACCAATGACTTTGTAACTTATAAAATATAACAAAGAATTTTCATAGATTTGACTGTGGTTTTACTGTATGTATAGTGACTGTTGATGTTTATGTGATACCATGGCCTTTGGTTAGTGCAATAAAAGTTTATGATGCTGATGATGACATTCTCATTTAAATAATAATAATTCTTGCTCTCTCTAAATTCCCTCTAGGGGACAGTATACAGATAAGGATACACCTGCCACTGGTGCAAGACAAGGGAGGAACAGGAGCAATTGTTCCCTGAGAAAACCAGGTTGAAATTTGCTTTTTTTCATACACAACAGCAAGCAGAAGGTAACAGGCATTGTCTCCCAGTCCATCATCCTGACAGACACTTCACTAATAGGTAACAATGATCTACCTGAACTTTCAAGGACTTGCTGTACATTTTCTTGATACAAATTAAATGCTAGCTTATGCTTTGCATCCTACACCCAACACAATGGATTCACTGGAAGATGTTAAGTCCTATGTTTCCCCTTACAGGTAAGGCATTTCAGTCAATACGAAAAAGCAATGGGCATCATTTTTCATCATAATGCTGCTTCTCAGGAATGAAGCTTAAACAGATGAAAGTTTGAGATCTCAGGCGGGGGGAATGTAGGCGATATTTCTGCCAAGACAGAAAAAAGAAGAGTCATTAAGATGGTGGGCAGCTTCCTATGCTCAGTTTGGGGCTTGTCTTCTCCCTTCTGTCTGGGTCTTGCAGAGAGGTGCTTCCACAGAACGCAATGATCAAATCTACTTTTTACCCAAATGCTTCTGGTAGGCAGTGTGAGCCCACTTATAGCTGTCATGTGATCCAGGAGCATATTAAAATTGATAAAATTAGAGTAGGGTGCTTTACAAAAGCACCTCTCGGAACAGTGAGGGACAAAGTGCAGGAATGAGATAAGAAGCGAAACGATAACAGTGCAACTCCACTTCAACAGAACATAAAACATGGTCGAAAGCTCCGACATAGATACACCATGAAATGTAGCTGGTTGAAGTGCTGAAAATTATCTATAGAAAAGTCAGGTTTTTAAAGCAGTGACCTGGGAGGTTCAGTGCACCGCTTCTCCATCTTCCCTTAAGAGGAGCTCCTCGTCCACAAAACTTCAGAGTGCTTAATAGATCTTATCTTAGAAAACCCTTTTGAAGAAAGTCAGTGTTGCCATTATTTTTTAAAGATAAAGAACTGAAGCTGATAGATCACAGCCTGCAACTTGCCACCAAGCAGGGCTGAGCAGAAATTTGAATTTGGGCCTCCCGTATCCAAGTCCAGTACACTTGTCTCTTGGAAGACACTGGCCGTATGAGTTGGTTTAATTTATATGTTTTATCAGTCAAAGCATTTAAATCACCAGTTAAATAGGAAAGCCCTTACAAGCCATTACGGTGGCAAGTTACTGCCATCTACAGACCAAAGCAAGTAGCATCTACATCACAGACAAGCAACCACTTCTGCTAGTTGATAATGGAGGTGGTAACAGCCTGCTCTAACACACACACACACACACACACACACACACACACACACACACGAGTGTGTGAGAGACATAGAGAACTTGAAGTTAGAGATCTGCTTCCTCTACAAATTCAGATTTAATGTTGCTAATATTTGACCCTGACCGTTCATCTAGGACTCCTGTTGTACTTTAATAGAGCAGGAACAATGGAATCTGCTACTTTGAGTGGCCTGCAAGACCAACTCACCAATGGAGCTTGGGGGTTTTCAATTGCTTTGGGATATATTGCAGTCTTTTAAATTATCAACTGATTGCTGGATTTATTTTAGCCACTTTAAAAAAAGGTTATTAGATTGTGCCTAATTTTTCACAGAAAGTCAAATGATGAAATTCTAAAAACAAATTAACATTTTAATCAATTGAAAGACATTTATTTGGTTAAAAATAATCTCATTGGTCAATCACCACTTCTAACCTAGATGAAAAGCAATTAAGATAGTACCATGCCGTTTCTTTTGTTGTTGAAGCATTGGTATATGCTTGTAGCACTGGTATTAGCACAGCTTGATCATGCCTAAATTGATGCTCAAACAAAATGAGCTGGAATACTAATCTGACAACAGATCGCAGCAATCAATGTGAACATGTGCATTACAACTGTGTGGTTTTAAAACAAATACAACAGGTTATTTGGTGAGCATACAACTGATATTAATTGGTAATAGTACCATGGGTTTCTGTTAGCAACCTTGAGGATCAGCCATCATATTTAAGGCTCTTTTATGAATAATCAAACAAATCCATCAAATATAACCATTTTCCCATTGAAATTGTTTCAACCCAGTGATCTGGATTTAAATATGTATATTTCAGGAAACTTCCATTTTAAATATTCCTTATTTTGGACTCCCGGGATTGCTTGTAGCAGTAGATTACACATTCTAATCTGTTTGCACCATCTGAACCTAGTTTTTATTGGAAAAACCTAATATATATATATTCTATAGATTTAAAAAACATATATATGTCTGATTGTAGAGTAAACTAAAACCAACATTCTCCCATGAGGCCAATAAGGAGGAGGAAACTGCATGGAAACGGCATCCATGCTAAGCCCAGTAATAACTTGCAGGTGGGAGGGAGATTGATAGAACATTATTTTACGGTACAGTTCTCATGTTAAAATGCTCATGCTGCTTTTGATAGATACGCATGATATATTACTTCCCTGAAAGTGAAAACACAATTCTTTCATGTATCATCTAAGGCAAAATTGCCTCTGGAGGTGTCCAGAAATACTGGCTGGCACATAGGAATTCTATTCATTAGGTTGAGGCTGCAATTCTTCAGGAAGCATTAACAGAAGAATTGCTAGAGATCTGGGTAACAACAGTGCCATTGCTTCTTGCTGTTCCAAAATCCATGTTGTAAAAAGAGCCCTTCATTTATTGAATCCTAGAACATTTCTTGTTTCACAGGTTTAAGCATCCTTTCAGATCCCAATTCAGTTATCCTCAGGGTGCATTCAGACATGGGGAACATTGTGATAGTTTTCCTGATTATAGTGCTAGCATTTCTGTTCTGTTTTCTAACATTCCTTTCACACCGCAGTACCTGTTGTGTTGGTCTAAACCACCGAGCCTCTTGGGCTTGCTGATCATAAGGTCAGCAGTTTGAATCCACATGACAGGATGAGCTCCCATTGCTTTGCCCCAGCTCCTGCCAACCTAGCAGTTCGAAAACATACCAGCGCAAGTAGATAAATAGGTACCGTTACGGCGCAAAGGTAAACTGCATTTCCATCCACTCTGGCTTCCATCAAGGTGTTCTGTTGTGCCAGAAGCGCTGTAGTCATGCTGGCCACATGACCTGGAAAAACTGTAGACAAATGCTGGCTCCCTCTGCCTGAAAGCAGAGATGAGAGCCGCATCCCATAGTTGAATTCGACTGCACTTAACCGTCCAGGCACGTGAGCCCAAAGTTTCCACCTAGGCTGAAAGTTGTCTAATCAGAGCCTAGGATTTGACATTAGAATGTTAGTGTGTTTGAATTACTGTAATGAATGAGAGATTCATCTGTGGGGGGGGGGATGTCTGCAACAAATACTGGGCAGGTTGACAATTTCTAAGATGCAGACAGAATGAGATGTGATACAGCAGAAAGTGTTATGGGTTAAGAGTCTTTTTCTGGGGATCTGCTGCACTGTAGAAATAAATGCTTGTTAGTTGACATTTATAATCTGCTTTCAGATTTGAAAAAAAGTAAAGATTAGAAAGGCAAAAAAAGGAAAAAAAGAGTTTATTTCTTTCACAAACTGCACGTGTCACCTTTGAGAACTGAGAAGCTAGATTTTAAAATGTGTATGTTATGTACAATTTTTTATAATACGGGTTGTAGTCAGCTAAGTTTTACTCAGAGTAGACCTGTTGAAATTAAAAGCCCATAAGTACCTAAGGTCCATTAATTTCAATGAGTGAGTAAAAGTTCTTTGCTCACAATCCACAAATGTCATTTACAATCTCTCTGTTGCTTGCTCACATGTGACCTTTAAGACTCGACATCTAATACACCCAGGCAGAGGAGGTACTGCAAATGTTTCTAGAAATTCCAGCAATAAAAATACAAAATTCATATACTCTTATTAACAGTTGAGTTAATTTTCCTTAGCCAGCTTGATTCCGTAGATAAATTACATAACGAAAAGATATTTTATAGCACAATTTAGCCAAACTGGTGAATTTCCTGGAAGACCCAATAGAACTCAAGGAATTTTGCTAAATCTCCACATCAAACTAGTGGCCAAAAGCATCAGCTGTCAGCTGCTAATTCCTTTCCCTTTGATTCTTGCACTCCCCGGTGTACACGCTTATTCATGAGACTTCAGGAAACCCCTTTTGTCTCCATCTCCATGGAAGAAGCCATAAAGAGACTACTAAATAATTCATCATAGCCACCCACTTACCAGTATCTCACTAACCTAAGGCACTAAATGTCCTTGCTTACTAACACCATAAATATCTGTTCGCAGCTCTCTAGAGGAGGTTAGGTGCTCATGTTCTCATATAAGGCGGATATTGCATTCAGAAAACAAATTAGAGATAATTAGGCCTGCATCTCTCTTAATTATTCATTAATACGTTTTATTTGCTAGGTCAGCTGATTCAAAATACAACCTCAGAATAAACGCCAGAAAAATTATATATAATATAGAAGATAGGCAAGATTTATATATCATATAAGCTTTTTTATGCTATTTGCTTCTGAAAGAATAATAAACATCTTTTTTTCAAAATAATGTTAAGGTTATTCAAAAACGAAATATAAAGTTGATCTTATACCAAAAAAGTAACTGCATACAGAGAAACACCACCCCCATATACTTCCCCATCTCCTCCTTTCCAAAGCTTTCAACTCATGAAAGGCTTCTCTGACTAGTTTTCAAGGCCCACTCAACCCACCCCATTCAATAGGCTCCCTTAACCCCAGTAGAGCATTTGGGGAGGGTGGTCCTTGGGGAGGAGGGGGCAAAGAACTCGGCTTCCATCAGTCTTCTTATACACATTTAACTCTGGATCCATGGGTGTGTTAGAGTCTTGAGCCTACAGATTACTGCTACAAGCTTCCATAGTTAGACAATTTGTGGTTTCTAAAGTGTGTACAAAGGACTGTAACTGCTCTTCCCATTTATTGTTTATTTGCTTCCCTATAACTTACTGGATATGGCCTCCATAGTGTTTGCAATCAATAAAGTAGGTTACATTGTCAATCCAAATTTGCTGTGATTATTTAACATGCAAGGGACATTTCTGTTCTTTCCTCAAAGGAAGATATTAGATGGCGTAATACAATCCAAACCATGGCTACTTGGGAGTGGGCCCAATTGTATTAAATGGAGAGCTTACTCTCAAGTAAAGGCTTTCGACACTGCAGCCTTCATTATTTAAGACTCAATCAAAAAACAAATTAAAAACAGAAACAGTGTGACTTTAATTCTACTTAAAATGCAAATAATAGTAGCTTAGCTATGAAGTTGCTAATAAAGCCTCAGCCACAATAAAGATAAAGTAAGGATAAATGGGGGAAATTAATTTCAAATGAGATTATTAAAGCCTTTTTTTAGTTTTCTTCATTTGTTAGGCACCCAATTATCACATGGCTAATTAGACTGCATTATAACACACTTTAAACAATGCCCAAAGATAATAATCTAATATAATGCCACACTCTATTGCCTTGGTGGAGGAAAGGAAAATTGCTTACCAATATGCTCATTTGGTCTCAACTGGCTTGAGGACCAAAGAGAATCTTGCCGAAAAATTCTCAGGCTTGAAAGTTCCCTATCATCCCCTTTTCCTGAGCCACAATTGGCTTTCTCCTCCCATCAATCTCTCTATAAAGAGGTGAAACAATTAAATTTCCTTTTTTTTTTCCTGCTCAAGCTACTCCTTTCAGTGGCATCCCATTCCTTCAAGGGAAGAAGCTGTTGGAAGCACTTTGTCAGTTTAGATGTACATTTGAGTTTTTCGAAGTGTTGAGACCATTCCAATGTTTGCTCTTTGATAGAAGCGCAAAACCGTTCTAGAGGTGTTGCCAGAGGGTGGAGGTGGTTGTGGGTGCTGCTGTTGCTGTTTTATTTTTGTTTTTTAAGGAAGTTTTCTGCAATTCATACACCATTTTCTAAAAAAATATAATCTGACAATGATAAGAAAGGTTTCTATGTTTGCATAAATCACAGCAGGCAGGCATTGAGGCAAGAATGCTCAAAATTTCCTGTATATTCATTCAGAATTCTCGCCTACAGCAAGTTTTGAATATGCTGCCACATGTTCAGCAACACAGATATCATTGAGAGGACACAACCCGTGCCTCATCTTCTCAAAATGTTTAGCCTAAAAATGGTGTCGAATTCCCAGCAAGGAGGAGGATCCCTGAGCAGATCTAGTCCAATCACTGTCAATGGAGTAGAATGAAAAACAAGTGAAAAAATCCAAGCCCATGGGCTTGGGGAACTTGCAAATGGAAATCATCAGGTGGGTTCTGGTAACAAGAGGGCTGCTGCACTCAGGTCTCACTTGCGGGCTTCTGATGGCATCTGGTTGGCACCTGTGCCACCAATGAACTAGATGGGCCGTTGGCCTGATCCAATTTTAACAAAGCTTTTTGAAAGTCTCTGTAAGCAATGTCAACTGGATCTCCTCTATCAACATGCTTGTTGCCTCTGAAAGAACTCTAAAAGATTGCTGAGGTCAAACCTACCCTTGTAGAAAGCATGGTAGCTCTGTTTCAGCAGAGCTCTGTTCTTTTATATGCCTTATAATCATATCCTTAACCACTGTTTCCACCATTTTTTCACCCAAAAGAGGCATTAAGCTAAGCAGCCTGTAAATGTCCTGGTTCTCCTCTGGATCCCTTTTTTTTAAATAAAAAAAAATAGTGTTATATTGGCCATTTTCCAATTCTCCATTATGGCAGCTCATCTTAGGAACAAGTTACATACAGTGGTACCTTGGGTTAAGAACTTAATTCGTTCTGGAAGTCCGTTCTTAACCTGAAACTGTTATTAACCTTTGGCTAATGAGGCCTCACGCCGCCACCACACGATTTCTGTTCTCATCCTGAAGCAAAGTTCTTAACCTGAGGTACTACTTCAGGGTTAGCCGAATCTGCAACCTGAGGCATCTGTATCCTGAAGTGTCTGTAACCCAAGGTACCACTGTATTGTTAAATGACAAATTTCTGGCCATCTGAGTTCTTTAAGAACTCTCAGGTGGAAGTGATTTGTCAGTTTTCAGTTTGTCAATAAGGCCTGAAACATCATCTCTTATCACAACTATTTGCCTCAGTTCCTCAGACACCCTTTCTAAGGATGTTAGTTCAGGTACAGGGGTCTGCCATAAATCTTCTGCTGTGAAGACAGAGGCAAAAAATTAATTTCATTTCTGTGCATTCTCATTTTCCTGCTTTAGCATTCCAACAGTAAACAAATGGGCACCACTACATCAGAAGGACTCTCCATTTGGAATCATACAAGAAATATAGGTGAACTTTAGCAGCAGCTGTAGGGAAAGGTGGAGCACCAGCTTATTCTCTTTGATGCTGGTTTAACTTTCTGTGTTCAGTAAAAAAAACATTAACTGATGGTAGGTTGTTTGGTATCGACTTCTCTAACTGGCGGCTGTTCTCCAGTTCTACAGATAGGGATCCTTTGTTCAACATCAAATATGAGAGAGAGACCTCTTTCCACATCATACTGCCAATATGGAATCTGATGGAGCCTAGCTCCTTCCTGCATCACTGAGGAATTATGAGAAGCTCACACTTCGTTGTCCCACTTTCTGGAAAGACTCTGGTGTGAGTAGGAATAATCCTGCAGTGGCTCCCAGGGTACACAAGTAAGAACAGGTTTAAGTGAAGAATATATTTGGACGCACTTGCTTGTCATCAAATAGTTCTGTACATAGTGGTACATCTGCAAAAGATGCCTGTGCAATACTATGAATTGATGATGACTACAAGATACCAGCAAATTTATTTCATTTTCTGCCTGAAAAGAATGGGGAGGGGACGACACTTTTCCCCTCCATCGAATAAACAGGAATGAAGTATGAACAAGAGCCAGAGGCAGACTAGAACTTGATTATACATAACTAGGAGAACGTAGCATTTTGGCTAGCATTTAAAATTGTTCTGAAACAATCCCTCTCCAGCCTGCCAAGCACAACACTCACCCAAGGTGCTGAAGGTACCAGAAGCGTCAAAGTGAGCAAATCATTGCAACATTCCTCCACGGACTGCTGACACTGAGTTGCATGATTTATCAGCCGAGCATAAACAGCAGTTGGTAGGATGTGCTGAGCTGCCTCAGAGGACATCTGTCCTGGGGCAAGAACAAAACCCAGATTTTGCCTCATGGCAAGCAGGTGTCTCCGCAGCTTGCTAAGTTTTCCTTCAAGAGCGCTCTGCGAAAACAAGAAAGGTTAAGACGAGAAACAGTAAACATTGAGGAAATCAAAACAAGTTAAGCATGCCAGGTGAAAGGCCACACGCCCTCACAAGGTACCTGCAAGGCACCACAGTGGGTAGGCTGACATTTCCAAAACAATCACTTGGGAACTGTAGTGGAGACGTCAAACCCCAGGCATTCCTCTGCCGTGTCCCCCCCCCCCCTTCCAAGCCATCTGTGGAAAACATGTGTTGAGGGGGCATGATCTGACAAAGCATGAAACACAACAAATTGCCAGAATTCTAGCTTCTTAAAACAAATAAGAAAACAGAGATCAAAGCTACCCTCCAAACAGGGCTGATTGTTTTTCCAAAAGAACAGCTCAGAGCTAGAGTAGTAAAAAGGATTTTTTGGAGAGGGTGAGGGAATCAAACTTCTAAACAGAGTATTAGAAAACCATAAACAAGCCAATGTTTATCTTCTACCTACCACAGAATCCTGTGTCCTTTTCCTGTTTAAACCTTTAGCCAGCTGTGTTTGCCATTTATTGAACAGCATGTTTTCATTTAGTATAGACTAAGAAGTCATTGCTAAGATCAAGCACTCATTTTGAAGCAATTAGCATAAAAAGATTAAAATGTATAAATGCATAAATGCACAAATGTATAAATGTAAAGAAGAATGTGCAGTTGTACTGCCAAATAACACACCCAAATAAGACTGGCATACATTCTGAGAATATTCACATATTTAAAAGAATTTGCAAGACAAAAACATTTGGATGCAAGTGTTCATGCAAATTTCTTCATAATACACACAGCATCTTGAATGCTACAATATAAGCTGTTTCTCTCATCTTCTATGTACAACTTTGAATACTTCATTTTCATTCAGCACTTATCTGATGCTTCTAACTGTTACACATGATTATGCATTTCGCAGCTGATGTTGTTCTAAACTTCATATAAGCAACAACTTCAAATGAAAAATAGGTTTTTAATTCATGGATACTTTGCACACAGGTGTGTGCGTGCATGCACTTACAAGCAGAAAGGAAGTAGTTATAGTCATTTTGCTTCCAAAGGGAAACCAGCAAAAACCTCAGGTTCTACAGAATTAAAAAGTAGCTCTTCCCAGTTACTCTAGTCCCTTGCAGATAAGAGTACAAAGCATTTACAACATCCTGAGGTTGCCTATATATAATTTTCCATCCCTCTGGAAGTGAGTGAGCATATCTCTTTGCATGGCGCTCCTGAGCAGAAGAACAACCAACAGAAACTCACAGGGAGAGAACAAATTACATGCTAGGTTTGGTAACCCTCTGACACATCATCTCTGAACTGCATATAAGTACCAATTGAGTTTAGAGATACAAATTCAAGCTTAAGTTCTGTAAAGTCATACATAAATTGGCTCCACTGAAATTGAAGTAATTCCTGAACACAACTGTAAACCTCATTTTATCTCAGCTCTTTCCAGAAGATATGAAGGCAGGATGAAAGCTAGCTTTTGTCTGCCCTCAGTCCTTCTCTCCTGGCAACTGCTACCCAGATCTGAGAAGAAATAGAAGCAAAAAGGAGTGTGTGCTGATGGGAAAGCGTCAGAGATGTGAGGGAGGCTCAATTTTAGATGCAGAGTCAAAACTTGAACTATAGGCAAAGACTCTCTGTTCGCTTCTGGACAGCTAATGAGTCACAACAGCTGATCGTCAACACAATAGCTAACAGAGGAACCTGTGTGTGTTGCATAGGATCCTGTAGCTTACTTAGGGTGTGCGGTCAGTGCATGTGTAACACTCACCAGGTCATTGTCACTGGGTGCAAACTAAGCATGCATTCTAGAGCACATCCCACACTACCCAGTGGATTACAGTGATAAGCAAGCTAGTATGGAAGCTTATCTGTCATTAAAGACCTCACTAAGGAACCTCACTAAGGAACCTCACTAAGGAACCCCTGATAAGCCCTCTAAGAAACTTTGAGGTTTTCCAGTACACAGCTTGAACATCACAATCTGATATCTGAATTTTTTTTCTGTTCTCTAATGCTTTTAAAATTCCAAGTACTTGACAACCAACAGTGTCCCATTTAAAGAGCACTCAGTTATTTAGTAACTTCTGTAAAACACCTCGACAGGGAAAGATTGTTCCAGACTTTGCAATCTGTAATGGAAAAGAGTACTTTGTACTATATTTCTGTATTTTAAAAAACACTATTAGTATTTTTGAAAGCATTACAGTATATACAAGCTTTACACTAATTTGAAGACTAAGTATCTGACACTTCTATTATTATTTTGCTCAAGTATCCTTGATTTTCATAAATATTCTTGATATGATCATATTTTTCATGGTGTCCTTCCATTCTCTATGGTTTTCAGTGAATGCTTTTCTTTCTTTAGACGGGATTGTGCATACCAAACGAACAGTGAAACCTTTATTTGCATCAGCCATCGGGCCATAGCAATAAAACAATACGATATACACAAATAAAAAGTCAATTATCTAAAATACATTTTAGGTTTTGAATCAATAGCCAAATAGTGGATCTTATTCTAATTGCCTCAGCTAAAAACCCTGCAACCATACCTATCCAGATATGACAAGCTGCCGTTGTAGTTTCAAGTAAGAACATAAGTATTAAGCAAACACCTGATGTACTTATAGATGCTTGGAGGCTGAAGCCAAATTCTCACTATATTACTGATTTCAGTATGTTCATGTCTGAGTGCACCTGGCTTTACAGTCTAGAGGTTGAGATATATGGCTGCTAAGAGGCTGCCTCCTCCCCTGTTCTCCTCAGTCAGTACAGCATGAGACTCTTGATCTCAAGGTCGTGGGTTTGAGCCCCATGTTGGGCAACAGATCCTTGCATTGCAGGGCATTGGACTAAATGACCCTTGGAATCCCTTCCAACTCTACACTTCTATGATTCAATTGCTAGGCTCAGCAAGTTAGAATGAGAAGCCTACAAAGAAAAAATTCTCACTACCAAAAAAAGGGGGGGGGAGGTTCGCTGACTGATCTTCAATTCCAAAATGTACATGTGTGCATACATTCCATTCCTCCCTGAGATCCATCAAAGTCAAAAACAGATGATGGTCTGATGGTATGTTATGCATTGCTACAGCTAAAGTTATGTTTTGCGGTTGAGATAGCACCTGGAAGTCATCTCCAGGCTCTCTGACAAAGTGCATGATTTAGTAGTTGAATAAAGAAAATGAACCAAGGCATTCTGCAAAAGCAGTGTGAAACATGTTTGTTTAAGCCAAG
Source organism: Podarcis muralis (assembly GCF_964188315.1). Taxonomy (NCBI): domain Eukaryota; kingdom Metazoa; phylum Chordata; class Lepidosauria; order Squamata; family Lacertidae; genus Podarcis; species Podarcis muralis. The sequence goes on from NC_135665.1 coordinate 29,560,346, forward strand.
GGTAACCAAGGTTGTGTCCTCAATATTCTTTTCGCCTACCTCGTAGCAATCGTCACAACTTTTTTGGTATTTGGCAGTTAGGCATTGGAATGTGTTGTTGGTGTATGGAAGGGCAAGGTGTGGCCATCGCCTACCCCTTCACTTATGGGTATTCCGTTAAAGGAATCCGGCAGTTGTGGATCCTGTCCGATGCCCTGTGTGGCGGGGGGCCATGGCATGACCCTTGGTGACATCAGGGGAGAGCTTATAGTTGTATTTGCATCAACAGGCTCCCCCTACTGGTGGTTAACCCCTCAGCAGACTCACCCCTCTCCAAGTGGGTGGAGTCAAATTTCTCGTGGTCCAATGCCTAAGCCAATACCTTCTCACATGCTGTAATCAATAAAGTTGTGGCCTTTTCTTGCCCATTAACCTAATATGCTGTGTCCACGTGTCTTCATTCCCCAAGCGGGGATTGGGTCGTCAAATCACAAACATGTTTGTTTAAGCCAAGGGTAACCAAGGTTGTGTCCTCAATATGCTGTTGCGACTACAACTCCCATCATCTCTTACCTTTAGCAGGATGGATGGGGCAGATGAGAGCTGGAATGCTACAACTTCTAGAAGGTGGACACCACAGCAACCACCCCGATTTAATCATTTCCAGTTAGAATCAGGATAATCTAGAAGTTTATATTTTAAATAATATATTTGATTTCTTTTATTGTTGCGACTCACCCTAAGCATGAGGGGCTGTACTTTCTAGAAACCTAGGCAATGTTAGAAATTATCTCACTGTCCTCTGAAACACTTACGTCATAGAATTGCAGAGTTGGAAAGGATGCTGAAGTCTCTGCATTTTATTCTAGTTCCTTCATTCAACATTGTTAAAAAAATAGTAATAAAGCACAAAGTCCTTCCCAAATAGTTCTAACTTAGTATGTCTCCATTCGCAGGGTTCCAGCTCTGGTTAAGTGGAGAAGGATGAGCAAATAGATTTGACCTTCAACTGATAGAAAAAAGCAACAATGGAGCATAATAAGCAGAACCACACTTGATCTACAAAGAACAAGGAGGAAAGGTTACCCAATCAAATCAGCTTTCATTAGCATCACAAAAGGTTTTTCAAGAGTTTCTAAATAACATCTAGTGTTGGCTCACCTATCTGAGCGTATTTCACTCTAGTTGAAGGCTTCTTTTTTGAGGTTTCTCACTATATTATTTCAAACAAAGATCTAAGAGTTTCCGTGTTAAAAGCTGCTCTTTCATGCCAAATGTTTCCAATAGCCAATTCTCACTGCAGCCTTCATTAGAGAAATTAAGCAAGTTTTATTTTTTACACAAGTGCCTGCATGAATTTGCCATTTGCTTGTTAGCACGTTATCTCAAGAAAAAGGAAGTGTGTGTAATATTTATCGTGAAAAATAGGCACGACTGTACATGGAAAATAAATTACTCAGGCTAGAGAAAATATTTTCCCTCTTTAAGAACATTTGCTGCCTTCTGTCCTTCTGAGAGCTGGAGAAGGTTTCACTCCATTATGTGCAAACATGGAACTACATATGAGGGGCTACACAGAGACCACAATGAAGAACTGAATATGCTTCTTGACTGTAACTCCAGCATGCACCAAAATGTCCTAATACATTGGTACCTCGGGTTAAGTACTTAATTCGATCCAGAAGTCCGTTCTTAACCTGAAACTATTCTTAACCTGAAGCACCACTTTAGCTAATGGGGCCTCCTGCTGCCGCCGCGCCGCCGGAGCACTATTTCTGTTCTCATCCTGAAGCAAAGTTCTTAACCTGAGGCACAATTTCTGGGTTAGCGGAGTCTGTAACCTGAAGCGTATATAACCTGAAGCGTATGTAACCTGAGGTACCACTGTATTTACATGGAAACAAGTTCCATTTAAATTAAAAGGATTTAAATTCAAGTACATGTGTTCATTATTACTGAGTTTCTACTGTTGGTCTAAAGACTGCACATTATCTTCAGAGTTCTACTTAAGCAAGTACCATGCACCAGCCAGATTTGCAGGGCACGGAGACTAAAATGAAAGGGGAAGTGTGAGAATTATTGATATGCTTTGGAAAAAGACTGAATGCAGCTCCCTTTGTGTTGCTGAAAGGTGACCTTTCCCCAGAACCAATTAAAATTATGAAATGCTCCAAGAAGGTAAAGCCGTATTTGTCATTGCCTTTAGCATGGCGCATTGTAACAACTGTCATAGCAAACAGGCTTCTGATACCGGGGCTTTAATTGCAAAGCTTAATACATGTATGTTAATATGCAACGCAAGCGCTTCTCAGCAGGTGTTCTATGTGATGAAGTTAGCTTCATGAATAATTCATCACAAGAGCCACTTCTGCCGAGATACAATTTGCAATGTTTTTCAAGTGAGATCAGTGAAAATCAGGAGCTGTCATTGCCAATTTGTTTCAGTCCAGATTCAGAAGGTCACACCCTTGACACGCAACAGAGGTTAGAAATGCCCTTTTCTTCTTTTACATGTCAGCCATCATATATACTTTTACTTCCACCCTTGCCTCCCTAGAACTTAGAATGCCTGGTATTATCTGGACAGTTCACACCCAAAAAAACAAGCTCATGAAAAGCAGAGCTTTCTGTCAAATTTGAATACATTTTTGCTTCTCCTGTTCACAAATATGTATTCCTGCTCTGAATCATGAAGTTAAACCAGATCCCCGAAACATCTTATATTTGGCCCAGTTCATTTATAATGTCAAGTTTGCATATTCCACCCTTCCCTCTCCCCCTCTGGCACAGCCACGGAGTGGAGATTGGAAGCATCCACTTCCTGTGATTTATCATTATGCCCATAGAGAATAAACTCTTGTTAGTATAAACTACAGTTTACTTATAACAGGCCAGGATGAAATGATAGTTCATGATTCCAGTGTTTCATTAAACCATAGTTGATGTTAAACAGGAAGCAGAGGCTTGAAACCTTCACATGGTCACCCAGGAGGGAGTGTGGAAAAGCCTGAGACTCAAGCAAACACATCTGCATAACATGAAATTATGGTTTAGTGTTGCCTCCAAAGAAGCCCATGCCATATTTAAAATGGAGGATTCTACCTCATCCATCAGGTTTTTCTTATTTTGCTATTAAACAGTATTCACAACCTAGAGATACATTTCCAAAATCTGTTTAAATTTAGACATAAAATGTACAGCGGTACCTCGGGTTAAGTACTTAATTCATTCCGGAGGTCCATTTTTAACCTGAAACGGTTCTTAACCTGAAGCACCACTTCAGATAATGGGGCCTCCTGCTGCCGCCCGGCCACCGGAGCACGATTTCTGTTCTCATCCTGAAGCAAAGTTCTTAACCAGAGGTACTATTTCTGGGTTAGCGGAGTCTGTAACCTGAAACGTATGTAACCTGAAGCATATGTAACCCGAGGTACCACTGTATAGAGATACAAAAATTGTGAACGTCTTCACTGCGGAGAATAAGAGGGATGCAGAAAAGAGTCACTTTGTGTCTCTTAATATTTTCTCATCTTCTGATTTGACTAGCACCAGTTCTTTATTTATACTTCTGCGAAGCATGTCTTTGTCCTCAGCCAGTGGTGGTAGTGTTCCTTTATGAAACCATTGCTCAGTGGTGGCTGATGAAATATGGCATGGTGAATATGGTTGAATCCAACACATCATACTTAACATCCCATTGTACACAAGAGCACACCAAAATCTTATCAGGCAACACTGTGGCAATAATTCAGAAAACAAAAGACTGTCAATATACAGACATTGATTTGGTGCCAAGCCAGTATAGAAGTTTATCATTGCACTTGCAGCCCCAGAGCTACGCTGAGAAATGCTCTTGAACAAGATGCCTAACTTACCCTCCTCATGTCATGTGGTATCCAGCATATTCATGCTGGCATCACAACAAAGTTCTGGCTGGGATATCTAAAAGCAGATTATCTTTTTGTATATTCTTTTGCACTTAGATATGTCTTGTGCAGTAATAATGTAAAAAAGAGTTATACTTGCATAAGTCACTTTTTTTTTGGTTCTAGTCAAAATGTTATTCTGTAAAGGCAAATAGCTCTGCCTTTAAATGAGCATCCCTTGATGGAAATCAATATCCCCTCAAGTATACTTTTAATCATATGGGATTTTAGTCATTAACCAGTCTGAAAGGAAGAGGGGCAAATGATTCATACTCATGCTAATTAATTTTAATATTTTAAGGAATAAAAAAAGACAGTCAAAGTAAAAGTCAGGGAAGAAATGAAGCATTCTTCCTTGTATTTCGATTCATTAAGTCCTTACCACATATCTAAGATTTAAATTTTCTATTTTGCCATAGCAGACGTCCAAAAGGGTAATTGGCTGTGTAACAAGGTTCCCTCCCATAGTCCAAGGCAATGCAAGTTTTGACAGATCAGAAATCTGAAAAAGAGGGACGGTAGGAAATAATTTTTAAAACAGTTACATCGATTAAGTTTGTGTTTCATAGCTAAACCCTCCCAAAGTTTAGTTCATCTCAATTTGCAAAAATGTACATTTTAATAAATAGTTCTTACCTTCAAGAAATCAAAGTACTTTCTCATTTGTCTGTTACTTTCAATAATCAGATCTAGCCAATTTCTAAGCTTCTGACAGAGCACTGGAGAGGTGGAATTCCTATGGATAGGATTCCCTTTTTGTGTAAGGTTGTCACCAAAAGAATTACAGTAGCCTAACAAACCCTAGACTGACCAGCTATTGAGGGATAGCCCAGGGGATAGAGACTTCAACCAAACTTTGTAAAATGCCCTTACAGAACTTAAGATTTAGCTTAATAACATGCAGTCTAGCATCTGAGGAAGTTTTTACCAAGAAATTCCAAATATGTCTATTTTTAAAATCTAGTAGTGAGTTCATAGCATAAACAAGATAGGAACCAGGAACTACCAATACATAGCTCCATATCTTAGCCATCTTGTTGCAGAAGTTCTCAGTAACAGGAACACAGGAAGTTCCCTTATACTGAATCAGATCATTCATCCATCTAGCTAGCTCAATATTGTCTATGCTGACTGGGCAACTCCCCCATGTTTCAGACAGGAGTCTCTTCCCCTACTAGTTGGAAATGCCAGGGATCGACTATGGGACCTTCTACATGTGAAACATATGCTCTACTACTAAGCTGTAGCCCTTCCCTGAAAATAGTAAAAGAAGAAGAAGCAGTTGCCACAAATCCCTATTTTTCTTATCCCTATTCAAAAAGAAATCTTTGGATACTGAACTGATAAAGGAGAAAGGCGTTCATGGAACATGTGGCTTATTATTCTGTTGCTATTCCATGAAGCCCTTAACTTGTTCAAGTCTGGAGTAGCTCAGAGGCTCTTAAATGTTTACTGTGCAAGGCTCCCCAAATAAACTACAAGGCCAAAGCCAAGAGACGGCTTAACTGTTAGTAGTGTAAACTATGGTTTATTCAAACAGGCTAGGATCAACTTATAGTTCATGATTCTCACAAGGATTACAAGCGATACAGTTGGTGCCTCCAGCCTTAATGATCATATCTTATTGCAGCTCACTCACTTAGGATATCACAACATGGAATATATTATGTTTCTCACTAAATAAACAACAGGTTTGGATGCCCAGTGAAAGCTCTTAGGGTCTCAGATGTTTTAAATAAAAAATGGAACCCTAACACTTCTACAGCACCTGTTGCCAACAGAAGGTGAAATCACAAATGGGATATGCTAATTTATGATTTCACCTTCAGCTGGCCCTACCTGCTAAAGTAGGTTCCACTGTGCCTTGCTGGGGTGCATGACTTTGAGTAGGCTGTTTTACTGTGGCAAAGAAGATGCACAGTTGGTCGTGGTTGGATGCCAAAGAGCAAGATACCAAGCAAAACAACACAAGCACAAGATGTAATGGCAATATAAAGCTCTTTGTGCTGTAACATGTGCAACCCCAAAAGGTCATAATAATAATGCAATGATTTAGAATTTAAAATTGGGTCAAAGTGGCCACAACACTGCAACTTAATAAAAGCAAAAACAAAAGTGTAGATAAAATTCCCAATGGAAACTGTGTTAATCTCTCTCTCTCTCTCTCTCTCTATATATATATATACTTGCCCTAGTTCATGAAAATAATCAATGCAAGAACCTTTATTGCAAAAATAAGAGAATATTTATTACAAGGGCAGTCAAATCCTGAGATCACAGAGACTTACTAATGACGATGCTACAAGGGCAATTTAAGCATTCTAATTCTTGCACCTGCCCCCTCATTTAACCTGCTGCCCACTGACTATATTAGGAGTACCATATACATTTCTCAATATGGAGCAAATCAGTTTTGAATTAACAACTGTAATGTAGGACATGGTACAACAGCAGCTCTCATAAGAAGCCAGGCCCCTCCTATGAGATACATATTAATGAGTCACTCATGTGTACCAGGCTATCCATATACACCAAGAGAGTGGGGATGAAGCCTCAATGGCTTCTTGAACCATTTTTGATTTTTTGGTTTTTTAAAAAGACAAACACATTGTTCAGAACACAATAGTAATCTTTTTTTCTGAAATGGACCTGACATTGAGGCATGGTTTTGTGGATCTGAAATCAGCTGTCCAGCTTCTTTGTTGAATTAAAGCATCTAGCCATTGGCAGCTAGGGCTGGGCGATACCTGGTTTTCAACATTGTGATATATCAGCAGCTAAATACCACGATACGTTGATATATCATGATGTCTGGAATGCATCTCGTCTGCTTCTTCCTCCCCACCTTAGCTGAGCAAGCCCTGATGCCTCTCCAGCTCACAGGAGCCAGAAGAACAGGATGGGGCTTCCTAAAAAGGTGCAGGCAGGCAGGATGGAGTCTGAGACGGTGCTCGCCTGGAAGCTTCTCTTCTCAGGCTCCTTCTGCCTGCCTGCCTGCCTGCCTGCCTGCCTGCCTGCCTGCTTACCCCCTTTGCCATCTGCATGCAATTTGAGCGGGTGCAATGTATTTCCAGCTCAGATTGTCTGAAACCGGTATCGCAAACCTGAATGCCATACTGCTTTCAGACAATTTACCAATATATTGCCCAGTTCCAATGGCAGCCAGAAAAGGTTGTGACCCAGGCCCGCTACAGATCGGCCAATGCATCAGGAGTATTGAATGCATAAAAAAGGCCTGCACACAAGTCCTACCAAATGCTATACCCTTGGGTAGATGTCTGGGGTTATCAGAAGCAAGGCAGGAACTTCATGAGAACACGGAACAGATCCAGGAATAGGTATCATCTGGTCTGGCCCTTTATAGTCAGAAGTTCCTGAACAAGTCCAAAGCTATTGGATTGCTTCTTAAATATAAAAATCACCAAATTCCACTGCCCAAGTGCTTATTCCAAGGGGGAAAAACTATTGCTGCTGTGGGTAGGCATATGGAGCATTGGTTTCTCAAGCTGCGTTTACCTGGCCAATGTAAGTTGAACATATGCTTCTATTGTGTTTTATTTTGCTTCTGCCTGCAGAACTGGAATTAGTTGCTATGTGACTGCCTGGCAGTCATTATGCTAGCCAGTATGCATCAGGGCAAGTGAAACTCAAACCTTGAAGACAACCACATTGTCAACTCAGAGCCGTAACCATGGCAACAGCCATGCTGCTTCAAAGGGATAAAGAAAGACAAAATAATGTATCTGATATACTATTACTGTAGAAAATAAAATAAAAGATTTAAAAGATGGTTGGATCAACTTCCTAAATTCATGGCAACGTGTACTTTTTGTAACTAACAATTTTGATCACTTCATTATTATTTTAATTAAAAAATTCCCCCCACCCAAACACACCATTGTAGGTTTGAGTATTTCCAAACCTAATATTTCCAACTGAGTCATATTCTCTGTAAATCTAATGAAATAAATAGACTAACATCATAAGTCCATTGGTATCAATGGGTTTACTCTAAGCATGGCTAATGTTGGATATCAGCCCTATTATGTGATAGGAAATATGGCATGCTGTGTTTTTGTAGTACTTTTTCTTTGTAGACTCATTTAATAAAGTGGTATTTACTTTAAAACTCATTAGGATAATTTGTTACCTACTAATCATCTTTGCTACTGTCGCTAGGTCCACTGATGTCCATGATGACTTTTTTGTTCTTTGATTTTATGAAAAACAAGAACTTCAGTCATGAAAATGCCTGAATAATAACAGCATGTAGAAAATGATTATACCTGATTTAAAAGTTCAGGCAAAGTGGCAGTAAAAAAATGCTGCTATAAGGAGAAAAATACATTATGGATGAACAGGCCTCAGAGAAGTTCAGCTGTGGGTGACAAGCAAGATAACCAGAGCTCACTGCAACAAAAATCAAGAGGATTTCTGTACCCCAGAAAGGCAAGGATATTGCCAAGCGCTAGTTATGAGGGTTGGGGAAAACTGCAGAAAAGCTGGGAGATGAAGGTGAAACCCAAAGATGCACTTTCAGCCAGCCCAGGGGCTTGGGCTTATCCAATTGATTTTTTACTTTTATTCTTTAAACAACACCCCACCCAGACACCTGCCCACAATACAGGAACAAACTGCCTGCTTAATTTTTCATAGGAACTAGTTTCAAACCTTCCTGGGAGCTAGTACCCAAATGAGGTTCCAGTTGCCACCTTCAAGACTGCCCACCTCAGGTTGCAACTGTGGCTATGCCACTGTCACTGCACCCCTTTCCATTCACCACTTGGGTCAAGAGAGGAGAGGAAAGAAGTCTTCAGAAGCTCTCTGCTTGTTCAGACCTACCCAGCCACAGGCTTTCACTCCTAATACTGCATTCTGTATACCAGTCGCCCGTCCCCGTCCCCCACCCCCCCGTCCTGTGTTGCTGACATTCTGTTACATCTGTACCAGACGTTCCTCTGAGCTCAGGTTTGAATAACTGTCTAATAACCAAGATAAAGATTCTCTGTTTTCAGCACATGGAACTACGTATATGTACATCACAAGAACAATTATATACAAATTAGTCCATAATCTAGCCTCTTCTTTTATGTATAGCTACATTTTTTAAAAAACACCTAAATTTAACATTCAAAGCACAGTTATCCTAGCCTACACTTAATTAGGCTGGAGTTCTCTGTATCTCTCTATTATACATAAGCTAAAAATGTGTATCACCTTAATCATTTTCCATCCCATACTTCTGAAGAAAGACTGGCTTCTGTAAAATGATTTTATAGAATTCAATTTATTTCAGTTCTCACCCTTTCCTATAGGCTCACTAACATCTACAGTCTCCATTTTCTTTTTCTAATTGAGTTTTTGGGGTGCATTTGAGATATGAGAGATTCTAATACACCGAGAAGTGATATTACACCAAATTAACCTACACAAGAACCACCAGGCATTTCCTGCTGCTTCTTGAAGAATTCAATTACTTTGACACAGACTATGAAAAAGTGATTTCCAGTATAGGACAAGAGTAAACTGAGCTGGGTTTCCTGAAAGAAATCTAGATTTTCTTTTTGAAAACAACAACAGTTGTTCCTGCTTGATTGACAGCAGAGAAATGAAAATTTGTCAGGCTAGAAAGGCTAAAGTTTATGTGTTGTACTATGATAAACTATAAAACTTTTAACAGGAAAAAGCACAATGTAAGCAAGGAACAAAAATGGGTTCTCTCCAAAACCATTTCATAAGGCTATCTAATTAAGATTTATATTAAAAATATTTCCTGTTTTTTTTCCTTCTGTATTCTTTATTTCACTTTTCTTTACCACATTTCTATCCCTTCCTTTAAGACAGGGGCTGGGAACTTGTGACTCTTATTGGTTACAGCTCCAATCATCCCTGACCATAGGCCATGCTGGCTGGAGCTGATGGGAGTTGTGATCCAACAATTCCTGGAGAGCCACAGGTTCCACACCAACGGTGTTTCTTGGAGCTGTGTATATGGGAGCTATCCAATTTCATCCTCAAAACAACCATAGTAGCCTAGGATGAGATAGTGATTATTTATTTATTTGCCAACTAATTTTCAGCCCTCTGGATCAAACCATAGTCTGGTAGTCTGGGCACAATGTCCAAACAGATGCCTATGGGAAGCCCACAAAGAGGACACTACAAAATGAATAGATTTCTTTTTGTATTTCCTTGCTTGCAAGGACACTATGCAAGATAATCCCCTATAGGTGTGCTGGATTATGGGCTACATGCTCAGAAATGCAGTAAAGGGCAACTGAAATGATCAAGCAACTAGAGAAAAAATTTCAGCATTCAGCTGTTTTAGTTTGGCAAAAAAGGCAAGGTAAAGGAAACAGAATATTTATTTATAGACTGCTTAATGTAAAATAATATAAAAACCTTTTAAGCAGCTTGAAATGGTAAAAGACAAATTTACAGAGGGTAAGGCTGTCAGTGGCTGCTAACCACATTGGCTATGTCCTCCCTCCACTGTTACAAGGCAGCCTGCCTTTGAGTTTTTACAGCTCACTCTTTATTAATTATTATCAGTAATAGTAGTAGTAGTAATAGTAGTAGTACTATACCACCCTTCATCTGCTCCAGAGGGTCAGGCAACCCTCCAGAACAACCGGGAGCTTCAGGGAGGAAGAGAGGAAGGGGAATTCTAGCTGGATGAGGGAAAGGTAGGAAATCACACATTTAAAAAATCATTAACAATATACAAATATAAACCTGATGTTGTCATAACTTACCTGCTGGTTTCTTTGAAGTTTTACTCTCATTGCTTCACATATCTCAATTAATTGAAGAAGTTCTGGACGTGGAATGGTTACTTCAGTTGCAGTTCCTTCAGCGCTGAGAAAAAAACTGTGTAAAGTACAATGCATTATTATAGTCACATTTTTCACTTTTTAATACCATAAAGAAAAACACGGATTGTATTCATTATTTGCATGCTTTTTATAATAGTGCTGATTTTGCAAGTGAAATAGGCACTAACAAAGAATTCAAAGAGCATATTTATATAGCCAGTGAATACCAATTATGAAAGCATGCTTTCAAAACATAAAGGTAAAGGGACCCCTGACCATTAGGTCCAGTCGTGGCTGACTCTGGGGTTGCGGCGCTCATCTCGCTTTATTGGCCGAGGGAGCCAGCGTACAGCTTCCGGGTCATGTGGCCAGCATGACTAAGCCACTTCTGGAGAACCAAAACAGCGCACGAAAACGCCGTTTACCTTCCCACCGGAGCGGTACCTATTTATCTACTTGCACTTTGACGTGCTTTCAAACTGCTAGGTTGGCAGGAGCAGGGACCAAGCAACGGGAGCTCACCCCGTCGCGGGGATTTGAACCACCGACCTTGTGATCAGCAAGTCCCAGGCTCTGTGGTTTAACCCACAGCGCCACCCGTGTCCCTTTTCAAAACATACCTCACTGCTATTTAAGTTATCTCCTTGAGCCTTTGCAATAGTTAAGAAATGTATTTTCCTTTAGTGCCAAGCATATTTTACCACAATATGCTAGCATACCTATACTAATCGGAAATAAAAATACCCCAGTATCTTGAAGAATAGTTCCCTTGGCCAAGATGCAAAGAGATGTGGACAACTAGGAGAGGCAGCAATTTACCACCACCAATGGATTGCGTTCCCCCCACCTCACACACACAAATACCAACACAAGAAATGCAATAATTTACTGCATAGTAAATTAATCTGGAGGATTCCCACCCCCTAAACCTCAAGTGCAGCTTTTAAGGGAGCAATAGGAGATTTAAAAAACTACAGTGCACCACGAAAATACAGTCCTTGGCATCCCAATCCTTGCTTTCTGCATTTCAGAATGATGTTTTTGTTGCTGTTATTATTATTAATGTTTCTTTTTTTTGTAACTGCAGCAAAACAAGTTTTGGAAGCATGAAATACACTAAGAAAATTATTCACCAGTTATTTATTTTTAAACACAACACCCTGCAACACACCTAAAACTCATTTTCTTCTTTTCTCTCCCCTCTCCAATTAATTTTTAAATGCAGCGTAGGGAAACAGCCCTAAAAAGCTAGGGATCTTGGTAACTTAAGGACCACCTTCGCCAATATGAACCTGCCTGCTCATGTCCATCAAAGCCCTGCTCTGCACCCCCTTTATTTTAAAATGTAGGTGAATGAGGGCACAAGACAGAGCCTTCTCAGCAAGTGGGTTCAGGATCTGGAATTTCCTGCAGCCAAAGGTTTACTCTCAGACTATATTCAAAAATATAAAAAATAGAGTAGAAGCTTCAAATAATTCCCATTGTGTGCATTGTTCTCCTTTCACTCATACCTTTGTCAGATAATGCTCACAGAAATCAAATACGTGAGTTGTGCTTAAATGGCAAGCCTCTCAGCCATCCAAAGAACAAGCAAAACTGAATAAATTGTCCCATTTATTACAAAAGGTTTTTACTACATATCATTTTAGGATTTGCAGTAATGAAACCTGACAACCCGCATTTAAGTTCTTATTCATAGATCATTGTTTTCTCCATTCATCCCCACACCCTACTCCTTATTTTGCATGCTGACCACTTAGTGGACCGGACCTCCCAGCCCCACTTTTCCCTCAGTAAGCCCCATTCATTCCCAGACTTTTAGCAAAGGGGGAAAATATGAAGAAAGGCAAAAGGGAAACTGGGGCAGGAGGGCAGGATAAGGACTCAATTGTCATCAAAACACTGAAGGAACGGTGACCACGTACCTCAATTCTGTGGGTCACTTTTGACACAAGTTTAAGGATCTGTGCAGTAAGAGATACAATTTCTCTGAGTATTTTTGGTAGCTTTCAAGAATGATATGTAAGTTTACTTTATATATATATATATATATATAAAGCAATATATATATATATATATATATATATGCAGGTTTTGGTGTCCTCGGGTGTCTTCCCGTGTTACACGGGAAGACACCCGAGGACACCAAAACCTGCATTCCTGTACCCGTGAAAATCTACGAAAGCATATATATATATATATATATATATATAAACAGGACCCCATAATCCTCTAATCCTCAACACAACACAGATGCTGGTCACCATTTTATTCAGGTTATCTCCTTCTGGATCAATTTCATTCACAATATCAAATGTCTCTCTACTGCTTACCTAAGCTTGTCAGTAAGTGCTTCTAAAGAATTGTTTGACTGCAACATAAGAGCAGCTCGAGAACTTAATCCTTCTGTAAGCAGCAGCACCTGTGGAAGAAGTCATACACAAAATTATTCCTAAAATCACCTCAGTTTCTCTTTCTTCTTTGTTAAAATCTTACTTTAAAAAAAAATGAAGTTACATTATGGTGACATCTGGCAAAAGAAAAATGATGTTTAAATGGAAGGTGTGTGTTGACTGTACAGTGGGAGAGTGGAGAACTATCTGCAACTGTGTGCCTGCGCTCTATTTTTGCCCTTGGTGATTTATGTGTCTTTCACTTGGTTTCTTTGGGTTCAACTTTTTGTGTTCAATGCTTCATATAACCTTCTGGTCTACTTTGCCCAATTCTACATACTGAACCTTCTATATATGCACCCCGGTATCTATTTCAGGCTGAAATCTCCATAATGTCTGGGTCTAGCTTCAGTAGAAACAAATCAAGTGAACTAATGAAATATTCCATGCAAAACGATAATCGCCCAGATTACAGCACACCCCTAGCAGAGGGAAACCATGTGGACAAGGACCCAAAGATGGGTATCTATCCTCAAATACGGGGGATTTCCCCCTAAAATTGACAATATTGGAACAGAATTGCTATGCAGGCACATTCATCTCTGCCTTCTTTAATCAATTCCTATGCAACTCCACTTGAACTTCCTTAGTGGTGGGTCCTGTTTACATACCCTCCTTTTAATCTCACGCCCGCACTGCATGCAAACCTTTTAAGTTTGTGCATTTGACCCAAATACCCCTTTAAAATGTGCACTCGCCTCAGTTAGAGCTTTACACTTACTTTCTAATATACATTTTAACAAGGTGTATTTTACAAAAAGTTAAGAAACTCTCAACTACTCCCTCTCTCATCCCACTACCAACCAAGCCCTCAATCAAATTATCAATGTATGTTGGTAGGTTAGGGAAAAGAATGTGAAGTGAACCCCACCCCCCCACACACACAGCTCCAGGAAATCTGAATGCCTATTTTTGAAGGGGGGGGGGAGCCCTTTTCACAGTCTCATATATATGCTAATAACTTTCAAAAAGTACTCTGGTGAATTTTGTATACCACTTTACCTGCCTTTCCAGCTGTAGTACTTGGGCCTTCAGAAAACTAACACGTCTTTCCTCAAAGCATTCGTTCTTCCCTTCCTTTATGAGCTGCTCATATTGGCTTCTAAGAAATAAAATGTATTTCCTTGTAAAGAATGTCGAACAAACACATAATGCTACATTGATATTTAATAAGTACAATTTATTGGAACAACTGGAAATGATGTTAAATGCAGAAAAGAGATTTCTTTTTGTCTCCTGCTTTTAGCCAATTATTCCAAAACCCTGTTATTTTTCTGAAAATTGCCTTCTATCTGTTTTATTGTACTACAAATAACTTATTGCCTTGAAAAGCCTTAAATGTTTCTTAAGTATCCGTTCATTTCTCACCACCTCCATGCGGGAAGCAACTCTGAATACACAAATACTAACTACTTTTGTCCTCAAATACATGCTGGCTAAGAAATGAGCAGCTATATAAATCATAGATCAGGGAGATTCAAACCGATTTCTAACATTATGGGCTCACACAAGAACTGAATAACTAATTTTCCTTCTATAAATTTCTCAGTATCCTCTGCCATAATTTTGTCATCCTTAGCTTTCAATACATGACCTCACAGATAAAACAAAAGCTGTTTTCATAAATCTAGGGCTTTGTTATCAATTTCTTTCAGTACCTTAAATCTTCTAATTCATACTTTAATCTTAGATTTTCCTCTTGCAGTTTCTAAGAAGAAATAAAAAATACTATGGTTAAATATACTATTAGGACTTGTAAATAGTATTTTTAAGTTACACAAACAGTAGTTTATATTCATTTATATATAAACATTTGTCACGTATAAATAGAAACGTTTTATACCCAAAAAATTTATTTCAACTAGTATTGTAAACTAAGATTTCAAAGCTATATGAATGTAATCATGACTGCATCACAAATAACTATTATCACAAGCATGTGTTAACAGTTTATATAAAGACCATTATTTCATCCCAAAGGGAAAGATTTATATAAAAGAAGTTTAAACTTAATCATCAAAGTTCAACATCATGTATTCCAACTTCCCCTCATGCAACAAAAATTGCTGTCTCCTCCCTGCACCCATACAAATCTGTTCCAGAGGAAGAATGCAGGAAGAAGGGAATTCCCATTGCAGTACAGAAATCCATTCTACTTGTACACTACAGATACCATTGGATTTCACCCAATAGGAGGAAATAAAAGATGAAGGGTGAGCCACAAACTGGAGAAATATGGCATATATGGTGAAATAAAAAATAACACCATAAAGCACCATCTAAAAAGATTTGTTGAAGACCTCAGTGTTACTTTAATGTCAATGATAATACCTTATAAAGCAGATACAAATCTGGGTTCTCAGAGAACAATTCATGTATTAAGTTCTTGCAGGGAGAAGACTTGGAAAAGAAGTATAATTAAGTTCTGCCCTAATCCTAATAATTTATAACATCTGCATTTGGATCTCCTTCCATGCACACCAAATATCTCTGCAATCCCATAATATTATGGGTGACATCTAATCCTCAAAGCAGACCTGCTGAAATAAATAGATTTAAGTAACCATTCATTTCAATGGGTCTGAGTACTCCTCAGTAGGATCTCACCCTATGTTTTAAGAACCCAGCTGAAACGCAACTCATCTGAAAATACTACTTTGCTAAAATATCAAGCCCTGTTGCTTTTTTATGCAAAAAACTGTATACAAATACAACCTTTTTTCTTTTTTACCTTTTGCTCACTCCTGTTCATAAAAGGAATGTGAAGTTCATTGTTCTGTTTATCCCCTCTCAACGGTGAATTATCTTGACATGCTGAACCCTGAGACGTGAGGCTGCTTGCAGGGAGCTTGGCCATGGGCCTTCCAACCTTTAAAATAAACACAGTCACATTTCAATGGTTTTAAAAAAAACTGGACTTCACAAACACAGACATCAACAAAAGTAGGCAACATTAGACAAAACTGTGTAGGTAGCACTTTCAAGCAATTGTACAGTGGTACCTCACAAGACGAATGCCTCGCAAGACAAAAAACTCGCTAGACGAAAGGGTTTTTTGTTTTTTGAGCTGCTTCGCAAGACGATTTTCCCTATGGGCTTGCAAGTTTGCAAACGTCTTGCAAGTTTGTTTCCTTTTTCTTAACACAGTTGCGACTTGACTTCGAGGAGCAACTCAGAGAACGCGGTGTGGTAGCCTTTTTTGAGGTTTTTAAAGACTTTGGTGATTTTTGAAGCTTTTCCAAAACTTTCCTGACACCGTGCTTCGCAAGACGACAAAACTCGCGGAACGAATTAATTTCGTCTTGCGAGGCACCACTGTACTCCTGAATTTAATAAGGGTTTTCTTTAAAATGACTTGTGTCTCTATTTTTTGCTACAGTTCTTGAAAAATATGTACAGTAAACCTTCATATGCACACATCATTTCAGTTTCAAAATGCAGGCTAGTTATTCTGTTTGTATGTAATAATCTTCTGCTTAGATCAGTGAAAGAATCCTGATAAACATTTATCTGAAGCAATGACTGCTGCAGCGATGAAGGATTACCAGCTACAGTGAGCAGGGCTGGATTAACCATTGTGCTAAATAACTTTACTAATGAGCCCCACCAGCATAAATGTATTATGGTTTCTTCAACCCATCTTGCACTGAGTTCTTTTGTTAACATCATTCTACAATTTACTAAGCAGACAAGCCGTAGCCACATCCATGGTGATAGGAAAACTGAGAATAATGAGAATAATCTCGTCTAACAAGATCACAAAAAAGGAGTTAGAAAGCCTATGGATGTGCATTCATCTATTACAGATTAACAAAGTATCGTTTAATTCTCCTTTTATGTCCCTAAAGTAGTGGTTTTGAAATTGGATTCCTCAAAAACATAGAAGGCTCCTCAATCAGAAGATGTATAATTGCTATTTATTTATTTTAAGGTATTCCTAGGATGCTTTTCTGGAGAATGCCTTTCCAAAATGGTTTAAAATTGTAATAAACAACATGAAGGAAAAAGTGACACAGCAAAAGATAAAAAGAAAGCACCCAATTACCTCAGAAAATCAGAAAAGCCAATAAAACATAATTAGAAAATAAAAGGTAAAGGTAAAGGTACCCCTGCCCATACGGGCCAGTCTTGACAGACTCTGGGGTTGTGCGCCCATCTCACTCAAGAGGCCGGGGGCCAGCGCTGTCCGGAGACACTTCCGGGTCACGTGGCCAGCGTGACATCGCTGCTCTGGCGAGCCAGAGCCGCACACGGAAACGCCGTTTACCTTCCCGCTAGTAAGCGGTCCCTATTTATCTACTTGCACCCGGGGGTGCTTTCGAACTGCTAGGTTGGCAGGCGCTGGGACCAAACGACGGGAGCGCACCCCACCGCGGGGATTCGAACTGCCGACCTTTCAATCGGCAAGCCCTAGGCGCTGAGGCTTTTACCCACAGCGCCACCCGTGTCACCTAATTAGAAAATAGCCACAATCAATTATTATTACCTACAAACAGAAAAAGATTACAAACAATTAACCATGATTCATTGAAGGCCTGTTGGAAAATACAGTACAGGTCTTTAAGCTTTCCAGAATCCCTGAAAAATGAAAGCTAGTTGCAGGTCTGATACAAGGAAGTTCTTAAGCCATGGGGCCACCTCGGAAAAGGCCCTCTTCCTTGCGGCCACCAGCCTCACTGGCCTAGGGGATGGACACACCAGGAGGGGGTCCCAGTGCAGATCTCAGCAAGCAAACAGGATGGTACACATGCAGGAAGTCCAAGAAACAGCTTGAACCCAATGTCTAGGGCCTTAAATGTTACTCTAAACTGGCTATAGATACGAACCAGAAACCATTGGAGCCGATACAAAAGGGCTCTGGCAGATGTACTCTGAACCAGCTGAAGTTTCCAACCTAGCTTTAAAGGTAGCCCCACATACAGTGCATTACAGTAGTCTAATCTGGACGAGACTAGAGCACGGAGCACTGGGGCTATGGCACATCTCTCTGGACTTGCTGTAGAGCATTTCTCTAAAGTCATTTACCTATTATCTACATGGCTAGGTTCAAGATGCTGGTCTTGGTGTATAAAGGCCTATACAGCTTCGGACCAGGACACCTCAAAGACTGTTTCACCCCTATATACCCATTCAATCACTGCACTCTGCAGGTAACGGCCTCATGTTCCACACAATATAGGAATCAGGCCTTTAGCATCTATCTGTTGGAATCTCCTCCCCTTAAATACTGTTGTTGTTTAGTCGTTTAGTCGTGTCTGACTCTTCGTGACCCCATGGACCAGAGCACGCCAGGCACTCCTGTCTTCCACTGCCTCCCGCAGTTTGGTCAAAATACTAGACAAGTGTTATTGGTTATCTTTTTGGTGTCTACTAAAGCCCTTTTTCTTCCAACACAACTTTTAAGTTGAGAGCTTTCTCAGTCTCCATCGGTACTGGTATTGTTTTTAAGAAGCTTTTATTATTGTTTGTTGTTTGCCACCCTGAGCTCCTTGTTGGATATAAATTTATTTATTTATTTCATTTATTATGTGTTTGTTTGTTTGTTTGTTTGTTTGTTTATTAGATTTCTATACTGCCCTTCACCGTGAGATCTCAAGACAGTTCACAGAATAAAATACAGGATAAAAACAAGTTAATTCAACAAATAAACCAATGTTATTTACAATATTCATATCCCACCTTTCTGAATGACAATTGGTCTTCAAGACAAAGAACAATAAACGAAAACTGATACATAACAATACGATAATAAATTTCTATTAAAAAAGCAGTAGCAATTTATAAAGGCTCATGGGGAGAGCAGGGGAGAGCTCGGAATAAAGCATCTGAGACCTTAAGCTGCTTGTATGACTGTTCCAGCTGCTGGTCTTCAAAGTTGGTACCAGCTGTTTCAGTCTCTGAGAAAACAGTGCATCTCCTTATACAGGCAGCTACAGAGTCTGAAGCTCCTGGCTCTTCCTAGTTACAGGGAGGTTAAAGAGAGGGATGAAAGTGTTTACTTCTCAGGGCAAAATAATCAGGAGAGATTCAAATCTTCACTAGCAAGTTAACCAGCTTAAGGAAACTTAATTTGAATTTTGAGAACTGGAGTCTGAGGAACAGTTATTATCCTTGTAAAGAAAGGACAAAGCATTCAGTATTGTTCAGATGCTGACACGCTTTAGCAAGTACCACAAACCAATCTGACATTTGCACAGTGATCTAAGACATGGAGAATTTAAAGGAGATCAGGACAACAGAAGATTACAAACTTGAATACAGAAAATAATTCAGATTGCTTAGTGACAAGCCCTGCAAGAATCTTGACCAACTGTTGCATTTTATTTTATTTCGCTCGTTATGAGAATGCCTCCATTTTATAAGGGCGCATATTCATTTCCATAAGCTATGTAGGTAGTTCTTCACTGAGGTCTGCATCTATTGTACACTTATGGTAGTGAACACAAATGCCATTGATCCCAGTAGGAAGGCTTGCAGGCATGACACATTCAGTGTCAAACGAAGGTCTCTAATTAGTGAATAGTTCCGGTCTGACAGAAAAGGCCTTAACCTTCCACAGGGAATAATGAGCTAGGCAATGTCTGAAGCACCCAAATAAGCTTCTGTGAACAAGAATGGCACTGAGAACTGCTTTAAATGTGCTAAAATGACAGACATCAGTGACCGAACAGTGAACCGTACACTTGGCAATGAACAGGAAAATGCATGCTATAGGAAAGGGTGCTGGTCTTTGTTTTTTCTCTTGTGCATCTGAACTCGGGACTAAATCTGATAGACCACATTATTTGGTAGACTTATTTAAAACAAAACTAGGAGATTTGTGGAATACAGATAATTGTCTGAAATCTTTGTCCTTTTAACAGTATTTATAATATGAAAGCATGTGGCAACTTCCCTGAACATCATAACAAACTCAGTTTTTAAAGAACATTTATAAAAAGCTCATTAGCAAAGACAAGACTTTAATAGAAGGGTAGCACCAGAAACAGTTTGAATGGCAAGTTATTAACATTGTGACTAAACAAGAGGTAGAAGCTTGAACATGATTCTAACTGTCCAATATGTCGTTAGTCAAATACTGTACATCAAAACATTTAAGAATCTCCACACATATTATTAAGAGCTGAACAAGATGTGGAAGGAAGAAAAACATTTAATAAGGAATAAAGCATTCTACCTGCCACAATGCTTTGTGTCGTATAAGTACAATTCAAAGAAAGATACCCTTTGGTGGCGCAGTGGGTCAGTACGTCCAGATGTTAATCAGAAGGTTGGTAATTCAAGCCCACCCAGGGACAGCTGTGGGCAGGATTCCTGCATTGCAGGGGTTGGACTAGATGACTCTCAGGATCCCTTCCAACTCTACAAGGTACCATACGCCAACACTATCCAAACCTGCAAAGTATGGCCCGACATTCAGGGTGTGTTCTAATTGGCTTCAGATTGTGGTTTGGCCAGAGTGAAACAGATGATGCTCTCGATTTCAAATGCAAAGGTAAGCCAAGGATGATGGTCTGATGCTCCCACTCACTAGCAGAGAGAAGTGAAGGGAGAGCAACCTGTGCATTCAAGGTAAGCTAGCAACCTTCACTTACCATGACATGTGACTGCAGCCAAAACCAGTTCACTTTGGATGTCAAAGAGAGGCAGCCTCAGAACCAGGCCTACCACTGCTGGCATAAAGAAAAGGAGAACATGTTGTCTCTGCAGTCAACACAATAACAGAAAATTGCAGCGGCAACATAATTCATCAGCAGTTTCCCTCTCCTGCTGTCCAGCTGTGAAATGTGATTGTACCTATCTCAGTTTTTTTATTATCCTTAAATGGAGCTGGCAGTAGCTAAGGCGGGTTGCATTCCAAAACATTTAGAGGGCACCATCTTGGCAAAGGCTGTTCTGGACAATACACAAGTAACTGTGGTTCCTAATCACAAAGCCCTTACTGCTAAGCAGAAATTATTTTATTGTAGGACCTTAAAACACAGAGGGTCAAATAATGCAATATGCACTTTTTGCTTTGTTGAAACCATAAGGAAAAGTTACATGAACACAGAAATTTGTGTATAATATACTGTATCACATCAAGAATAATCTGCATGATTTCTCACACATAGGTTTAATCTGTGCTGTTTCTTGCCCTGTCATGTTCACATCCAGGTGAAGCCAATGGCACACCCAGCAATAGGACCAGGACATGCGGCATGGCCCCAATCCCAGGTAACTGAGTGAAGGGGGCTTAGAGGGCACCATCTTTATGGTGTCTGAACATGGATAAACCAACTATTTTTTGAAGCAACACACTTTCAGACCTGGGGTCCCTAATAAATTCTAGCTTCTCATTCCAGGTTTTGCTTTGTTTTTTGAAAGCAGCATAGCATTACAGCATTTCGTATCTTTCTGTCATTGACACTGCATTTAATATATTTTCTCTATCTGCATACAGAAGTCAGACAGGATTTCTTAGGTTATGCTTTTCTCATCCTTCAGTAGAATCTTAAAGAGTGAAGTGCTGCCCTCTAGAGGAATATTTTGCAAGGGAAAATTGTGTACCGTAACTTTCTCAGCTCCTTTCTTTTTACTGTAACAGAGAATTCCAAAATACTTTACAGTATTTATTATTTATTATTTATTTTTAAATATACTTCTTAATATAATAAAATTTCTGAGCAGCTTAAGATAAAAGTGTAACAACAAAAACGCAAACAACATTCAATATGTCTTATGTTTTACTGCGGTTTTCTAATTTGATGGACGCCACCCAGAGTGGATGGGGTAAGCTAGTCAGATGGGTGTGGTACAAAAATTAGTAGTAGTAGTAGTAGCAGTAGTAGTAGTAACCTAAGAATCTTACCCATTTCTCCACAGAACCAGAAGACTGGTTGGACAGATTTAATAACCATTTATATATTTGCCCCATAAGACCTCGAGATTCTATCACTTATCATCAATTCAAAGAGGTATTAGAGCTTAATTTGCCATAATTTCCAATCAATGACAAAAGCACATGCCCAAATTATAAATACTGGAAAACTGGCAATCAAGTCACCTCTTCAAAAATATATCAAATGGTATCCAATACTTTCTATCACTAATGGAAGAAATCCAGAGTAGAGAAGGGAGAGAGGCAGTTTACAGCAATTTTTCTAGACATAAATTCTATTAATTATATCAGCATACTTTTGATCATGGTTCAGGAAATTTTCCTACTACAATTTTTGCCATCTGGTATCACATTAGTTGGCTAAGGGTTTTCTGACATGTTGACAAACCATCTGACTTTGATAACGCAATATATTTCCTGTACAAAAATAAGGTATACTGTATATTGTGCACTGGGGAAGTTACGCAAAGTTAATTACCACTTCACCTATGAAATGAGTTTTAAGCCACTCACACAGACTGCAGATGCTCAGCACCTTAGGTTGGTTTTTTTAAAAAAGTCTCATGTGAGGCAAAGCAGGGTAGCAGCCCTCTGGCAGTGATTGTGCCACAGGTTCAATGCCTTCTAGCAGGCCACATGAGACATCAACACAGAAATGTTATTCAGTGGCCTGAGTCCAAGATGTTTAAATGTGCCCTTACTGGCTGAACTGCGGATATATCTGTTCACAGTACTTTAATAAAATAAATTCATTACCTTGCATATTTAGATTTTTATTGACAGCTGTACACTAATGATTGAAATGTTTATTCTCAGTAAGCTAAATGAAAAGATAACTATACTATGAATAAAATTTGCCTAGGTTCACATAACCAGATTGTCAAAACACTCAAGTTTTAGTGTGATTAAATATCAAGCTGACTAAATATTTCTAAACCAGTAGAAACTGATTTATATCAGTTATGGATGCCACTTTCAATAACAAGGTTATAAATCATCTTTGGTGTTCATGCCAAGTTTTGCAGCTTACATAAGTCTAGGCTACAGTCCTTGGCATCTGTATCCATTCAACTCAGAAAAAAATGCTACTGTTCCACTGGAGCCTAGCAACTTGCTATACTTACTAAAAAGTAAGAATTTATAATAAGATGGAAAGCTGTAAGTCAACAGAAGCCTGATTATGGAACAATTAATCTATCTTGTCTTCTCTGGACTAATTATCATATACATTTAGTACTAACTATGCATTTTAAATATGAAAATGTTTTTATCTGCATTTCATGGGTAGACCAGGAAGTAGTTCCTGGCCCAACCTGTGTAAAAACTGCTACCTAATTTGTTGACAAAGAACTGTCATTCTAGTGTAGACCAGTGGTGCATCAAGCTCAGCCTTCTCAGCCATCCAAATCATAGGACAATCATAGAATTGTAGAGTTGGAAGAGGTCCTGAGGATCATCTAGTCCAGCCCCCTGCAATGCAGAAACACGTAGCTGTCCCTTACAGGGATCGAACTTGCAACCTTGGTGTTATTAGCACCATGCTCCAATCTACAACCACAGAGCCTAGGACTTGCCGATCAGAAGGTCGGTGGTTTGAATCCCCGCGACAGGGTGAGCTCCCGTTGCTCGGTCCCAGCTCCTGCCAACCTAGCAGTTCGAAAGCATGTCAAAGTGCAAGTAGATAAATAGGTACCGCTCTGGCGGGAAGGTAAACGGCGTTTCTGTGCGCTGCTCTGGTTTGCCAAAAGCGGCTTAGTCATGCTGGCCACATGACCCGGAAGCTGTACGCCGGCTCCCTCGGCCAATAAAGCGAGATGAGCGCCACAACCCCACAGTCGGCCACGACTGGACCTAATGGTCAGGGGTCCCTTTACCTTTACCAATCTATAAACATAAAATACGAGTCTACTGGATCAAGCCAATGGCTTACCTAGTCCAGCATCCTGTTCTCACAGTGGCCAACCAGATGCCTGTGTGAAGCCTGGAAGCTGTACATGAACAAAACAGCATTTTGCCCCATTTACAATTTCCAGCAACTGGTATTTAGAAGCAGAATAGCAGTGGAGGTAGAACATAGCCATCGTAGCTAGTAGCTTGTCCTCCATGAATTAGTGTAAACCTCTTTTACAGGCATCAAAGTTTGTGGTCATTACTACCTCCTACATAAGTGAGTTCCATTAACTATAGAGGCAACTCCTGATTTAGGCATGTCTGAAATGCGCAACTACACTGAACCCAGAAGTAGCCCTAAAACATCATAAAGATGTCACGAAAAGGAATGGATCAGGGCGGAGCAGGCGTACATGCTCCGTTGACGTATATGGGGCTCTGAAATAGAACCCCCGTGAAAAACAAGGATTGTCTTACACTCTATGAAGAAATACTTTACAGTGATACCTCGGTTTACAAACTTAATCTGTTCTGGAGGTCCATTCTTAAACCGAGGCGAACGCTTTCCCTACTGAGGCCTCCCGCCACCGGTGTTCGGCTTCTGTTCATCTTCCAGGGCAAAATTAGCTAACCAGAATATCTACTTCCCGTTTTGCGAATTTGTTGTCCAAATCATTCATTAACAGGACTGTTGGTAGACCGAGGTACCACTGTATTTTATCTCCATCTCCTTGAGCATTTTGCTTGCCCTTTTCTGAACCTTTCCCGATATCTACAATATTGAGGTGTGGCAACCAGAATTATACATATTATTTCAAATGTGGTCACAGCATAGATTTGTATAGTCACATTATGATACTGTCAGTTTTATTTTCATTTTTGTTTTTACAAGAATAGAAAACAGTATGGTAAAGTGCATCTTGTCTGTTATTGGAATCATGCCATTCTTTTAAATAGCTTCCAAAGTGTGTTTCAGTGTTATATTTTTCTGAATTAAGGTTATGTACACAATTCATGTTACTGCCCAACACCTGCAAGTTATATTTAACACACAAACCTATTTTGAGGATTTTATTAAATAACAAGGCAAAAGCAGTTCTCATTTCAATGCTAGAAAATACAAAAAATATTGGCTCAACATATTAGACAGCTGAGCCAGAAAAAACAGCTCTAAGTTGACCTACTGTAGCACCAGAAAAAATGCATTTACACAGTGCCCAAAACCACTGAATTGATCAAACTACTTTCTATATTTCACCAATCAAATAGAAACTGCATTGCCAAATATACCTTCAACAGTATTTTAAAATAGGAATATAAATGCAAGCCTCAGTTCTTTATTAATGCATTTTATTTCTCATTTTTTATTAAAAGAGCTTTATCCCACTCTTCAATATTTCTCTTTCCAAAATGAGTGGCTAGAATACTGGACTTGAATACAAATCACCCTCAGCCACAAAGCTCACTGGATGAACTTGAACCAGCCAAGCCATATTATCCTAACCTAGGACAATGATGCAACTAGAATTGTAACGCAGCCTCACCATAGATTTGGTGCGGCTGCATTTGGAATGGTGTGTACCATCTAGTAACATCACCTCAGAAAGTATATCGTGAAGTTGGAAAAGGTTCAGAAAACTGCAACCAAAACAATCCAGATTCTATCTCCTGCATCTCCAGGTAAAACTGGAAAAGACTCCTGCCTAAAACCCTGCCAAGCTGGAAGAACAACGGGTATAAGGCTGCTATCTATGTTCTTAAAAGTGTGTGTTCTACCACTGAACTATAGTCCTTGAGAAGCAAGTTTTAGTATTGCCAGTGGAACCACAAACCTGCTCCCCCTTTCCATTTTTTGTGACGAGAAAGCAGGAGTATCAACTGAGAAATATGGGCATCAAGATACACAGTTCAAACAGAATGCAGACTAGTGCAAACCTTGCATTGTTGGTGTGACAGAAGCAACTTTGAACAGCAGCCACTTTCTCTGGGGGACCACATTCTACAAAATCTACCTTCTGCAATATAATAATCTTCTCCTACGTAGCACAAAAGCGCTCAGGATGCACAACCCCAGGCCACTGGGTCTATTCTCTGGAAGGAACTATAGCTGTGCCAAGCAAACCAGTTGAATTGTTTATTTTTGAGCTTGAATGAAGCACTCCTATCATTTGCACTTGCTGCCCTATTTTCAACTTACCAGTTAGTAAGCCCAATTGAACTTAAAAGGACTTATATCTGGCACAGCAAGTTTAACTCTGCACTGGAAGCCAGCAGGGAGTATCTAGGAATTAAAAGTGAGTTAACTTTATAAATTGGGTTTTCACTTTTATTCTAATGAAAATATTATATGAATACACACACCATTATATAGCCTACAACAGGTTCCCGAACAACTCAGATTTATTTGTCATGTTCATTTGGCTCCTCTTAGCCTTGATGCTTAACAACGAACAACAGCCATAATTTGAGTGTGTGCTGGGTGCTACATGTCATGGGGGGGGGGCTACCTTTTTCATTAAAAAGAAAAGATTTTTTTTACTGAAATTTTCTCAAACAATACATAACAAACAAAACATACATAGCAAATCTTGACTGTGACCTTTGTTTGGGGGAAGGGGAAGCAAACCAAGGACAAAAACAGCTAAGATGCAAATATCACCATACGGAAGCTAAAGGGGGCCTCCCTTCCTACTGAGTTTAGAACTCCATCCATACCTGACTTGCTTCAGAAATTCAAGAAAACCCACCAGAGAGAATGCTTCTCTTCACATGCTGCTGCCTCTGTTTGGCACCACAGAGATGAGGGGAGGCACCCCCTGATCTCTGCCATTGGCCAGGAAACCTAGGGCCCAGGGAGGCTGCATTCACTGTCGGGGGAAAAGGTCGGGGTATAAATAGAGAGATGATAATTCCCTGCATCTGAGGAAGAACCTGACAGAAAGGAGGGAGTCCTATCTAACCCTGTCTGTTGCCAGTGAAGGTGGAGCTTGCTCCCCATTCCTTTTCCTTTTTATATCGTGCTTATTAGATTGTGAGCCCATGCGCAGGGGCTGGACTGCCTCTTGACACGTGTCCATCGTTCAGACGGACTGAAGGATGGCGGGTAAAGTCACAGCTTTTGCGTCACTGAAAGCTACGCCGCCTCCTGCTCCACCGACTCCTGGCAAGAAGCAAAACACTCTCCCACGAACGCTACCTTGGCCGCGGCCCGAGGCAAAGGGACGGGGCGCTCGCCTCGCGAAGCCATGGCTCTCTCAACGAAAGAGGCCACCGCCAACAAGCCCTCTCCTCAGCCCGTTCCTCCCGCGCGACGCGTTTCCTAGGCAACGGGTCCTGCCAGGTACATACAAGCATTCACGGTGTATTTAAAGGGGGGCAGAACTCGGGAAGTTTGAGGTGCCCGCGTACTTATATTGCAGAACTTCGAATTATAAACATCGTACAGCGGTCACGATGCGGGAAAAGAAGACGCGATTAGCATCTACATAGCTGCAAGGACCTGAGAGAGAAAGAATGAGAGCGAGAGACCACGCCCACACTTAACTCCGCCCTGATGGCAGGAGGCGGTTTCCGTGCGTCTTTCTGCGCGTGCGCAACAGCCGACGGAGACTACGTGTGTGCGTAAGCGGAACAACGAGGAGAAAAGCTACGGGCCAACTCACATGCTGGTTGGGTCCAGAGCGTGGCTGGGACCTTCCATTCAAGGCGGGGGGGGGGGTGTTTAGGCGGACGAAACCATGGGGAAGCTGAACGTCGTTTTGCTTCGCTATCTTTCCCGAGAACACTTCAGAGTACTAACTGCGGTAAGGATCACTTGGCGATCGGTTCCCGGGAATCATAAGAGAGGCCTGGACCAGGGCTTGGCCCCTGGTGGCCAAAAACAGGTTGAGGCCGGGTCTGGGTGGTAGAGATCTGGGAAATCATGGCTTCCGCGGGTGTCTGCAAACCTCATGTGCGCTTCTGAAAGCACGCAAATTGACATTAACCTTCAACATGGGTGAGTTTGTCCATCAAGCAACAAAGATAAGGAAATGTTATGTAAATTTAAAAAATAAGACGATCAATTATTTTGCTGAATATTCTGCTTTAACTGTAGTTTTTCATCCAAGTAGTTTCCTCTCTTCCAATACCTTTTGCAAGCCCACTTTATTATTTTGTTTTCTGTGGTCTTTCTACAGAATTGCTCCCACTTGAATCTGCCTGAATCTTAAAATCATCATATGAGACCCTTCTCTGCATCTAATTGAAGAAAGACATGGGGTGGCCTTTAGATGTCAAACTTTTTATAACTGCATATATGTCTTCATGTTTGAAAGCTCCATATTAACACCTGTTCTGTGAGGGCATGAGCCAGTATTTAAAAGTATTAAATGCAAGCACCAGGAAGGAGGCTATATGTTCAAAAACAGGAGGCATGTGTAGGAAACTATGCTTATCAAAATAAAGAGTATTTATCATGCTATGTTTTGCTGTTTCAGGTGGAAATGGGCATGAAGAACCATGAAATAGTCCCTGCCAGCTTGATTGCCTCCATTGCTAGTCTCAAACATGGGGGATGTAACAAAATTTTGAGAGAATTAGCAAAGCACAGGCTCTTGGCTTATGAACGAACTAAAAGTGAGTATAAATGGGGTGCCTGCCCACATTGTTGTTTCAGTGCATTTTTTATGAATGCCGCCATTGGTTGATAGCCAACACTGCACAAGTGAAATTCCCCTTCCTCTCATCCCACTGTGCCCCCTCGTAAACATACGGCAAATAGTTCTCCAACACTCCCAAGCACATGTAGTGGGAAGGAGAGATCCCGTTGCATGGGCAGAAATTGTTCTACCTGCAGACAGGAACCACTGGCTATCACCTGTTGAAAACTAGAGGAAACCAGCAATATTTGGTTGCCAACCGAGGTGCCTTAAATAAGTTGTTTCAACTCATACCCATATTTAATTACATGTTGTTGCTCTGAATATAGAATTCCCCTTGCCTGAACAATATGGATCACAGGGATTGTTGGGGGGAAAGTTCTCTTTGGAGAGCCAGTGTGGTGTAGTGGTTAAGAACGGTAGACTCGTAATCTGGGGAACCGGGTTCGTGTCTCAGCTCCTCCACATGCAGCTGCTGGGTGAGCCTCACTCACCTCGCAGAGTGTTTGTTGTGGGGGAGGAAGGGAAAGGAGAATGTTAGCCGCTTTGAGACTCCTTCAGGTAGTGATAAAGCGGGATATCAAATCCAAACTCTTCTTCTTCTCTTTGGAGGACTGCTGACTTTGCTTGAGTATTTTTTGGTGTTTTAAAAGACACACTGCATAATCATGATAAGCACAGTGTGATGTGATGCACTTATTTTACTTCTGCAGCTGTCCAAGGTTATCGATTAACTAATGGAGGATATGATTACTTAGCCTTGAAAACTCTTTCTTCTCGACAAGTTATCTGCTCTGTTGGAAACCAGATGGGCGTTGGAAAAGAATCAGGTATTTTCAAGCTTTGTGATTGGGGGACAGGGTCATGAAATGTAGCAGATATATCAAAAATGTAGGCAAGTTCCAAAGTGTAAATTTTGAATGTGTTAAAGGCTAATTTTTTTATCATGCTTCTAAGTGGACTGAATCTTTGTTTTAAAGATATTTATATTGTTGCAAATGAAGAAGAGCAGCAACTTGCGTTGAAGCTGCATAGACTTGGGAGGACATCCTTTCGGAATTTAAAAAACAAGCGTGATTACCACAAGCACAGAAACAAGATGTCCTGGCTATACCTTTCGTGTCTTGCTGCAATGAAGGAATTTGCCTACATGAAGGTACTGTTGGTTGTTTTCCCTCTGGTTCTCCTAAATATGGGCCCATCGTAACTAGGTTTCATCCAGAAGTTACAGAATGGTCTACACCGGTTTCCTCTAACTTTATTCTCACCTGTCAAGACGATGGGCATGACCCATTTTTAACTGATTACTACTTCCACATGTCCCCATCCAATTTCTAAGATTATCCATGGGCTCTTTTTAACGCCTGTACCATCTCTGAAGCAGCAGCTAGCCCAGTGGCAACTCAATATGTGTTGGCCGTGAAAAAGGTGAATTCTGTAATAAGGGTTACCAGAAAAAGCCGTGAAAATTAAAACTGGCACCATTCTTCATTGTCTGTACATAAGTCTATATTGCAACTACAATTGGGGATCCTGTGCCTAGTTCTGATAATCTCCACATCATGTCTGAGCAGGTATTTTGAACCTAGATCTTCTCAATCCTAGTCTGTTTAGGTGGTTTTAAAGGGGGTAGACATGGAAGATAAAGCTATCAGTGACTATTAGTCATATAGCTAAGTGGAACCTCCAAGTTTTAAGTGGAACATTCTGAAGGGGTAAGAGAAAGGGAGAGTTGTTGCCTTCATGGTCTGCTTGTGATTCTTCAAAGCATTTGCTCAGTCACTGAATACTGTGGTACCTCGGGTTAAGTACTTAATTCGTTCCGGAGGTCCGTTCTTAACCTGAAACTGTTCTTAACCTGAAGCACCTCTTTAGCTAATGGGGCCTCCTGCTGCTGCCGCGCCGCCGGAGCACGGTTTCTGTTCTTATCCTGAAGCAAAGTTCTTAACCCGAAGTACTATTTCTGGGTTAGCGGAGTCTGTAACCCGAAACGTCTGTAACCTGAAGCGTCTGTAACCCGAGGTACTGAACTTTAGTCGGATCCTTCAGGCCTCTTATGTCCATATCACATTCTTACAATATGATTGATTTTATTTTATTTTATTGTTATCTGGTGTGCGTTTCTCTTATATGAAGCTTATTTCATTTGTGCCATAAACTAGTACTCAGCATTAAAACTCCGAGTGAGTACATTAACACACTGGAATATTAATATGTACTTAACTCAAATAGAAGGACATGCACTGATTTTAAAAAATACCTTTTTTTCCTTCTTTTGGCCAGGCTTTGCATGATAGAAAATTTCCTGTTCCAAAACCATATGACTACAATAGACACGCAGTCGTAATGGAACTTGTCAATGGTTACCCTTTGTAAGTATGAAGGTATTTTCTCAGGGGTGCTTCTGTTCAATATGATTTATAGATTGCTAGTAGTAGATGTTTGGACAAAGCAGCAGCAGTGTAATAGTAACTTTCTTAGGTATCAAAGTTAAGAAAACCCCTGTAGGAAAGACCTTAGACATCACTGCAGGCTGGGATTGACAGTACTGTAATTGGTTTTCGTTAAAAGCCATTGGTCTGACTTTGTACATGACAGGGCCTTATTTATATTTTTGATAACTGGGAAGCAAGCTGTACCTGTATATTTCCCTTGACTTCCATTTCTTAAATAATGAAACTAAGAATTACCAAAATCTAAACAGTGTTGAAATTGCTGATTACTTGGAAATATTCACTAGAGCCCTACATTTCATACTAAAGCATGCAGAAGAGACAGTTCCTTAAGAAAGCATGTAATTATTTCCATAAACCCTGGATGATTAAGGAAAGCAGAAAAGATTGGTTTAAAGGGGTCTTCTAGGCGAACTCTTTTGGCCATATAAAGCAACATGTGTTAGAAGTAATTTCCTTTTTAAAATAAATGGAGCTCTTTCCCCGTTGAGCAAAATAATATCAAAGAAATTCTGACCTCAGCATGGTATTACTTTTTTCTTCTCCCTCTCTCTCCACACCCCCCCTCCAACCCCAGGCTGGGTATTTTAAAAAACAGGTCTTCCAACACATCTGTCAGTAACATCAACATAATTCTTTGTAATGGTAGATCATGCCTTCAAATTGATTGATTAATTGGAATGTCTAAAACTTTAAATAAACCTCTGCCCATAGCCTTGCAATCTACAAAAATGGATGTGGTTGGTATGTCTGTTCTACACATTTAGATGTTGGCACAGCAAGTCAGAAATGTACGGTTGTAAGAACACAGAAGCGCCCTGCTCAAAGGCCCACCTAGTCGATCATCCTGTTCTTACACTGACCAGTCAGGTGCCTATGAAATGTTTGCGCTAGCTATCTTATTTTTTTTTGAATTTTATTGCATAGTGCATATTTTTATAATAACTAGTATTATTACAACAACAACAACAAATCTTTATTACGGTCATAGACCAGCATCTAGTATTATTACTGAGACAATAAATTATAATACCACTGGTTTTAAATTGTCTTTTGGATTATTATTTTTTAAACAATACAAATCACTAAAGTTTGCCCACTAATGTGCTGACTGCGTGTATTTGCACAGCTAAAGGCATTTGTGTCCAATCTGACCTTCATTTGTCTTCCTGGATCAAAACTAAATTGGCTGCAGCTGAAAAACAAGGTCACATTATAAATGTGATATGGTAAGGCATCTGAAATGAGCTGCCTAATCAAAAATGAATCTATTTCAAAACTTGAATTAATTAAACATGAATTAAAAAGGAGCATTCCTTTTGAAGTATTCAGCAGTTCTTGTACTAAATCTTAAAGATTATATAGGAAAGGTATTGCAAAATAGACAAAGGAAGACTTGATAGCATAAAAGGAGACTTTTGTTACCTGTGAGCCATGATCATCCAAAGTCATCAGCTGAAGAAACTGCTTTGTTAGGTGAAAATCCAGGGTTGGATCCGGACTTGTTTTTGATGGAACTCCACAAACTGGAGGGGGACATTTTTCAATTCCCTCTGCAGTCCCCTTGTCCCCTGCCCCAAATCTGTTTCAGAGGGCTGGGGACCTTCCTGAATAGTACATGGCACAGGGGCTGCAGAAAGAAACAGGATAACTAAAAATGGTCTCTCCTCTCTTCTCTCCTTTGTCAATGGGAACGAAAGCTTCCACTGGATTGGAGCAAATGGAAGGAGCCCCTCTCTACAGAGGAAGATGTCTATGAGTCCAACCCATAATTGTTGACTTTCCCAAACTTTTTATTCCCGGAGGCCAATCAGTAATTACGTTACTGTGGAGTCAGCTCCTCCCACCCCCAACAGAGATGTGATTAAGGTCAATACGTGTAAAACAGAATGAGCACAGGAGATGCATCTTTAACACACATTGTGTGATGCAGTGAGGAGGAAGGTGTGGGGAACTCTCTTTTCACAACTGCCTTATTTGTTGCAGCCCATGCTGCACACTTGTGCCTTAAGGTGTGTTTGTGTTACTCATTCTCTGAGAGATTCAAACATGTCTTATTTCCAGCAAAGGAGTGTGCTGGGAAAATGTGAGAAATGTTTACAAGTAGCTTGTGTCATTGCTGAGAAGTGATGGTGCATGATAATTATTCCATGTGATGACCACACATTTTTCTTTTTCTTTTTTAAATAAATTTTTATTAATTTACATCCAAAAAAACAAAAACAAAAAACATATTAGTTTCACATCAAATTTTTCACAACTTATTCCTTTTCAGGACTTCCTTCAGCTTTTCCGCAAATCATCCATAGTTATTATTTAAATTACGCATTTCTTAAACTTATATTGACATTATTTATATTTTTCTTTCTATTCCCTTTAGACAATATTTCTTAATATTTCACAGTGCTTCGTTAAATCCCTTTAACGTTATCTGTCCCTCACTTATATGTTCCAGATATTCCACAAATTTCCCCCAGTCCTCGATGAACTTTTGGTCTCTTAAATATCTAATCTTCCCTGTCAATTTGTCCAGCTCCGCATAGTCTAACAGCTTCATTCTCCATTCTTCCACAGTCGGTATTTCCTGTTGTTTCCATTTCTTTCTTTTTTTTATTTTATTTTTTATAAAAAAAATTTATTGCGTTTCTTTCCATAATTTTGTACATTCCAGACACATACAGTAGATACAAGAAACAATTTTTTCTTTTTTAACAAAAAAAAAACAACACACAAAAAAAAACATCCCTATTTGGACTTCCCCACCCCTTCCGGATCTGCGTTCTTTAAATTGACAATGTCAGCAATTTGTTACCTTATTTCATACCTCACTGTAACTTTCAATTGTTATGTATCCAAATTCAATGTATTGTATCTCAGTTTTAATGCCTTTAAAATAAACATAACATATTCGATTCAATTTGTCTCCTTTTCTCTTTTATCACTTGTTTTACCATTTACTTAATCATAGTTGCTAAAGCATAACATTTCCTGATCGTGCACTATCTTAAGATTCATACAGTTTGTAATATTTTTGCAAATAGTCTTTAAATTTTTTCCAGTCCCCCTCAATTGTTTCTTCATCCAAATCTCGGATTCTGCCGGTCAGTTCAGCTATCTCCATGTAGTCCATCAACTGCGTCTGCCATTCCTCCAGCGTGGGCAAATCTTGTGTCTTCCAACTCTTTGCGATGAGTATTCTTGCTGCTGTGCTAGCGTACATAAACAAAGTTCTGTCCTTCTTTAGCATTTTCTGGTCCACCATACCCAGCAGGAAGGCCTCTGGTTTCTTGGCCTGTTGTTTCCATTTCTGAGCCAGTAACAGTCTTGCTGCTGTTACTGCATATTGAAAAAAAATTACAGTCCTTTCTTTTTATCTCGTTTCCTAATATTCCTAACAGAAAGACTTCTGGTTTCTTTATAAATGTATATTTTAAAATCTTCTTCAATTCATTATATATCTTTTCCCAGAAGTCTTTCACTTTCTTACATTCCCACCACATATGATAAAAAGTACCCTCTTTATCTTTACACTTCCAACACTTCTTACATGTCTTATACATGATGACCACACATTTTTCAGGCATGCTGTGTAAATCAGTGAAATCAACAAATAATACCCCCCATGTAACCCTAATACACCTCTTCTACATAAAAGTGCAATTTTGTGGCGCCTTTCATCTAGCTTTCCAGATGGCCAGCTACTGAGTAGGTTTTGTGAGTAAATTTTCAGCCGAATTAGACTTTGATCTCTCTTATGCAAATTCAGTGGACTACCCAATGTATCACACTGGCATAATATTATTGGTTTTTCCCTCCTAGTTGAGGCATCCATTTGATCATACCCATAATATTCTGGTGGCTTTGTTTTATCACGTAGATGTCAAGTCCATCATCTTGAAGACCCTGCCTCTCTGTATAGTGAGCTAATGGAATTAATCGTGAAACTTGCCAACCACGGATTGATCCATGGTGATTTCAATGAGTTCAATCTCATGTTGGATAGTGAAGATCGAGTCACAATGATTGATTTCCCGCAGATGGTGTCAACATCTCACCCAAATGCTGAATGGTATGTGATGAGCAGCCTCTGTGTATTATCAAGGTGT
Organism: Podarcis muralis; assembly: GCF_964188315.1. Lineage (NCBI taxonomy): Eukaryota > Metazoa > Chordata > Lepidosauria > Squamata > Lacertidae > Podarcis > Podarcis muralis. The sequence continues at coordinate 29,595,489 of NC_135665.1, forward strand.
GGCCATTTGATGACATTGAGCAGGTTTGTGGGGTCCTGGTAAGCCTGGCTTAGCATGTCGTGCAAACCAGACTGTTGACTGGAGAAGATGTTTTACGAATTCCAGAACAGAGCTCAAACACGTGAAAAGTGGAATTGATGCTTGAGTAATGAAGAACCGATGGTAGTGGGGTGTTTGTAAATTGAACGCACCTTTTTAAAGTAACCTGTGAAACTTCTTTTGTTCAGGTACTTTGACAGAGATGTGAAATGCATTCGTGACTTCTTTATGAAACGTTTCAGCTATGAAAGTGAACTCTATCCAACTTTCAAGGACGTAAGGTAAGTTTGTGGGCATGTTTAGAAACCAAGAGTTCTTTTGCACCTCAAATTCTACCTCTACACCTGTGTTTCCCAAACTTGGGTATCCAGCTGCTTTCGGACTACAGTTCCCATCATCCCTGACCACTGACGGCAGTTGTAGTCCCAATACAACTGGAGACCCCAGTTTGGGAAACGCTGCTCTTCACAATGCATTCAGATTGTTCCCAGAGAGGCATTTGTCCTCATGGAAGTTAAGCCTGAACCGAGGCTCCGTGGATAGAAACACAAGTTTACAGCCATGATTTCTGCAACTATCACAGTAACATGCATTAACTATTTCTATTTGAGGGCCTGAGTCACGCATTACAATTCTCATCCGAACGTGTCTCTGGAGAAAGTAGAAGTAAAGTCACTTTAGTGCCAGATACAGATCAGATAAACTATTGGTTTATGCATCTGTCTTATGCTAAATATATATGTCATTTTCTGATTGTCGCTTAAGCTGTATGGCAGAGAGGCAATTGTTTTGCATCATGTGCTGTTTGATAATCGTGAAAGGATGGATGCGTTTCAATCCACTGAACTACCATCTTTTTTCATATTTATTCTTCAATATCTTATTCTTCAATAAAGACTCTTCTAGATCTGGAGGATGTCTTCCACTGTTCCTCGTTCCAGTCATTATTTAATCCCTTTCAGTATCTGATCCTCCTCTTCCCTCCTTTTTAAAAAAGAGCTGAATTTATTTGCAACAGACAGCTAGTCTTTTTATTGGATTACAGCTGCTTCAGAATCGCACCTTAGGATTCCAGTTCTTCTACGGGGGCAGGGGGGGCATTTTTTTGTCAAAGTATATCACATCAGGGTGTGCTTCAGTGTATGGGTATAAAATCACAAGTCCAGCATTACTTTGATAACTTTGTTCTAAAAGTGTACTTGCATTAAATGGAGACTCAGTTCATGCTTGACTTTTCTCTTTCCCCGCATTGCCAGGAGGGCATGTTCTCTTGATGTCGAAATTGCAGCCAGCGGTTACACCAAAGAAATGCAGGAAGATGATGAGCTTCTTCACCCAGCCGGCCCTCATGATGAGGGCAATGAAACTGCGTGTTCTCCCGGTGCACAAGGTTCTGAAGGGGCAGAAACACTATGTAGCGGCACAGATCAAAAGACCGAAGGGGACTTCACAGAGGAGGTTGAAGATGCCACCAAAGATTTGGGGCAAAGCAGCGAAGAAGAAAAAGAAGAAGAAGAAGATGATAGCGCAGATGAAAGTGAGCAGAGTTTAGATTTGCGGGAGTTCGCCTGTGCCTTACAACAAGCTGAAGGGCAAATTATTGCTGCTCGAGACAGGGCTAATGCAGGCTGCTCTGTAATTGATTTTTCTGAGGATGAAAAGAAAATTGAAAAATCTACCAAAATTGAAGATCAAACAGGTCAGGGAGAAGAGCCTGCTGACAAGGACTGCGAAGATGAATGCCCTGATCTGGTTGACTTGTCAACATTAAACAGAGAATTCAGGCCTTTCAGGTATGAATTTATATTGATCATTCAGGGTTATTCAGATACTGGGTTTTTTGGTTGATTTTCCTCTTTCCAAAACGGAAGCTCCCCAAGCGTTGAGCATATTTCTTTTCCGAAACTCTCCCATCAGATTCAAAGCAGTGGGTGCGTTTTAAATAGTAACATGTGTAATGACCTTTTTGTTACAATGTAATATTCAGGGACTAATTGAATAGAAATGTTATACATTACTTGATTCATCACTGGCATGTTTTGACCCTCATGGAGAAATTTTAAAATACCAGCTATAATCTGTCGTACATTTTGTACTCGTGTAAACTTGCTCCTACTTGATTTGCTCTGCTAGTGGAAGGAGCACAAATTATTCATTGCATCAGGCCCTGCCTTATTGCTGCTTTCAGATACTGTTCCCTCTTCATCAGTTCTGTTAGCCAGGAAAACCTTCGCTAACAAAATTGCCTAGGCTGAGTAGTTAACCACACTGCCCAGCCTGCATTTTGTTTAATGAAATGAGACTTTTATTGGCTTCTTACATAGAAAACTGAGATTGCAAAAGGAGGCTGACAGGTCCTTGCGCTGCCTTTGTTGGAAGTGAAGTCACTCAAGGCATGGCAGGCTAGGGCAGAGAGTGAGCCTGTGTCAATCTTAGTGCCTGTTTGCAAGCAATAAAGATTCAAGAGCCCCTTTGGGTCAACGATATTCATGCCATATGAAACGAACGTCCTTGAGACTGGAAGGTCTGTTGAACAAACCCATTTTATTCTCACAAGTTTTGTGTAGGTGAATATCCTGGTGGATTGTGTCCATTATCAATATGTGTTTGGGTGAAATAGTTACTGTTTCTAAAAGTAAATATTGCAACTGAATCATCTCAGAAGAGTTGATTGGTAAAAGTTGGATTAAAAATGGCTGACTACAAGCATCTGTTCTGTATTGCAGAAATGAGGAGAGCCTATGTCACATCAATGACCACAGGACAAGAACTACTAGCATGACTTCAGTAGCCAGTATGGGAAGTCGTTCAACAATTCCTCCAGTAAGTCCTACATAAGTAATGAGAAAACTGTGGCCCTCCAGAAATTCATTGGACTGCTGCTCCCATCATCCATGGCCTTGCAGCTTGGGGCTGGTGGAAGTTGTAGTTCAACACCCCCTTCCTAATTTATATAATGTTCTGAGACTTAGAGCTCAGTCCCTCAAAATCTACCCCAGCACGGCTGCTGCTTAGATCATTGGGACATTGCAGGCCAATGGATTATGCCTTCAGTTAACTTGTTATGTCTCTCACTGAGCTAGGACCCTTCTTTCACCTGATACTGATCAGGTGGTTCTTTCTCTGTATTCATAAGTGTAAATGGCTGGGGATTTTTGAAAGCACAATTAGAATTATTCTGAAACTTGCAAAAGTTGTTACCTTCTAGTCAAATCCAGATCCATTGTCGCTCCTGAAAGCCTAAGATAATGAACTGTTGTCATTGTCCCTGAAGGTCATTAGTTTCCGCTGTTAAAGATATTTTTAAAAAATTAAATATTATCTTGCTCCACTTAAAGCATAATGCCAAGGTTCCAGTGCTTCAGCCACTCTTGTGTGTAACCCAGTTTTGAATCACTGCCACCTCCGCTTTCCAAGCAGCTGGTATACTGCATACAATCAAGGGGTGTGGGGAGTTTCCCCAGACACCAAACAGCATATTAGCAGCTTTGGTTGATGCTTCATGTGTATACTCCATAGGTCTTTATTGAGCTGTGGTGGTTTCATTTATCCTAAAGTGCCTCTATGTGGCTTGTATAAGTTACTCAGCACCTTGGGATACTGGGTAGAGAAAGGTTATAGAAAACATGGGGTGTGGAGATTCATATTTCATTATCTTTTTTTAACATAGGCGATCAAGCAATATTTTTATTTGTTAACAGGTTCTAAAAGAGCTTTGCATTTTGAAATAGTTGTAACAGGAGAATTCTGTTGAAACCCCCCCCCCCACTTCATCCAAGCTAAATTAAATTTTGCAATTAGAAATCATGAATATAAACACAAGGGTCCTACGCCTTCATTGGTCAGATTGAATTACCAGCTTATCCGAGGGGGTTGGAGGAATCTGCTTCTTTATTTTCTTGGACACCCACCAGGACACTCCCCCCCCCCCCCCCCAAGACTGAGAGCACTCTGTCTGACAAAGGCACTGCTCTCTTCTTTTTTCATTACCAACTGGGAATAGTATACCAGACCCTAAGAGTACAATCTGAATGGGCCAGTGCATTCCACTCCTGGAGCCCAGCAATCTGCTGACAAAAGGGATGGACTGAAAACAATTCTTTGTCTTCCAAATTCTTTAAATTCCTAGTAAATGGTTGCTGCTAGACTGACCAAAAGGAGGGAAGTATTTCTGCAGAAAGGGGAAAGCAACAACTCAAAAATAATAGAATTCTAATTGCACATAGACACTGTTCTTAAGTCTCATTGAAACAGATCATTTTCCGTACTCAAAAACAGTTTCTTGCACACCTGTGTAAGAGATTTTTTAAAGGAAAGACTGAGACAGAAAGGCAGGTTGGAAAAATGCAGGCAGTGGGGCCTTGAAGCCGCCCAAAGTCCTGCATTCTGATAATTTATGCTCCGTTGGCATAACCACAGCTCTGTAGTCAGCCTAAAGCTTCTATTGATGCATTGAACTCAGGATAGCTCAGTTGGTAGAGTATAAGACTCTTAATTTCAGGGTCGTGGGTTTGAGCTCCACATTGGACAGAAGATTCCTGCATTGCAGGAGTTTGAACTAGATGACCCTCGTGGACCCTTCCAACTCTGATTCTCTGACACATGCAAACGTCCAAGTTAGATCAGTGCAGTTTGTGAGGAATTCATTACTTGTCTCAGCCACAAGGGGGAGTAGTATTCTTCCAAACTAGCTCAAAATTCTCAAGATTCCAAAAATGTTCCGGCTTGCTTTTGCGTGTCTTCCCTCTGTCGTTGCACAATGCGACTGGCCAGTTTTTTTACCCTGCCCAGGTTGTTTAGACTGAGAAACTATTGTTCATTAATTCCAGAAAAGCCGCTGCCTGTTAAAGCTCGTTAAACCGTGCATTTGTTTTGTGCCATGTCGCTCCTTGTATCCAACCTATTTTGAGTTCTCAAAGGGTCACTTGACTTGCAAGCCAGACCTAACGTCTGGGTTTTGAAAATGTCTTGCAGGAGCTGATAAAACAAAAGATCAAGCGCCAGCTGACGAAACAGCAAAAAGCCGCTCTGAGACGGCGGTTGCAGAAAGGAGAAGCAAACGTTTACACAAAACAGCGACGGGAGCACATGCACAACATCAAGTCGAGTTTGGACACGGCCAGCTTCTGGGGCTGACATCCTACAGAAAGATCTTCCTTCTTTCCCCATGCCTTGCAAATCAATGAAAGAGATGGCTTTCTGCTTAACCAACATGTCAAGTTGTGTTCTTTCTCTTGTAGCCTGAGACAAGCCTTCAAGGCCTACTCTGTGGCAGCCCCAAGTTCAGATGTGCCCAGTGAGATTTCTTATGTTTTTTGTTTTGTTTTTTACTTGAGATGGTTCACACTTACTGGAGTGCTTCACTTTGCTTGTTGAGAGCAGGAGGCTCCATCTTGCATGGTGGCCCAGGTCCTGCCTCAGGAGCCAGCTGGCTATGTCACTTGGCCTTCAGGAAGCCCGCTTCTAGAGGACTCCACTCATAATTTACTATGCCGCTTTGTTCAGAAACAGAAGCCAGAAACTTCCACGGGCAATAAAATTCTAAGAGAAAGCAAACTAAGGGCAGCGAACTCCCAGTTTTCAGGTGGCTGGACTGAAAATATAACCCATCTCATACTATGCATATAGACACAAGGCTCCGTGAGTTCAGTTTAGGACACTGCCTCGATTGGGTGCATAGGATTTGTATTGCTGTGATGCCCATGTAAGCCTGCAATCCACCTAAACATGCTTTTCAGATAGTAGGGTCCATTAGACGAGGCGTAAAATGAGCACAAGTTTACAAAACATGGGATCAAACTGCAATAAAGATGATTATAAGGCTAGTGCAAACCTGTGGGCTCAAATCAGACATTATTGGAGCACTCCACAACCCTGTTTAAAGTTACCCTGTTATCTTCACTGTGGCTCAACTGCCTAACTTTGCAACCCCATATATGTTTACTCAGAGGTAAGCCCTATTGAGGTCAGTGGTACTTCCTCCCAGGCAACTGTGTTTAGGATTGCAGCCTTTGCAATAATTAATGTAGCACCGTCAACAGTATCTTCATTTCTAAACTTGAACAAAGGCCCACAAGTTTTTCACGACTAGCAGAGCTTTGAACCTAGAAGCTCTTACTCAATTTCTCTCGGCACTTCCAAGGTTTCATGCGTAAATCCTGCCCAAACTGACAAGTAATAAAAATGACGTTGCACAGACCTGGCTGGCACTCGGATCTCTAAGCAGCTCTGTGCAACTGCTAATAAATTTTGTTCACGTACATTCAACAATGTGCTAGATAGCCTCTCGCAAAATACCTTGGAAACCCAGTAGCCCGGAGCACTTGGCTGAAGTGTGGGTTTAAAGTGCATAAAAGATCTTTATCTAGCAGAAATAGAAGCAAACTCTTGTTGTGCTGAATCTACTTTGTTAGTAATAATAATAATTTTATTATTTATACCCTGCCCATCTGGCTGGGTTTCCCCAACCACTCTGGGCGGCTTACAGCATATATTAAAACATAATAAAACATCAAACATTGAAAACTTTCCAAACAGAGCTGCCTTCTAAACGTTGTGTAGTTCTTTATCTCCTTGATATCTGAAGGGAGGGTGTTCCACAGGGAGGGCATCTAAAACTGTATGGGATAAGTTTAAGAACTCCAGAAAGGAGGGGAAAGACTTTTTAAATAAATCAAAAAGGTGTGGTTTCTGTAAAAACAATAAAATGTAAATCAGAAATTTAAAGATAATCAGGCCAGCTAGGGCCAGCATATTTTTAAATTCATGTTTCCTTCTATTCTGCACTACAGCTTGAATCATCTTCGGGAAGTTCAGTTTATGATAGTTTCTGTGAGTGTATTTAATATAGCAGCTGAAGTCTTAAAAATGTGGGGTGGGAATGGTTTTCTCATTGGTGAAGCAGCCATACATAGCCAGAGATCATATATAATATGATCACTACAGCTTATCTGTTTCTAAAAGAATTCAAGAACAGAGCATATTACAGCAACCAAGAAAAAACCTGAGCATTTAGCAGGCAAGAACTGAAAACAGGTTAAAAGCCCAGTGGCCTAAGAAAATTTTAATTGCCCACCTAAATGGGAATGTTGCAGGCCAAAATGGAATCACTGAATTGTACAGCTGGAAGGCATCAATGGTGGCTCGCAAGTGTTGCCCTTTACTTTTTCCCACATACCTGTATGACAAATTGCCATTTACTGTAGTGGGGAGAGAAATACAGCACTGCAGTACAATGGGGGAGAGCTTAAGTTTCTAATGGGAAGGTACACATTGCCCCAAAGATTCCTGCATTGCAGGGGATTGAAGTAGATGGCCTTTGTGGTCCCTTCCAACTCTGGTTCTGTGAAATACATCATGGACTTGCGTGCAGAACAAAGATGCTCTGAACTCAAGCCTTTCAATATACCGGTACATGCCCTCTGTTCACTTCCATCCTTCCTAGCATATTTGCAGAGATTTTGCTAGTTGGCTTTTAAAGTCTGAACAGGGATTTATTTTTTTAAAATTAAAGAAACTATAGGGTATATGCGTTTCTGTTTCAAGATTAGGGGAAGGGCTGAAAGGTTGATGATGCTAACGTTCTTGAAAGTAACCTTTAACAGATTTCCACAAGAGAAGATAGTTTGCACATGTTATGCTTATTACCTGCCCACTTCCATCTGCATCATCCCCTGATGCAAACAGCTGCCACACATTTGAACAAGACTGACTACTTCCATGCCTTTTCTCAGGGTTCTGGACCCTGGAAGCAATTTGTATGTTGCTTGTTAAGCTTTCGTGTCACCTGAGGTCACGGACCAGCATCGAAAGAACTGCAAAACTCGTTAGGCAAGTCCCAGAGAAGCATTAGACTTGGTTGCTTTTGAGTAAACTATTCAAAAGGCTAAAGCGATGGAACATGGGAATACCCCACAGTTTTGGGGCACGGTGTCTCCTCTGAGAACATTGGGTATAAACACTTGATTGACAGGTTTTTTATTTTATTTAAAGAGAGGATCGGTTTATATTAACATTTAATACCAGGAAGTGGAGAGCCTTGTATGCCTCTCTCTTAGTCACATGTGCTGCCTCTGGGCTGAGCACCTACAGTTTGCATGCTATTATCCAGGTAGGGATGCGGGTGGCGCTGTGGTCTAAACCACTGAGCCTCTTGGGCTTGCCAATCAGAAGGTCAGTGGTTTGAATCCCCACGATAGGGTGAGCTCCTGTTGCTCTGTCCCAGCTCCTGTCAACCTAGCAGTTTGAAAGCACGCCAGTGCAAGTAGATAAATAGGTACAACTGCGTCGGGAAGGTAAATGGCATTTCCATGCTCTCTTGGTTTCCACCACGGTGTTCTGTTGCGCCAGAAGCGGTTTAGTCATGCTGGCCACATGACCTGGAAAGCTGGACAAACGCCGGCTCCCTCAGCCTGAAAGTGAAATGAGCACTGCAGCTCCATAGTTGCCTTTGATTGGACTTAACCGTCCAGGAGTCCTTTACCCTTATCCAGAAAATTCATGGTTTTCTAAGCCCTGCATGCATCAGAGCAGGAGTTGGCAGTGCACTGAGAGCCTGGGAAGGAGGGCTCCATTGGATGAACATAATGATGCCCAGAAATTCATCCTGGTAGACCAAGAAAGAAGAAGAGGCGGCCTCAGCCTATGGCAATCCTCTTCTCGCGCACTGAGCTGTGTATGTACAGATAGGACATTTAGATAAATAATGGGGAGATAGAGAAGCAAAGCAGTATAGCAAGGGATTAGATTGAGTTAATGTGATTTCACATGCTTCAGACTTTGTTTCATTTTGGGATAAAGACAAAGGTATTTAAGGCATTTTTGAAAAATAAAAGTCATTCCAAGGCATAGCCATAAGTAACCACTTGTCCTTAACCTTCGGTTTTGTTTAGATTACCATACATTTCTCTGGGGATAAAAATGGCTAAGGGAGGAACTCGGCCCTGACATTGTACCATGATATATCTCTTAACAAGAACAGAGGTAGAATTCCTGAAATATCTGAAGTCATCAGAGGTCACTATGAAGTTTATACAAAGGCTGGACTCCGCGGTGTTCCATTTATATTTCATATGTAGATAAAACAAAAGTTTACTTTATTTACTGGGAACCTGAGGAAACAGGGAGGTTAAGTCAATAACGTCCCAGACAGTCCTAACAAATTCACATATTTAGCAGGTATCGGAGGATTGTTTAATCAACATCCTTCAAATGCATTTTTAATGGCTGCACTTAACAGGGTTTTCGTAACTGGTCAAACAAGAGTCACAAAAATGCTGAAGACTCTGTATCTTCTGATACAATATTGTGCATATTACCTGACTTTCAGCTATATGGAAATAAAAGCTGTCAGCTACGTTTGCTGCCCTACCACCCTGGCTGCTATTTGTAACTGAAAATCAGTAACAGGTGTCATTTTTTTCCCCTCCTTACCTTGGTTAAGAAATAGTCCATCTGCAGATGTTACCAAGCCTCCCTACAGAGAGGTGAACATTGGCAAGATAGGCAGAAGCTTTTTCCTCATTTGTTTTTTAAAAAATAGCATGCAAAGGTAAGAGTCTGTCAGGAAGCCTCTTACAGGCCCCTTGGTCCATGTAATTGTACTGATTTGAGAGATGGCTCTTGGGTTTTTTGGATTATTTGAAATGTTTTTGTTCCCCGAGAGGTGTTTTTAAAAATTAAAAAAAAATATCCAAGCACTCAAGTGGAGGGTTCTGTTGGATTCGCAGTATCTATTGGCCCCAGCCAGCTCAGTCAGTAGTCAGGAATGGAGGAAGCCAGCGTCCTAAACCCCTACCCTAAAGTTTTATGTGCTTCCTAACTCTTCCACAGAGTCTGGACAGGATATGGCTTGGCATGGTCAGCCATTTTGTGTTGTCTTAGCTGTCATAAATGGGACGCGGGTGGCGCTGTGGATTAAAGCCTCAGCACCTAGGACTTGCCGATTGAAAGGTCGGCGGTTCGAATCCCCGCAGCGGGGTGCGCTCCCGTCGTTCGGTCCCAGCGCCTGCCGACCTAGCAGTTCGAAAGCACCTTCGGGTGCAAGTAGATAAATAGGGACCGCTTACTAGCGGGAAGGTAAACGGCGTTCCGTGTGCTGCGCTGGCTCTCCAGATGCAGCTTGTCACGCTGGCCACGTGACCCGGAAGTGTCTGCGGACAGCGCTGGCTCCCGGCCTGTAGAGTGAGATGAGCGCACAACCCCAGAGTCTGTCAAGACTGGCCCGTACGGACAGGGGTACCTTTACCTTTACCTAGCTGTCATAAGGGGAAGTGACCCTACACGCAGGCTATAATACATTTCTTTACACAATTTATGTTGTTGCACCTGTTGAACTACAACAACCTCCAACATCTCCAGACTACATGGCCAGTGCTCAACGATTATGGGAGTTATAGTCCGCAACATCTGGAGGGCCAGAAGTTGCTTACCTTGCCTTAATCCACAACCCAAGGACTAAGCAAGCACATGCTACTATATTTGCTCACATTGCCCTTTCTTCTTCCTTTCTTCCACTTCCCTTGTCTCTTTCCCATGAATGAAACTTAAGATTACAAGATGCTTGGGGCAGGGACTTGTGTAAACCTCCATATACATTACTGGAGAACAAATTTCAAATTTGGAGGCAGCTAAAGCAATTCTCTCAGGTCCAAACCATTAGCGTGAGGCAGTGGAAGACAGGAGTGCCTGGCGTGCTCTGGTCCATGGGGTCATGAAGAGTCGGACACAACTAAACAACAACAAAATTTACTGCTTTAATATCTAAAGTGGGGTCCCATATTAGAGTGACCACTTATATATCGCCACAAGAGAGAAGACAAATTGTTGCAAAATGGGCACCATGGCTTTGGTCCTGCATACCTGAAGGAGTGTCTCCTCCATCGTTCAGCCTGGACACTGAGGTCCAGCTCCAAGGGCCTTCTGGTGGTTCCCTCACTACAAGAAGTGAGGTTGCAGGGAACCTGGCAGAGGGCCATCTCAGTAGTTGCATTCTCCTTGTGGAATGCTCTCCCATCAGATGTCAAGGAAATAAAACAACTATTTGACTTTTAGAAGACATCTGAAGGCAGCCCTGTCTAAGGAAGTTTTTAATGTTTGGTGTCTTAGTGTTTTAATTTGTTGGAAGCTGCCCAGAGTGGCTGTGGTAACCCACAGGTGGGTGGCATAAAAACTTATCATTATTACTACCACTACTACCTGCTAATGCAGAGGTGTAAACTTAAAAACAATTCCTATAATTAAAAAGAATACATCTTAACTGAATGGGGCAGACTCTCCACAGGTGATCTGAGTGCATGCTCAGTCTGTTCCACAGGGACTAGCCATTGATGTGAAACTTTGGTTAAAAAAGAAAAAGGTAAAGGACCCCTGGGCGGTTAGGTAAAGGGACCCCTGACAATTAAGTCCAGTCGTGAGCAACTCTGGGGTTGTGGTGCTCATCTCGCTTTACTGGCCAAGGGAGTCGATGTTCGTCTGCAGACAGTTTTTCCGGGTCATGTGGCCAGCGTGACTAAGCCGCTTCTGGTGAAACCAGAGCAGCGCACGGAAACGCCATTTACCATCCCACTGGAGCGGTAGCTATTTATCTACTTGCATTGGTAACTATGGGGTTGCGGCACTCATCTCGCTTCAGGTCAAGATGAGTCCACAGACAGCTTCCCCAGTCATGTGGCCAGCATGACTAAACCGCTTCTGGGACAACAGAACACTGCGACAGAAACCAGAGTGCACGGAAACGCCGTTTACCTTCCTGTCACCTATTTATCTACTTGCACTTGCATGCTTTCGAACTGCTAGGTTGGCAGGAGCAGGGACAGAGCAACGGGAGCTCACCCTGTCGCGGGGATTTGAACCACCGACCTTCTGATCAGCAAGCCCAAGAGGCTCTGTGCTTTAGACCACAGCGCTACCGGCGTCCCTACTGTGAAACTTTGAGGCTCCTGCTCTCCCTTCTTTATCTTTAAATAGAACTTAGATAACCCATCAAATAAAGGGTTGTCCTCAGACAGCCCTTCAAGCAGTACATAAAGTAAGACATCGTCGAGCTATCCCATATTAATCTTCGCATTTCCCTTTTCCTCAATTATTATTATTTTTTTAAACAGTGGGAGGTGAATTCTTATTAAGTCAGCAGAAAGTCCAACACTGTCTGCTTCAGCAGCTTCAGTCAATGTCAGGATGAAGAGAGGAATGTCTTTCGCATGCTTTGCTTCTCCAGCTAGCCAGTAGGTGGGTGTGTTTAACAGAGGAAAAAGCAAGGAGGAAGGAGCCTGTCAACCAGCCTCCCCAGCTAATTAGCTCAGCCTACAACAAAGATAAGCGAGCTGGGGAGGAGGACCCCCTGAAGGGTCTTTTGAATCTGGGCAATGTCTGATTGGCAGATGCTGAGGGAGATTCTTTGGTAATCCAGTTCATCAATGAGCTGCATAAATTCAGGACAGGGCTGGAAGAATTCAGGCATGTGGTGGACACTTTGTGGATGCAATCTGCAAGAAGGCAGCCCAAAATGGACAGAACCTTGGAATCTCTACAGCATATAATCTCCCAAGTCCTGCCTCACAGGGACCCTGCACTTGCGTTTAAAGACTGTAAGTACCAAAACAAAGTTTCTGGACTTTGAGTCAGGCAAACCTGTAACAGGGATGTTGTATAGATCAGCCCATCAAATGCTCTGCTCTCTATGTGTGATATTTATCAATATATTTTTTTTCCTGCAAGAGTTAGTGCTGCGATTCTCACTGGCCTGGGAGTAAGCCCAAATGAACTCAGTGGGTCTTAGTACTGAGTAGCAGTAAAACTCGGGGGCGGGGGGGAATCAAGTACTATATTTGCAATCACAGAGTAATGTACTATACGTACACACTTCGAATCATAGAATGGTTTGATTATATGTTTAATAAAGTTTTACCTGAAAACATGCTAAACTGTTTACCGTTTACAATTGTACCTATATACTAAATTTACATGTGTTCTTTCATTGTAACTCATGTGCTATTTATTTGTAGGAATAATGCTAGTTATAAGTCACATGCACTTCAAATTGCATCTGAAAACAGTCCTGTTTATAAATACTGAGGCTGTTTGTTCAATAAAATTTGTATTAATGTCTCTTAAATTAAGTTCCAAGAAGTTCTCAGTGTCTCAGACTGCAATCCTGTACACACTTGACTGCAGGTAAGCACTGAGTAGGACTTACTTTTGAGTAGACATGCATACAATTGCATTATAAAACAGCTTCAATTTGCTGCCTTTAAGCAGAGACTGTGATCTTTATAGGACAAGGTGTTAATTCATATAAAAGAGGGCATCAGAATGCAACCCAAAATCTCTTGGCTCTGTGCTTAAGAGAAAATTCTTATATATTAAAGAGGAAACCAACTTGAAAATTCCCCAGAATTCATCGTGATGAATCAGACTAATAGTGTAGTCTCACCTTCTCCGTCAGCATGTTTTTTTTGTTCAGTTCATTGCTTTTTCATAATTTGTGAAAACTGTCAGCTATAATATTAGTCTAAATTACTCAGTCACATTGTAGAAAAATCACTAGGCTGGCTTTGCTGGGCAACATTTCACAGAGAAAGTTTATTATTATCTATATTACACTCTGCGGCACTATGGGGGAGACACTCTTTGAAAGTATCTGCTTAATTTCTTTGTCCGGAGCTATGGTAAGAGTTAGCAACTTCATCAGTCCTTTGCGTTCTTTCAAAAGGAGCATGGAATGAATGACTTTAAATAAGCAGCTGGCGAGAGAGAGCGAAATTGTGTATCAGTTATTCCATACATAGTTTGACAGAAATCAAGAGTTAGACAGATAAACACAAATACAGCTCCTGAGGCCACCCAGAAGGAAAACTCAATGCCATTGCATCAGTCCCACGTTAAGCAGCAGTTAACAAACCTTGTGGAGGCAGAGACATCCCACAAGCACAAAGGATTCGATCTAGAAAAGGTGGGGAACTTCCCCCCCTCCCCTCCCATTGTGGCAGATTCCTGAAGATCATCTGACAAGGTTTTGATTGAAAATGTATGTACTGGCCTCTCAGACAAAGTTATTGTGACCACCCACAGATTTGTGGGCTGGAAGAATGGCTACAATAAAGCAGGAAAGCACATGGGGCTGGAATACCATTTTGAATGGAATCTTATCACAAAGTGGGGTTAACCAGTAAAAAAATAGTTCTTCCACTAGAATATATTGAATATATTGCATCCTGTTAATGGACTTTAGCCAGCTGAATGCTATCAGTCCCTACATTAATGCAGAAGAGGATAAACCTCCCATAAATCAGTGTTTCAGAAATCTTACTTTCAATATAAGTGTCTGCCATAGGTTTGTATGGACTTGTTTTTTACATGAATTTACTGTTCTTTTCTGTGTTGTTTTTAATGGTTTTATGGCTGTGCTTATTGTATTTTCTACATCACCTTGAGAAATGTATATGGAAGGCAGTGGCGTAGCATGGGGGGTGAAGGGGGGGCCGGCCGCACCGGGCGCAACATCTGGGGTTAGGGCAAATCCACGGGTTAGGGGGCGCAAATCCACAGGTTAGGGGGCGCAAATTACTTGCCTTGCCCTGGGTGCTGACAACCCACGCTACGCCGCTGATGGAAGGCTAGTAGTAGTAGCAGTAGTAGTAATAGTAGTATTTATACATATACTATGTTATTTATTTAGAAGAATTCTATTCCCCCTATTATCTACATGAGTCCCAAAGGCTGCATATATTTCCCATTCACTTCCCCAGCAGTTTCAGTATATAAGGTCCTATATGGATTAAATCCTTGTTCCTACAATTATGGTATTTGCCAACCCTTTGCTTTCCCAAACTGTTTCTTTTCCTGGAGTCATTCTAACCAGTATTCAAACTTGAAATAGAGATTTATGTAAAATCACATACACACAACATGGCACTATCTTAATGATCAGGGCAGATGTATCGTATGCTGCTTTTCTGCATATTTTCTTCTCCTTTGGAAATGTATGTGGGAGTCAAACTGGAGTTTCATAGAGTCACAGAGTTTATAAGGACACAGAACATCATCTAGTCCAACTCATTCCATTGCAGGAATATGCAGCTGTACCATATGAGGATCAAACCTGCAACCTTGGCGTTATCACCACCACACTATAACCAAAGCTGAACTTGAAGTGTCAAATTGCCTTGAACAAGCTAATATTCGAACTTAAAATGCCCTGAACACATATACCAGATGCCTTTTCAGTATCAATGTTTAAGGGAGATATGTTGTTACAAACAGGAAACCAGATTGAGAAGCCTTGCTTTGCTTGGTCAATAGCATTCTCTAGCTCCTAAGCCAGAGGGAAACAAGAAGATGTGAGTTCTATGAATATCACCACTAAAGACCACATATTATTAGGTTATGTTATCCTAATCACCTGGGAATAAGTCCCTTTGATAGTCATGGAACTAATTCCGAGTACTCTTTGTGCAGTAGGATTGCTCTGTAAATCCCTTAAAGTAGGAACAGAGAACCTGTGTCCCTCCAGATATTGTTGGACTACAATTCCCATCATCCCTGACCTGCTGTCTGAGGCTCATGGAAGCCAGAATCCAACGACAACTGGCGATCACAGTTCCCAACCCCAGCCATAAAGGAAGCAAGCAGCACATTGTTATGCTATTTTGAAAGAAAGATAATACCGCAGTTACATGATCTGACCACCAAGGTCCTCATGGCCAAGACTTGTTCAGTGCTGCAGCATTACAGATATGACATGAGCATCCTTAGACAACAGTAAAAGGGAAGATGGATTCTGTGGAATCTCAAAGGACTTGGGGCTATATGCAACTCAGTTCTACTCAGAGTAAACCCATTGAAATTAATGGACCAAAATTAGTAGTGCCCGTCAATTTCAGTGGGAAGGGGCACTCAGCTGGTGTTTTACGGCAGGTGTGTTCTGCACTACGTAGTTGACACAATAATAGTCCTTTAGTAGTGGGTTTATTCTGCTTTATTACTCCTGTGATGGTTCCCCAGTGCTACCACATTATTGCTGTCTGGAAGACCACAGTACAACAAAAGCAGGACCAATATATATATATAAAAAGCCCAGAACATTGGTGGTTTGAAAATGTAATGGGATTTCAGCAGGGAGGTCCAAAAAGTATGGAATGCAGGGTTGTGTGTGACTGCCCTGATAGCATCATGTGAGCAATAAAAAAAGGACATGTGCAGGGCATTGACTAGCAATGGATACAGCCCTTAGCTTATTTTCATCATGAAGCGGTTATACGATCAGCCCTTTACAATCTTCACATTTTTCTGAATTATTTGAGCCAATTACTTTGGAGATGAGATAGAAAATGCATAATACAACTGATGAGCAGTTCCCTCATTTATTTTTTTACAGAAAAAGGAGGGGCAGCTAAAATGTACTGTGTATTTTGTATCACAAAACCAGCCCAGATGAGGTAAAAAGGGGCAAGAGTGGAACACTAACCTGCCCCTGCAAGGGCTCGTTCACAGAAGCAAGGAAATAGTCCCTCAAGCAGCAAGAGGCCCCAAACATTACTCAGAAAGCCCTTTCAGAGGCCTGTACAGGCCACAGGCCAGATCCATTTGTCACAGGGAGGTGGGACACATGGACAGAGTGCTCCTCCAGTGTTTCAAGCTATTCGTGCTTATGTGTTACGGTTGACTCAGGTTGTTCCAAGGTCAGCCAGAGGTAACTGAATTAAAAACAGGTTAGAAACCTACAAATTCGTGAACCCTCCACTCAAAGGCTATTTCAATTTCTCAGTGGTTTGGCTTTCTGCAAACTGAAAGGGAATTATGCCTTACAATAATTCCAGGTCTACCCTTGTTTGTAGGCCAATTACATAATCTGTAAAAACCACAAACAAATATCCATGGCCTCATCAAATGGCAGTCTGATGACCACAGTCTTTATGGATTTTTCTAGAATAAGCATGGCCACCATCATTCTTCATATTTATTGTTTTATTAATCATCTTGGGATCAGAGCAGTACTTGAAATGCACAAATGAGAGCGCCTGGGCCAATTTCAGGACACATGAAACTCCTTGTTCAGGGGTCCTAATGCTAGTTTTGAAATTGTCTTTGGCAAGAGGCCCTGCAGAGGCAGGGAGCCAAGATCCCCTTCTGAAATAACATGATCCTCAAGGCCACCACCAGGAGACCTCACCGAGAAGTGGAAACACACGCTGATGCTCAACAGCTACACAAAGGATTATCTAGGAATAAATCACTGATAACTGCCTCAAGCTGAGGGCAGTGGAAAAGCTTCAGGACCTCAACTCAAGTCCTCCAGAGAGGGAAGGCCAGGAAAGTAGAAACATAACTGGATGCTTCAGAAATCAGTTCAGAGGCAATGAGTGAAGCAAGGCTAGAGAACCTGTGGCTCTTCAGAAGTTGTTGGACTTCAACTCCCATCAGCCCGGGCAAGCATGGTAAATGGCCAGAAATGTTGGGAGCTGTTGTTCAACAACATCCTGAGACACAGGTTCTCCAACCCCAGGAGTAAAGTCTGGTCCTCATTTGACTGCCTTAATTAATCAGGAATCTCAAGCAACTGTTTCAGCTGTTCTAGTGGTACTCTCATATTCTTATTCGGCTAAAACTTATCTGATGAAACAGTACTATACTCTAAGCCAGTGTTTCCCAAACTTGGGTCTTCAGCTAATTTTGGACTATGATTCCCATCATCCTTGACCAGTGGTCTTGATAGCTAGGGATGATGGGAGTTGTAGTCTAAAAACAGCTGGAGATCTAAGTTTGGGAATCTCTGCTCTAAGCTCAGGATGACTATGCATCCACTTCTTTTCTCTTCGAGGAGCAAATTAGACATGTAAGCAGCAGGTGTGTGTTTCAGAATTGAATCCATATTGATATATAGCAGGGATATGGAACCTGTCGTCTTCCAGTATTTGTTGTGGGCTGCAGTGCCCATCACCCCTGACCATTGGCAATGCTGACTGCTGATGATGGAAGCTAGAGTCCAGCAACAGCTGGAAGGCTACAGATTTCCCATTCCTGCTGTAAAGGGATGAGAGGAGAGATGCAAAGCATACGAGGGTGGGCCAATAGGGAGATGCTGAATGGTTCCGCTTTCTTCTTGTACCTCGTTGGGGTTTTATTGCCCCCCTGACACTGAAAGAGACAGCTTTAAAAAAGCAGTTTGAGATGAGAAAGTGTAGGCATCAAAAGTATCCCTAAATCACTTTAAAATTTGTCTCCCACCGTTTTATAGCAGCTTAGCAGTACACCCAGTTCTAATGCACAGGTCCACTGTAGTCCTCTTCAAAGACACCTGAGGACTCCAGGAGTTGTCCACAGAGTGCTCAGGATGCATCTCTTGCAAAACGCTTGTGTAACTAAGAGTGGCTAAGAGATTGACCTGTGAACTGGGGAGTGCCTTGTTCATATTTCATCTTGTGAAGATGGGAAGGGTGGGCCTTGGGATGGAACTAAGCAAGAATGGTTTGGAAATGAAGTGAGGGATTTGATAATGAAAGATGAGAATATGACCAGAGATGATTCAGACAAAGGGAGGGTCGTACTCTTGTAATGAACACATAGATGCGAAATTTTAGGCTGTGGTGAATAAGGGTCTTTTGGGTAAATAGCAGTTCTCTCTCTCTCTCTCTCTCTCTCTCTCTCTCACTCACTCACTCATGATACAGTAGTACCATGGAGACTGAGGCAACGTGTGAGGCAATTTATGACAGTGGTTATGGTCTCAAGGCCCACATATGCAAGTCTGTCCAGACCCTTCACCAATCAATTGCTTTGTATATTTGTAACTTCAGGCTCACACCACTTAAAGCTGTTCCATAATGATATGCAGATCAGCATGGTGGTGCTGGCCCCCTGCATCTTTGGGAGCTCCTGGGACCCCAGTATCAAGTAGGAGCCCACTTCTGGCCCGTCTTGGGTACCCCCTGCCCCTTGACTTCTTCCTCCTCCTCTTCTTGTCCCAGTGCTCTGATCAGCACTGGTCAACTGGTCTAGTTGCTATTTACATTTCCCACAATTCCCCTGGTGTACTGTCGCTCCAAGGCATGTGGGAAGTTGAACTGGTAGCTTAGACCTTGCTGGCCTGTGTTGCTCAGAGCACTCCCTGTTAACCACCAGATAAGCCCAACAGGAGCCGACAAGAGGGGACAGGACCCAACTGAGTCCCATGAAACTTGGAGACATATCAATGCCAGATTAGCCCAGTTTATGGTCTTAGCAGTATGAGAGAGTTATAGGCATGTGCACATTTTACAGCATTTTGATTTATAAAATGCAACATGGCAGCCAAATTAATATTATATCTCTTACATCCATGTAACGTAACTATTTCAGCCCCATGGCGTTGCTTTTTCTCATTCTACACATTTCAACAATCTGCATGTATCAAACTGAGCCCAACTTTTACAGCTTCAGTCGAGGTGTGTGTTAAATTATAGCCCCTAATGGGAGGCAGCTGTAAGAAGGTGTGCCTATAAGTTATGGTATTTGTTTAAATGATATGGTTTTACTGATTATGTGTCATAGATTGATTGAGGAAATAGAAGACAATTTTAGTAGCCTTGCGACAAAAAAAATAGTCTTTTACTTTAAAAAAAATACAACTTAAAAAACCCAAATATGAAATGTATATTTCTCTGCAGTCAAATGGTTATTTAATAATAGTCTGACAAGTTAGTTAAAACAACTCTTCTTCTGAAAGCCCTTTTAAAGTATAAAACTGACTAAGCAGGAAATACTTACCGTGTGTGTTCTTTATAAACGGATCGTTTGTGACAATGAAATATTCCCAGGGTTATGGCTCTGTTCCACATTGCCAGGAAGATTGCAAAACGTCTGCTTGGATAATCCTCTTCTAAAATAAAAAGCACTGCTAGTTCTTTGGGCACTGTGTGTCCTGTTTATTTGCAATCTTGGCATGATACATTCTTGTTTTAGTGCCTTCCTTCGTAACTGTATCTATTGCTCAAAAGCTGAGTTTGTTTGTTTAAATCGAAAAATACAAAGGTTCTTTGTATGGAACTGATCCTGTTAGTGGGGAGGGGAGCATTCATGGTGGACCATTTCCTATGCCCGGTTGTCTCGTGATCACCTTCCCACCACTTCCTTTTTCCATTTTTTAAAAATAAAATATTGACACACATTCGCAGATGGGTACAGGAGATTAAGCCTCCGTACATTCAAAGCACATTTAAAGCACATGGCTTCTCCCCCAAAGAATCCTGGGAACTGTAGTTTATCCCTCACACAGCTGCAGTTGCCATCACCTTTAACAAACTACAGTTCCCAGGATTATTTGGGGGAAGCCCTGTGCTTTAAATGTGTGTGGATGTGGCCCAACTACACAAGCTCCAGGGCTGGCTTTTGAAGAGCAAGCAGAAGGGTTTCTCCGATTTTAGTGCTGTGATGTTTCATGCCAATAGATACCCACAGCTGACATAATAGGACATCAAAACGTTTGGTGCCCATCGTCTTCCCTGCTGAGTTCAGGACAACCCTGAGACTAAGGTGGGGGGAGGGAGGAAGTTGACAGACAGTGGATGTGTTAGAAGCAGTAGTATTTTCTAGAAAAAGAGGTGCCAGAACTCACCATGACCCTTGTTCTCTTATACAGTGGTGCCTCAGGTTAAGAACTTAATTCGTTCTGGAGGTCCGTTCTTAACCTGAACTGTTCTTAACCTGAGGTATCAATTTAGCTAATGGGGCCTCCAGCTGCTGCCGGGCCGCTAGAGCATGATTTCTGTTCTCATCCTGAAGCAAAGTTCTTAACCTGAGGTACTATTTCTGGGTTAGTGGAGTCTGTAACCTGAAGCGTATGTAACCTCAGGTACCACTGTAATGGCAGTGGAGAGGTGCCGGAACTGAGTTCCAGTGAGTTCCAGCTGACAAAAGCCCTGGTTAGAAGACGACAGGCAGGTGGTGGCTGGATGTGGGCAGCCTCCATAGACCAGCCTCTACTGCACAAACTTGTTGACCAGCTAGGAACAGAATCACAGCATAGACGTGCTCTGGCCCTTGGCCATTCTCTTTGCCCAGGCTTCCATTTTACTTTCTTCGTTGTTGCATTGAGCTCACGACATGGGTAACCTATGCACATCCTTTGTATAATAATTTGATATCACCACCACAATTCCTGTCACACTCATAGTTTAAGACGGTTGAGGTTTAACATGTTTTTTTTTAAAAAACCCTAAATATCAGCTTTCCCTTAATGGCTTTTAAATGGAATTGTTACGAGACCTGTGTGCATATGTATGTGTGTCCTTATTAGGGAAAGAGGAGTGATGGATGTAAATCTGGGCCCGGTGCTGTTTTAACAGACCCGATCTAAAAATCCGAACTAGTTTTGGTTTGGAGGGAATCCCCCCCTCCATCAGATGTAATTCTTTAAGGCATGTTACCAATTCTGATATTATCAGAAGTCAAAGCTGGGAGGGGGCGGGGAAGAATAAGGAGAGAATATCAGGGGAAGTTTTTGGTGAATGTAAAAGCAACAGGTCACCTATCGTGCTTCAATCTACTAGATTGCTTTGATGACTTTCAGACATCAATAGCAAGTAGCAGAGCACATTAAATAAGCATTTAATAAAGTCTGCCGGTCTCAAGGGAGGAATACAACTTTAATTTGGAAAAACAATTCATTTCTTTGTGGCTTGGGTTTTCACCTTTGTTCAGTTTGTGTCAAAGCTTAATTCTACCATCACAGATTGAGATAACCATCTGTTTTCCATTTTAAGTTTTGGTTTAATTGGGGAAAGGGGTCTCCATGACCTTCTGAAAGGTCGGTCAAATCAGTTTTTATTATTCCTATTATTTTACAGAGCTATTATATTTTCCACTTAGATCATCCATAGAAGTCCTTGAGTGAGAGACCAATCCAATATTTACATTCTACGATTCTCATAGAAAGCAGCTTTTCAGTATAGCTGGTCTATTAAAAAAAAAGAATTTTTAGAGTGCCAATCACTACTTTGGAGGAAGACGCAAAATGAAGGCTCTTATTGAGCCCTTTCTGGAAAAAAAAGAATTATAATGCTAGATTTATTGGTTTTCAGCAGCATCTGGGGACCTAATTCCCCACCGGTAGTTTTACATGCTACATTTTTCATCAACATGCAAGGCATTGTCTCAGGTTGCCCTCTTTAACTGTATCAGCCATTTGCCAGAGGCAAGCCATCCCATTTGTGCCACAGATTTAAATAGACTTTAGCCAATGTTTTGTTGCACACCAACCCCCCAATCCCTGAGTGGTGTGAGATTCTAGGGGGTTCCAGGCACTCACCCAGGGTCTGTGTTTCCTTTTGGAAATGAGGCACAGAGGAGACTGCAGTGTATTTATGATATATGGTTTATTTACACACACATACACAATCTGAGCCTACGATGGAGGGATTCACAGTATTATTAGCACCCCAAGAGGGTCTTGCTTCTCCCATAGGTCCAGTCTAGGATTCAAACAGACATCAAACATTGTGCTCTGCCTGCTGCTCTGCTTCTCTGTCACATAACTCCAGGCTCCCTACTCCAGGCTTCTGGCTCACATTGCTTCTCCCTCTCTACTCTGGCTTTATCTGTTGAAGCAGGAGCCCCACTCATTTGCTGCTGAATTCATAGTCCACACACATATGGGAAAATAAAGCCACTTCTCTCCCCATTCCATGATAAATCACCTGAGATGGACAGTGATGTTCCACCCATTGGCTCTACCCCAACCATCATGTCCTCAGGTCTCCCTGTCCCACTGACCACATGTTGGGAGCATGTTGGTGCAAGTTTCCAGGTCATGAGGAGAGCCTACACATGTTTATTGGGCTTACCTGTTCCGTTTATTTCTCCAACACATGGGAATGGGGCCAGGACAACATGGGTGAGATCAATGACTGATTTCTCCCACTCATGCTATTGTATATGTGTGATGTATATTTATTAACACCTGAACAAGGCTTAGAAATGTGTTATTTAAAAGGGTTATATATAAATCCTAGGCAGGGCTCTGTAGACAGGATTGCAGCACTGCTTCTCTTCGAACAGAAGTGAGACCAGGAAGGGAGACTGGGCTGTGTTTAAGGGAGCAATGCATTGTTAGTTCATTAACCATGAAGCCAACACAAAGTGGCCATTTGTGTCTAGTCTTGGTCAGCCAAAATCTATGACCTTTTCGGTTTGTGGATTAGGTCATCAGACTTCAGCCTTGGAAAACAATGAATTTATTGTACATCCAAATTTAATCTGTGGCTTCCTTTGCAGATTTCTTTCCCATGTCGACATCGATGTAAAGTTATAAAAGACATCCATCATTTTTTAATGCAGGGTTGTAGTTTCATTCCCATGCAAATGGAGATATATAGAATCATGGGTTATTACTAATGTATTGTCATTTCTCTGTTTTGGCAGTGAATGTTGTAGCAATGCTTCAGGAATTCTGGGAGAGCAAACAGAAGCAGAGAGGTGTGTTTTCAAGTGAAGGCACAGTGGTCTACGAGTCACTAAATTCTCCTGGGCCTCCGTTTGTGAGTTATGTTACCCTGCCTGGAGGAAGCTGCTTTGGTAACTTTCAGGTAAGAATATACGCTGATGCATTTTAATGAAAAAGGACTCTGCTGAAAGTAATTCAGTCTGCCATCATGACTATCACTCTCTCTGTCATAACACTAGAACTTTGGGTCAACCAATGATGTTGGTTTGGAACCAAAGGAAGTTTTTCTTCACACCATGCACACATTCAGATTATGTCTGGGCCCTTCCACCGACATTTCAGGAACCTCCTGTCAAGAGATGCATCAGTGGGACAAAACAAGAGTATACTATAGATAACGATGCATCCCTAAAACAATTTCCAACTCTTTTAAAAATTCTTATCTGTCTCCACCCTGAATTACCCTGTGTCCTGATCCTCTGGCCTACCTGGCAGATGGTGTGCCAAGACAAAGTCCCAAGTCCAGAAGCCAAGTCACACAAGCCAAGTCCAGGAAACACAGTCTGGGGTCAGTCCAAGTAGTCAGGATACAGTCTAGAGTTAATCTCAAAGTAGAAACCCGTGAAGGTCCAAGGAGAATCCCAGGCAAGGTCCCTCAACATGGGCAGTTGAGCAGACACAGTACCTCAGCTCTGCTTCCTTCTTATTCTGTGTCTGCTGATTGCAGCATCTGGGCTTGATGAGGCATGTGACCCTCACCTGCTTTCAGATTGCCCCAGGTGAGGAATCACATGCCTCCTTCCCTGTCTGGCCAGCTAGTGAACTAGGCTGCAGGCCCTGGCTTTCCTCTGTTTCCTGGAGTGCCCTGTCCACTGTTCCCTACGTCTTAGGACCAGCTGTGTTCATGGGGACAGGGGCCTCTCTAGTGAGGGGTCCCACTACTCAGCTTCCTGTGCACTAGCCCTTGCTTCCTTCCTCATCATCGTCTGTCACCCATGAGCATTTTCTACTGAGGTCCAGCACCGAGGGCCTTCTGGCAGTTCCCTCACTGCGAAAAGCAAGGTTACAGGGAACCAGGCAGAGGGCCTTCTCGGCAGTGGTGCCCACCCTGTGGAACACCCTCCCATCAGATGTCAAGGAAATAAACAACTTTCTGACTTTTAGAAGACATCTGAAGGCAGCCCTATTTAAGGAAGTTTTTAATGTTTGATGTTTTCTTGTGTTTTTAATATCCTGTTGGAAGCTGCCCAGAGTGGCTGGGGAGGCCTGGCCAGATGGGCAGGGTATAATAAATTATTATTATTAGTAGTAGTAGTAGTATAACAACCTCTCCTTCCCCATCCCCACCACGCTCCCGTGTGACCCACTCCCAGCTGCACCGCTCACCAGCATCCTTTTCCTCCTCCCCTAAATACTGCCAGTTCATGACACCATGTTACTGTATATTGGGAGCAACGAGAATTCTACATTCTATTTCAAGAAAAATGCCACTCTTACAAACAACAGAAAACTCTTAACAAGAGAAGCCCCCTTTTGAAATCTGTGCCCCTTGCCGTTTTTCTTCAGTTACTCATTCTAGGCCTTCTGTATGTTGTTTTTAATATTTATTTATCTGGAATATTTATAAACTGTTATAGCATTATGAAATACCATAGCGGTGTACAAAGCAATAAAAACAGAACAGATAAAATAGTTCTGAAATCAGATCCTGCCCACCCTTCTGGGAAAACCTGTAGAAAGTTTTCAGCGTCTGAGGAAATGTAGGCAGTGTCAAGAGTCTGTCTAACTTCAGTGGCTGGTGTGCATAGGAAGCTCTCAGAAGTGCAGTGAGCAGATTTAGTTCAAACTGGATAGGATTTCTTGAACTGGCAAGGTATTTTTAAATGCTTCTAGTGAGACTGGGCTGCCAAAGTTAGTTCCCCCCCCCCCTATTTTACTTCTTAAAATATTATGTGAGAGAGAATTTGTGGTTAAATGTGGTGTGGTGAATTTGCTGTATGCTTTTTATAAAAACATCTTACTATCTTCTATGCCATCATCACTGCATAATAGTTCTCTTTGGTTTGCCATCACTTCCAAATACGTCAATAAGCAATCATTTCTATTACTCATGTCACATAAAGGTCTCCCTTGTGCATTCCAAAAGTGCTTATAATGCACTTTTAATGCTGTTTGTGCATATGGGCCATCCATTACGTTCAGCCTCAGTTATCAATACTTGTGCATCAATACCAACTTAGCTCTAGTTGTGGTAGCTGTCCAAGAGAACATTGGGCAAGTTGCATAGGATTGAGCCCATCTTCTCTTTGGATGGGTCCCTCAAAAGGTTTGTAAATTGATCCCTCCCAGAAGATCGTCAAAAGGGAGCAGATGGGTCTAATTGCAGAGAGGAATTTCCAAAGAGTAGAGACTCAAACACTGGAAATGTTTAATACAGATTCCAAATGAATTGTCCCGAACCCCTGGCAGAAAGTCAGTATTTCAAGTCCAAAGTCTAGGTCCAATGGTCAAGCCACACAAGCAAAGAGCAAAGTCCAAAGGTCAGGAAACAGTCCAGGGTCAATCCAAGTAGCCAAGTCTGAAGTCCAGCAGTCAGAATACAGTCCAGAGTCAAACTCAAAGCACAGTCCTATAAAGGGCCAGGCGTATCCAAACCAAGATTCATCAACATGGGCAGTTGAGCAGACACAGCACCTCAGCTCTGATTCCCTTTGGTACTTTGCATGCAGATTGCAGCATCTGGGCTGGATGAGGCATGTGACCCTCACCTGCTCCAAGCCTAGTCCAGCTGAGGAATCACACCCCTCCTCCCAGAGCTGGAGAGCCCCACCTAGCCAGCTAGGGAGCTGGGCTGTGGGCCTTGCCTGCCTCAGCCTCCTAGACCACCACTCCCGCTGCTTCATATGCCTCAGAGCCTGCCATGTTTATGGGAACAGGGGCCCCTCTGGCTCTGCAGATGGGTTCTGCTGCTCTGGTTCCTGCGCATTGACCCCCATTCCCTTGCCATCCTCCATCAGCCTTTGAGTACTTACCTCCCCATCCCCTGCTTGCCCTGGTGCATCCCAGTCCTGGCTACATCCCCTGTCAGGGTCCTCTTCCTGCTCCCCATCATACTGCCAGTTCATGACAATACTGGTGGAGGATGGGGGGATGACGTTGGATGATGTCTTTGGGTTTCCACCAAGCTTGTGATTTTGTATATGTAAGACGGGAGTTTCTAGTAGAAGGGACAACTGAAGTGCTTAACTTTGTTAAGTTAATGGCACTAGCTGAGCCTACTATGCATCCCTCTTCATATCCGAAGAGCTGATTGCATATGGATGTGTTGCCATGACAACAGGTGATGCTCTTTTAGGAAGGAATAGGCCTCTCCTCCTTCACCTTTGCTGGAGGCTGTGTCATATTCTGGGTAGAACAGCAACAAGCCAGGAACTAGTCTGGTCTAGACCGCTCTGGAGCTGGAAGCTGGTTAGACACAGAAGCTGGACTTGCTCTCTGTGCTGAACGCGCAGGAGCCCCTGAAGTTGCCTACAGCTTGGAGTTTGGGATGCATGCAGCAATACTTTACCTGAGAGGCATGCTTCCCATCCATAAAATTCTGGTAAGTTTAATAACTTGGATCTATAAGATAGTTCTATAAGATAGTTCTTGGATCTATAAGAAAGTTCACAGAATAAAAAGTGCATAATCAACCAACAACCATATTTGACTGGTTCCTTAGCCTACTAGTCACAAACCCTATCTGGCTTCTTCTAGAACAGAGAATAAAATACCTTTAAACTTAGTGTTTGCTTTGGCTGAGATATTGGCATCTTTATTTTTGTTCAATTTGTCCATTGCTCAGCGATGCGTTTGTGGCTCAATTTCAGTATTAAGCAGTGGGCTATTTTAATTTTGCAGAAATTTAATGGATTTTTCATAGGAAGGTGAGTAGCTGAGCCACCCACCCCCCACCCCCGCCAGGGAATAATACAATCCTCTGGCCTACACAAAGGCTTAGTGCTTGTGAAGTACACATCAAGATATCCACATTTTCCTGGTGTCCTTTGTATCAGGATGTCACAAGCACAGCCATTCATGAAAACAGTACTTTACTTTCCAGTTGCAGCAAAGCAGGGCAACTTGAGGCCTATCTGATAAATTTCTGGCTCCCCTTTTCTTGAACTCTGATGTCAACCCACTCATAACGCTAGCAGATGTTTTTGCTTTTCTTACCAATAGGAATGTCACTGCCCAACTATTCATTTAAATATAGTGAAATAGGTTTAATACATCTTTAATTAACAACAAATGAATCCATATAACTTGTTTTTAAAAAAGTATTTTTTACATATGGGGATTAAGCTGGGGGGGGAGGAATGCCTTAACCACCACTTGACCAATACTATCGTAAAGATAAATCCCCTGTACTTTGTCAAAGTTTGAACGCACCTGTGCTGGATGTCAAAGAAACATATGATTTAGGCTGAGTCTAGATATTGTGCCCCCTAAAAGCTGCTCCAGAGGATTAGGAGAGTCCCAGGATATATCATTGGATGTGACATTGAGGAAAGGGGCTTGTAAGGGGAATCTTCTAGCCTTTGTGCCTTGGTTCACCCCCCCGCAAATGCTTGCTGGGGCCCCAGAAACATGTTTCAGCTATGCATAGACTACAAGGACTTGTGATGTATAAATACCACCTCACTTAGCATTGCAAGCAATTCCCCATTTATGTAGGCGATTACATTCCAAATGCAGAATCACATAAAATGTGGAGTCGCCATTAGCTGACGGGTGGGGAAGAACTTTCCCCACCCTCGTTAGCTGTGTGAGGGCCATGTTTTCCTCCAGTTCGCGGTATATACAAGGTTCAGACATCTTGCTGTGCTTTAGAAAAACATCATGATTTGAAAACAAACACACTGCTCACCTGAGAAATAGAGAGAACAGTGAAGCTATCATGGAATAATAAATCTGTGTACTGAAAACAAGGCAAATCTTGCAAGAGATATTTGTGGAGGTATCTCACTGCAGATTACAATTCCTGTGATCAGACGCATGTCAGGTAAGCAGCAGCAGCAGCAGAGTCTTATCTATATCCTAGTTTCTATTATCTATCAACCCTAGCGATTGATATAAACCTTTGGAAAGGGCCTGTGTTTCTTTTGTACTATCGCCCAATGCAAGGATGTTATTGCAATATTATTCATTTGTATTAAGTTGTTTTCCTTCTCCTTGCCTGCAACGCATCCTCCCACACTTGCAGACTACCTAGCCCCTTTCAGCCTTCTGAAGAGTCATCCAAAACTGCAAAAGGAAATGGTGTACAAACTATGTTTAAACTAGGTACTTTTAACTCCTTTTATATAAAGCTCTGCAAAGTTCTGAGATGTGCAATAGGGTTTCTAATATAGAATATGCCATTATTTATTTCCACCCTGGCAAGAGCCTAATTTCATTACCTGGGCTTATTGTGATTTAAAGAAATCTTTAATTCACTGGGCATGGAGAATCATCACCTCAAGTATATGAGCATATGGTTTTCATCTCCTTCATTGTAGCCTTAGGTAACTTCCTGAAACCACATCCTTGGCTATTACAAGGCATGCAGTTGTCCCCCAAGTCTCTGCCTTCTGTTTCCATCCAGTGATATTTTGCATTCCCTTCCTTTAATCTCTAGATTCCATCCTTAAACTGCTGCAATGATTAAAATAAATAGGGACTTTAAATTGCAGAACTCAGACTACATAGTTTTCAATTGTAGCCAAAAGCGAGGGGAGGGGGGGAGTTAGAAATCATTTAACCACATAATTTGCCTGGTTTTTCCATCCTTGGGTTAAACCTTCTTTCAGTTAATCCAAATACATTCACAATCTTCTGGTTGTGGTGTCCTCAGATTGTTCCTGGGATCTGTGCGTGTGAAGAATTTCATACATGCTGATGGTTGTCTACTGGCACCTATTCTTCCCCCTTCCCCACCTTATGTAGACTCCCGTTCCTCTCAGACCCAGCCATCATAGCCGGTGGGAGTTGTAGTCCAACCATGTTAGGAGGGCTACAGGTTTCCAAACTCTGCTGTTATGCTGAATTAGATGGAACAATGTTCTGACTCTGATAAGGCAGCTTCATATTGTTACATGTCACCTCAATCTCCACACCTCTTGTGAGATTCCAAGGGTTCCAGGTTACCCAGGGTTTGTGTTTCCTTTGGAAATGAGGCACAGTGGAGGCTGTGGTGTCATTACAATACATGGTTTATTTATACATACATACATGCATACAAACATACATACATACATACAACCTGAGGCTGTTCAAAGCATTACACTCAAAGCAGGTTCCATCTCTCTCATGGCTGCAACATTGGATCCAAAACTGAGACCTTGGTAAGCAAGGCTTTGGAGTGGGGCAGTTGTGGGAGGCACAACCAGTGCCACCCCGGTTGTGTACGTACCACCAGGCAGGTAAACGGAAGTATTTCCTCCCAGAGATTTACAGGGGGTGGGTGTTGGTAGTTTGGCCAGTATGGAAGCAAAAGATTACTTCAAAATTCAGGATAGGATGAAATTTGGGATATTGGTGGATGCTGTGCATAAGGATGGAAGAGAAAGTAAATTTGGTTTTCATTCTAATAGAACCTACCAATTTTGATCTTACATGCAAACTGAAAAGCAGCCGTCATTCAGGCATTTCACTTCTCCAGATTTTATGGTGTGGTTCTCCAACCAGCTGGTGTGCATAAAAGTGTATCTGTTTGGAGGGATGTTTGCATGAGAAAGCTCTCTATGCTCCATCAGTTTACCTTGCCAATACCATGTGCATTTCCAAATCAGAATGTCTATCAGAATGGCAATTTAATAGCAACACAGAAAGAAACATTCCGGCGGTCTGTATAACTTACGCTGAACTCGCAGAAAAGGTGCTGGCGTTAAGTTAAAAGGAAGAGCCTGTCAGAGTTCGCTCAGAATCCTTCAGATTCTACAGAGAAGTATCCAGATTGTCTGAGTTGTGTTGATTTTTTTAAAGGGAGTTAGGAGAAACCGCATTTGCTGTGCAACAACTTCTCTAAGCACCAGCTAATTCTCCTTCAGTTCTAGTGGATTTGGGTGATGTAGGCAATGTTTATCCTAGCATAGCAGCACTAGCTAAAAGGTGTGATTTTACATTGGAAGGTTATGTGTGATGAGCCTGTCAGCAGTTCTTCTCCTCAGATTTAAAAATCTGCCTCTTAAACTATTCTTCAGAATTTAAAATGCCGGTTGAAGGATATGCTTGAAAACTCAGCGGCAAACCAATGGCTTGATTGTGACCACAGACCACACAGAAGGATAATGGGGTTTGGGGTTTTTTATTATTATTTCAGTTTGTGCACCTATCTGCCTTCTCCCCCATACCAATCTTTCTTTTTCCTTGGCCTCACAGAAGAGGAGAAATAAGCACTCAAAACCAGAGAGCAAATCCTTACTTTGCTTGTTTACTCAACGTGTGTGCATTTGATAAAATATCTCCTGCCAAATCTACTCCCGTAATAACTTCTGCACTAACAAGTTCACTTCTGCGGTCTTTTGTTCTTCATTTCTCCTTGCAGAAATTAGAAGGCTTAGTTTTCCCCTCCATTTCTCCCTAATGGCACAGAGTGCAGCAAAATGATCCCATAACTGATTTTGGATTGGCTTCTCCCAAGCCATGCCATTCATTGCAGGCACCGAGCCAAGCTTGACATACGAAGGAATGCTCTGGCAAATACTGAGGCAAATTGGGCAAGTAGCATCCCAGATCAAAAGCATCCTGGGGGCTTATTTATTTTAGCTCAGGGTGATCCCAGACGTTTACAGCAAAAGTTTTAAGATGCATGTAAGCTCTTTGGAACAAAAAAATGGTGAAAGATGCAAAGGCAACCCCGTTGCCCAAATAGCATGTCAGGTAGAAGCAAAGGTCTGAAGAACATATTATGAAAGAGTACATAATAAAGCCCTATGTGGCCTAGGACCCACGTACCTACGGGACCACCTCTCCTGGTATGCCCTGCAGAGGACCTTAAGGTCCACAAATGACAACACTTTGGAGGTCCCAAAGATTGGTCTCCACTAGGGCCAGGGCCTTTTCAGTACTGGCCCCGACTTGGTGGAATGCTGTGTCACAAGAGACTAGGGCCCTGCGGGACTTGATATCTTTCTGCAGCCTGCAAGACAGAGCTGTTCCGCTTGGCCTTTGGTTTGGACTCAGTCTGACCCTTATGTTTCCCTCCCCTTATGGTTTTGATCTATGGGCTACTATTAAAACGAGGCTGCATATTAAATTGTATTTTAACCCGTATTTTAAATTGGTTTCCCCCCCCCCATTATGTTTTTATTGTAATTTTATTGGTGTTGGCCGCCCTGAGCCCAGCTCTGTCTGGGGAGGGTGGGGTATAAAAAAAAATATTTTTTTTATTATTATTATTATTATTATTATTATTATTATTATTATTATTACTATTACAATGCAATAGACTATATACCGATAAATGGAAAGTGCATTGCATGAGCCAATTGGGACTAGCCCTACCAGTTGGCAGGGTGAGGTGTCTGCCTCAGGCGGCAGATGCTGCAAGGCAAAAAACAGCAAGGCATTGGAGGACACAGCTATGTGTTGCCTGGCCTGCTCTGCTACTTTGATACTTTTTCTAACACTTGTTTTGAGCAGTCCTTGTAGACACCTTTGCCCTGAGAAAAATTAAAGGGTTGAGCTTTTAACAAAACTCTTCAGGGCTCATTTCACATAAGTTCCAATGAGTCCTGCTTTCACAGGATGAATTATTTATATTGCGAGAGGAATATTTTGGGAAATTAATTACAGAAGGCTGCAGCAGAAAGTCATGTGTCAAGGAGCTAAACAATAATTCTCAATTTGCTTAAGCTTTTCTGTCTGCTATTACTTTCAGAAAGAGAAGTAAAATATTCCTGATTTGTAAATCTCTTGGCCTGCAAAGATTTGCCATTTGCTTTCAGACTTTGATCTGCAGCTTTGCTGGTCTTACTTAAAATAAATAGTTACTTTTATCTTTCCTTTTACTAGGTTTAATCTTCACAAAGATGGTTTAAATCCAAATTATTTGGATAGGTTTCTATTATAACGTTTATTATGAAAAGCACACAAGTCTGAATTTTGTCTTGGAATCTGAAAAAGTAAACATTCATTTTAACCCACAAGAGAAGGTTGAAACTAATATAAGAGTTTGGTTAGTTATGTTCCTCGTGGAATGAGCAGATATAGGTGGACTTATCAAAATACAGTTTAAAAAATGGTTGCTGAAGAGGAAAATGTCATTTAATTTTACATAAGGTTCCCCCACCCTTTTCAAGCTAGGAATAATAAACACAACCCACCCCAATAAATGTTTAATGTCCCTTCAGAACATAATAGCCCTGATAGATCAGACAATCTACTCCAGCATCCCATATCTCACAACTCAAAGAGTTCCCACATGTGCCTGGGAAGCCAGGAGTAGAATTCTAACCCAAGAAGGTGGGTCCCACAGATGATATGAAGCATCCAATACATGGGCCTTGTTGGCACATCATGGTCAGTCAAACTACGTGTGAAGGAGCTCGTTCACACCTGCTTTGTTCCTCCGTGGCTTTTTTAGCTCAGTGAGGCTCAATTCTGTAGCCAAGGTTTTACCTATGGTTACAGGTGGTGGTTAAGGAAGAAATACCTTAAGCACAATCCTGGGTGCAGATGACATGCTAAGCCAAACCTCATAAAAGGTGCTGAAAGGACACAGGAGAAGCAAAGTAAGTGTGAGCTCCTCTCCATGGGTTGCTGTGTTAAGGTGCTCCTGGTAAACCAAGGGAGAGGAGCCTTGGGCCTGAAAGCCAAATGCAGCCCCTCTGTCTGGTCCAGGGGACTTTCTTCAGGTCATGGGAGAAAAACTAACCATCCTCACCATCTTAATGCCAAGAGGGGATGAGGTAGAGGGACCCAGAGGCTTCATTGGTGCCAGACTTCAAGGATATCATTGTGCCCATGGACACCATGTTGGCAACCCCTGCATTAAGTCCACAGACTGAAATTACCTAACTACATCACTGTGTGCTATAGCCTTTTTTGAGAGGGGCTGACAAGAACATTTGGGGGAAATCTGAGCCTGTACAAAAGAAAGAGGGTTGTAGAATCAAAAAGGGGGGAAAGTCAACAGAAACTTGGGTGGGAGCATCCAATTCAGGATGACTCATCTCTCAGGAATGGTGGTATAAATATTCCAATTCATCACATTATAAATGACAAAACGTTCTATGGTGGTTTGGCTGCTTCTCTCTTACCAGTTGAGGCAAACCCATCCTACAAAGCTCTTACAACCATTTACTTCTATTTCAGTGCTGCCTGAGCAGAGCCGAAGCAAGACGAGATGCGGCAAAAGTGGCGCTAATCAATTCTCTCTTCAATGAGTTGCCTTGTCGCAGGATCACAAAGGAATTTATTATGGAGAGCGTTCAGGAAGCCGTTTCATCCACCAGTGTAAGTTCAATTCCATGGCTTTGTATGCTGTCATTGGCTGCATTTATGGTAAACTGCAGAACAGGAAGACAATAATTAATGTAAGATTCCAGATAAGAGTATCTCCATTGATAGGCTAGTGCTACTATGATTCATGTGCCTTTTGTTGACCTTCATTTCCTTCACATGTGGAGTCCACTTGGCTGATGGTGAGGTCAAGGATCCTGGGAAGTGGTTAATCTGGGCTGATCTCCCTCCCAAGAAATGTGGATAAACTTTTTATTTCCTGCAACTAGGGAGTCCGTCCTTTCCCTAAACTTCTATTAGTCTACGTGGCTGCACATACCATGAGTAACTTCGGTCAACATGGAAAATATTTTAGACCCTGTTGCAAATAGACGGCAGGTCATGGTGGCCCCATCCATTAGGAAATGTTTTTAGTAACCACATAATGCTTGGAGGAGAAGTTAACAAGACATACGCTTACATTTCCCAACAATTATCAACTTCTCTCCAGAAAGACTGGAGATAAGAGATGAATTGGGTAGCAGGTCCAGGGTAAGGAAATCAGATAGGATAGTTTTTTCAGCTTCTAAGAATACAGTCATGCTCGGCAGCGGGCTCAGCAAAAGTGGAACCTAGGAAGCTGCCTTAAACAGAATCAGACTATTGGTCCATTATAGCTCAATATTATCTACACTGGCTGGCAACAGCTCTCCAGGAATTCAGACAGGGATCGCCTCCAGCCAACCTAAAGATGCCTGGGATTGAAATTGGGACCCTCTGCACGCAAAGCAGATGATCTGCCACTGAGCAGTGGTCCTTCTACTACACTGAGCGCTCTGGTGGAGCCGGGCGCTGGAGCTGTGATGTGAGATGTCGCGTGCATGCTATGCAGACTGGACTCCTCACTTCAAACAAAATATTGAGGGGGCTGAAGACACCTCGGACCCCTAGAGGTGGTGCACCTGTATCAAAGGAAAATGCATCTCATTGTATATAGCTTGGACATAGTTCCCCTTTCCAAGATGAAACTGGGAAAGTTGACTCACCAATCAATAGTAAGGTAAAGGTAAAGGGACCCCTAACCATTAGGTCCAGTCGTGACCGACTCTGGGGTTGAGGCGCTCATCTCGCTTTATTGGCCGAGGGAGTCGGCGTACAGCTTCTGGGTCAGGTGACCAGCATGACTAAGCCGCTTCTGGCGAACCAGAGCAGCGCACAGAAACGCCGTTTACCTTCCCGCCGGAGCGGTACCTATTTATCTACTTGCACTTTGATGTGCTTTCGAACTGCTAGGTTGGCAGGAGCAGGGACCGAGCAACGGGAGCTCACCCCGTCGCGGGGATTTGAACCGCCGACCTTCTGATCGGCAAGCCCTAGGCTCTGTGGTTTAACCCACAGCGCCACCCGCGTCCCTAATCAATAGTACATCGATCCAGTAAAAGGAAAAGTTATGCACGCTTCACCCTCACTCATACATTCTTTAGAGTATCAGTTAAGAGCAATGTCATTACGGATAAAAGATCAGAAAAGTCTACTTGCGACCTGCTACTTTCCCCGAGGGCCACATCCACTCTTGGACTGAATAATAAAATATAAGGGAAACTAGCAATGGTTTCAAGACTAGGGCTGCCATTACTGGGATTTCAAAGGCGGAATTGGTGTCCAGGAGGAATTTCCAAAATGTGATCTGGATCTTAGGCAAGTCAATCAAAAAATCACGGGGTTTTTTTTGGGGGGGGGTGTAAAACAAAAAACAAAACTCAACAACTTTCGGGGTGTCCTGGTTTTTGAAATATGGCAACCGTATTCAAGACTAAACCAGTGCTGTAAAGTATCCTAGTCTTTCCATTCACTTTCCCACATCTCTGTTTCAATCCTTTATTCTCTACTATGTTACTGCCTCTGGCAAGGAAATGAGTTGGCAGGAGCTTTTGTCGCTATACATGCCGAAACCGAATCAGACTGCTAACATCTGCATTTGAGGTTAGCTTTAGTTTGCGTGGGTTGGCTTGGTGATGCTGTGGAGTGTCCTCAGCTACTGGGTTCTTTCAGGGAAACATCTGCATTTACTAATGGATACAGATTCCTTGTATGCGCTACACGTAGCATAGTATTTACTGTATGTATTTATATAGACACAGAAGCACTAGGTAAATGCAAGCTAATTCTATTGGAGAGGAACTTATTTTCAGTACCTTGCCCACGTTATTGATTTATTAAAAGCTAAGTGCATTCACAGCCTTGGGATTGCTCTGCAAATAATCAGAAATTAATGTACCGAGTTAAAAGCCTATCAGAAAGTCCCGTGATACTCTGTAAATGTCAGCCCAGGTTTCAAGTTTCTTAAATCTGCACGTATGAACATCTTGAAACTGGAGATGCCATCTATTTTAACTTTCCCCACATCTGTCTAAGGTGCAATTAATCCCTGTATATAATCACTCTCTGCACTTTAAAGCACAAGTGGGGAAACTGTGGCCCTTCTGGTGCCGAATGACTCCATCTCCCATCAGCCCCTTGTAACATGGCCAATAGTAATGGAAGGTTGGGGTTGTAGTTCACCAGATGTTGGGGAATACAGCTTCTGTCTTCCCCAGCCAGAAGGCCATTGGAGGGCATCAGTTTGGAGAAGTCTGGATGATATAATAATCTAGATTCAAACCAGGTTTCCCCCATTTCCCACTGAATTTCAAATGAAATATCACTTAGAGGGAGAGGATGGAAGTCATTTCTCGTTTATCCCCCACTATCATGCTGAAAACATGTCCATGTGGATTAGGCGTTTGCAATGGTTAAAAATCAGTAATCTTATTGCAGGCGTGTTACAGCTTCTTACAAGTTGCTCAGATTCAATATTTTTAGTCATTGGCAGCAGGGGGGGAAATACAGATCAGGAGAAGCATGTTGCTAATCCACTGAAAAGTAGAGCAAAATTCATGAAAGTTTTTTTTTCCTTTTTTAAAATGCTGGCTCAGTGAAAGACGTATGCTGCTTGAGACTCCAGAAGATTTAACAAAATCCTCCCATCTGTGCAGAAGGAACTGCTGATAAGCAAACGGGAGAAATGACTTGGGAAGAGGGTTAAGAGCAGTGTGAGACACACAATTTGAAACTGTTCCTCTTTGATTGAAAGTTATAAGATTCTGGTGAGCTGGGAGGGGGAGTGCTTATAATGTTGGTGTATTTGCAGAGCAGTGGGGAAGGCCTGGGGTATATCTGGTTTGTGGATGAAAAGGATGCCTCTCTTCTTGAGCTTTACGAGTCTCATGCCCTTTTGAGGGACAATCCCATACATACATTTTGGAAAATGGACTATGATTTATTCAGAAATGATTTCGAAAAGAAGGTTCATTTAATGCAATTCATCATTTTTAATGGAAATTTTCTAAGGCGAAAAGCTTAAAATTGCAGAGTTTTAGACAGATGTCCCTTGGGATATTTAAAAGCCAGCATAAATATTTCAGCAGCAGTGTGTTAATGTTACTGCATTTCAAAAGCTATAAATTTGCTGACAGTTCTGCTAAAGAAACTGTCTCATGTACAGAGTTGTGTTCAGCTCTGCATAGCTTCTCTAGAACGTTAAGGATTATGAGAAGAATTATAAGCATTTGACTCACAAATTGTCCCTCCGAATGGAAAACAACAAACCACTGTGTCTAAAGCTTCAGTCCTCCACGTCTACAGGGCTGTGCTATGTGCCTACCAAAGGAGAATATGCAATATTATATGTCCCAGTAACCTGAATCCACAATAGGTATGGGGAATCTGTGGCCCAACAGGTGTGCCTGGGCTACATCATCCCGAACCATGCTGAGTGCAGCTGGTGGGAGTTAAGAGTCCAATGATATCTGGAGAGCCATGGGTACCTGCTCTGCAAGTATGATCCAAACCTTTTGAAGGATGAGCAGGTTCTTGGTGGGTCTGAGTTCCTCTTTGACCCTTGACTGCACCCTGGACTGGCTGTAAAATTGGACAGACACACATCTCCACACCTAGTCCAAGTGTAAGAGTCCTTCTGCATTGAACTGCAACCTCAATGACAATGACAGCCTTCAAAGACGACCAAGCACCTGTTTGTAACACTTGATGGAATGCCTGTACCCTGAGAGTCAACATCTCAGGCACTCCCTGATGACCGTCTCTGTGAAAAGGTGGGATGGAGGTTTCAAGGGAGAAGGCCTTTTCAGTATGGCTGCTCGCCTGCTATGATGGGATTGGAGGGAAGGCTGGGGGCAGCAACCCCAAGCAAGGGAAGATGCACAATGCAGTGGCCCAGAGTGACTTCCAGGCAGCAGCCCCAGCAGTTCCTATGTCTCAGATTCTCTCTCTCTCCTCCCTGCTTGCCCTCCCTATTAAAGTGGGGTGCCTCTCATTTTATGCAATTTCAGTTATGCATGTGGGGGCTGAGAATATAACCCCCACGTAAGTGTGGAGACAACTGTAGTGGCCCTTATGTCTATGAAGTGCTGTCTGGATGCCCATGTTAATAATAATAATAATAATAATAATAATAATAATAATAATAATAATATCTTTATTGTCATTACCCCCTCTCGGGGACAACGAAATTACTTATTATATTTGCGGTGCCAGGTTAAGATGTTCCTTTACTTCCAGACCATTGATGGAATGGAATGTGCTGTTAGTTTTTTGTTTATTGACTTCATGCGAATTTAATATTTTATGGATTTGTTGTTTGCTCGCTTTTGTTTTTAACCAGGGAAATTTTAATTGTGAGATGCCTTGAGTGCTCTTCTAGAAAATGTTGTCTGAGAAATTTTAATAAACTAAACTAAGCTGTCCCAGCTGGACTGTCCCCTTCACCACCACATAAACATCTCCATCTCAAACCAGCTGCTCTGTGGAAAAGAATCCAAGAGACAGAAGGGCAGGTGAAAAAAGCCAACTACACAATATGCCTGTTTCTGCTTGGCTGGTTTTATTTTGCTTTAAGTTTAGGGCTTTTAACACTTCCATTGTATCTCATTCATTTTGTGAACTGCTTTGAGGACTACATGCAAAAATGTTAGGTACAGATTTACTAAGCAAGTAAGTAAATATATAGCTTTGTAAACTGGTCTAAGATGGTGAAGACACCAAACAGAATCTCTTATTTGATTGATTTCGTTGTTGTTATTAAGATCTGCTGCTGCTCCAAGGCAAACTCAAACCAGACCTACCACAACTGGCTCACACCACCCAGTTGTGGTTATAAGTTACCTCCTTATATTCCAGTTGTTGAAAATCCTCTTTCAGCATCATTGAAGGAAGATGTGAACGTTTCAGAAAACCACGTTTTATGTTAGGAAGATGCACGTAGAAATATATGTGGTTTAAAACTAGCCGTGATGATGTTTATGTCTCAATGTTATACCCTGGTCTGTAGCCGAAAGGAAGGAGGAAAAAGAGGCTATTGTGAATGGTTGTGTTCCACTTCCCAGATGATGGTGGTAATGGGAGGCATCAAATACTGTGATTTTATTATGGCTTTGTAGTAGAAAGTGGCCTAGTTCAGGCAACATGCTAAATCATAGTTGAGCATTATGAGAATGAGCTACAGTGAAGCTCAGGCTCCCAACTTTCTCCCAAATCTGGCATAACTACAAGGAGGAATCTGGAAACGTGAGCTTCTGGTTTAGATTAATTGCAACCTGTCCAGTCAGTTGAACCTGTCAAACTGTGCTAAATGCAAACTGTGCTTTGGTTAAAACATAATTTAGTGCCATAATTTAGGATTCTTCAGAAACTTGCTAAACTATGGTTAATTGAAACTGGAAGAGAAATTTTTCAAATTCCTCTTTGTGGCCATGCCAGAAGAGAGAGAAGGGAGAAAGCATAAGATTCACTGTAACTTGTTCTGTCGTTCTAAACTATGGTTTAGCCTGATGTCTGAACACATCCAATTTGTAATCTGAGGATGTGGAAATGGTTTGCATTTTTTCCCACCTAAGAATGTGGGAAACGATGCCTTATGAGGAACGGCTAAGGGAGCTGGGCATGTTTAGCCTGGAGAAGAGGAGGTTACGGGGTGATATGATAGCCATGTACAAATATATAAAAGGATGTCACATAGAGGAGGGAGAAAGGCTGTTTTCTGCTGCTCCAGAGAAGCGGACACGGAGCAATGGATCCAAACTACAAGAAAGAAGATTCCACCTAAACATTAGGAAGAACTTCCTGACAGTAAGAGCTGTTCGACAGTGGAATTTGCTGCCAAGGAGTGTGGTGGAGTCTCCTTCTTTGGAGGTCTTTAAGCAGAGGCTTGACAACCATATGTCAGGAGTGCTCTGATGGTGTTTCCTGCTTGGCAGGGGGTTGGACTCGATGGCCCTTGTGGTCTCTTCCAACTCTATGATTCTATGATTCTATGATTCTATGTGTTTACGTAATTCAGAAAGTTCCTTTCTTCTTGTTAAAGGGTACTTTAAATGATGCTGATGACCCAAGCACAAGTATTGGAGCCTATCATTATATGCTGGAATCAAATATGGGGAAGACAATGCTGGAATTTCAGGTACAATTTACTTCTTTCAGACGAGCCAGTTTTTTAAAGGTTTGCAGTGCAATCTGTATGCTGTGTTCAGTGGGTATATGACTTACTAAAAAAAGGATCTCTGCCTCAATGAAACGTATGGCTTCATTTATGTTTTGTACCTCCCTCCATTTCTCCCAACATGAACATTTATGCTATTCGTACAGAGTAGGACAGAAAGCAGCATCTGAAAATGTTCAGTTGAATATTGAAAAATGAACTTGCAAAAGTAACTAAATAACGCTTGCGGCTGTGTATGTGCACATGCTTTTCCCATATATTCTGATTTGGCTTTTTCCCTTTGTACCCTGTTTTCCAGATTAGATTCCAGTTGGAGAGAAGTTACCCTCTATTCATCTTTACTGTGATTTAAATGTGTACTGGAAAACTAACTAAGCAGTCTGAGCTGATACTACTTGATGTTCCAAAAAAATTATTCAAGTCATATTTCAAAATCTGCCCCATGAACAAATTTCCTTTACAAGTATAGCTATACCAGCTTTGCTTTTGATGGTTGTTTTTCTTGTGTCTGATGAAAGGCAGACCATGGAAGTTTGACATAGCAATAGAATATCCAAGCGGAGGCAAGATTGTGCCTTTCTGGAACAGATGACAGCATGTTTGCAACACAGAACGCTCATAAAGTGAAACACTGGACGCCTTCCAATTTAAGTCTCATTTCAGACAAATGGTGATGCTTACACATGCCCCATTGTAACCCCATTGCTATGAAGGCAGTGTCTAAATTCTTATCTGGGTCCACTCTTCCAAATTGTTTTCTACACCCTTTTGCCTAGGACAGTGACCGAGAAAACCATAAAAGATAATAAAGAAAGAGGGGCATAATCGTTGTTCCAGGCACTTCCATGGTGCACTGAATAACTTTACTTTTATAATACTGCAATTACAAAAGTTGTTCTATAATTTTTTAAAAAAATAACAAAGAGATAGGCAATGGTAAACTAATAATTGCCAGTAATAGACAAAATAATTGTCTCAATACATACTTTAGAATCTCTAGTTATTAATGCTACTCTCTTGGTAAATGTCAGTATTCCAACTCATTTAGGAGCAGCATACATCGGGTTTTTGTTTTGTTTTGCTTTTTGTTTGAAGGGCAAGTGATCTAGTGTGACTCAGACTTGGATCCACTCTAATCCACATACAAGCATTCAATAATGTTCTAGAAAGTCAAAAGAGTTCAGACATATTAGAGCAATCACCTTGAAGGCAATACAGAAAGACTAGATAATGGCTCTTCCTTGTGAACTCACACAAAGTTCCTGTACAGGTGGAGGAATTAATTCCAAAGCAGTCCTTCCACGATGCTTTTCAAGATGGAAGAACACATTTGAATCTAATCCAGTTCTCCCACAGCAAATCCCCACTATTGTTTTGCATACTGAAAGAGAGATTCTACTTTGAAGCAGTTCAATCAGAAACCATTGGTTTTTCTTCCATAGGAACTGATGATAGTCTTTCAGCTGCTGCACTGGAATGGAAGCCTCAAAGCTTTGCGTGAAACAAAGTGCTCTCGACAAGTGAGTATCACAGCACTAATAGTGCACCCGTATCCCCCACAGCAAAGCTATACTCACATAACCTCTACCCAGTATGTTCCTTATGTTCTATGGACATGGTCCATTCTTAGGTGCCATTGATGGGAATTGAAATCAGTGGGATTTTTAAAATTTAGGCACTCAGTGAGTCCCATTGAGTCTGAGACACCTCCCAAGTTAAGTGTGCCCACAAATTAAGATTCCTCTTTAAAGACTGTAATGTCATTACAGATGTTCTAGGTTTAAAAGGATCCATTAGTGGACAAGTGCAAACCTAGGGTTGCATCCAAAAAGTCCCATTAGCACAAGGACTTCTATCTGCACAGTGGACTTCCCACCCTGAATCCCTTCTCCCCAAATCTGTTCTATGGTTTTCCCAACCTTCCAGAGCAGTTGGGGAGGAAGAAAGACATGGGGAGAAGAGAGGAAGAGAAAGTGCTGTTGCACAGGTGGAAGTGCTTGAGATAACAGGATGAATTCCCTGGATGCAACCCATAGTTCTTTTTTTTTTAAAGAATTATGTAATTTGTATTATAAATATATTAATGGGGTTTTTTAATAACAAAGCACCGCTGCATTTTAAAAATTATATACTTTCATAATTGCATAATTAACGTTTAAATAATTATGTAATGAGTTGTCTGCTTTAAATGTTAAGACCTGCATATTCAGTTACATGAAAAATTAATCTCTTTTAAATAACCCAGTGATTAAGGACTATGCTCACTTCTAACAAACAGACAAAGGCAGGATGCCTTTGAATGCCAATTGCCAGCAATTGCAGGTGGGGAGAGTTCTGCTTGTGGGTTTCACATGAGCATCGCTTGGTCACTGTGTGAACAGAGTGCTAGATGAGATGGGCCTTTGGTCTGACCCAGCAGGACTCCTCAAATGTCCTTAAACCCAAGTGATGAGCTGATAGTTAGATAGAGAAGCATGAATGAATGATGGAGCAGCAGGTTAACAAAACCAAATTTGCTATGGGTTTCAAGTTCTATTGTTTCAAATAGTAATGGGGCAAGAGAGCAGTTCAGCTCGCGCAGGGCAAGCCCTTGCTTTTGGACTTCCAGGCTCCTGCACAACTAGAATTTCTTCAAGCTACCTTAACTACAATTTATTTGTTTAACTTCCACGGTCAAACACGTTTCCAATATCTGTTCTGAAATGTCCATGTCAGTTGCGAAAGATCCCAGAGCAGAACCTAACCCATTATTTTAGAATAGTGGGGAAGGAGAACTGGAAATAATGCTGATATATTTCACATCTGGCAACCAATGTGCCCCTTTGGTTTCAGATAGTACATGGGTAGACAAGTCTAAAAAGCCCAGGACACAAATCTTCACCGCCCTTTAGCAGCTATGGTGGCTAGAAGTATCAGAGGTAATGTATTTAGTGTTAGCTCTGGAAATGTATACTCTATTCTGACCAAACTAAGCCTCCTGATGTATATTGTGCTCTAAGAGGCTTAGTTTGGTCAGAATCAAGTATACATATCCAGAGTTAATACTAAATACATTACTGCTGGTAAATAAACCACCATAGCTGCTACAGTAAGGTTACCAGACGTCCCCATTTCCCAGGGACAGTCCCCAGATTTACAGATCAGTCCCCTGACAAAATCCATCTATTTAGTAGGAAGTTGAAAAGTGTCCTCGGATTCATTGAAAAAAAATCTGGTACCCTTATGCTACAGGGTCATGAAAATGTGTGTCCCAGGCTTTTTAGACTCATCTACCCATGTACTATCTGAAACCAAAGGAACACATTGGTTGTCAGATGTGATTCCCCTGCCCCTCCAGCTCTCCTACCCCACTACAAAGCAATGGTGTATTTGTTGCTAACTCTTTATTTTTTTTGGATGGGCAACAGGAAGTGATCTCCTACTATTCCCAGTACAGTTTGGATGAAAGGATGAGAAGTCACATGGCTCTGGACTGGCTTATGAAGGAGCAAGAAACTCCGGGCATTATTTCGCAAGAGCTGCAAGTAGCCCTTCGAGAGCTGGAAGAAACCCGGAAAGCTGGACAAGAGCTGCGGTTTTACAAAGAGAAAAAGGAAATACTGGGCTTAGCACTGAGCCAGCTGTACAGTGATCAAGCCGCTGCATCTTCAAATGATGATCGTATGAGTCTAGCCCTAAGTGGCTATCGCTAGGGCAGCCTAGGGCGCCGTTTGTATGAAACAGGTTAGCAAGGCTGGTCTGTAATGAGCTAATCCTGGATCATTCAGATCAATGGGAAACAACAGCTTGCCTTCAGCTGATTGTATAATGTACAAAGCAGAAACTCTCAAATCCCCCCCCCCCCCAAGGTGAGCAGCATGAGTTCCAAGTGCATGTGGAATCCACACATCTCATGTGCAAGTTCACAGAATGCGTGAAGAAGCATTACTCAACACATGCCTCCTGTTTCACTGCATGTGAAACAAGTAAAGCTGCATTACAGTGTGAAATTCTGTGTGACGAAGACAGATTTTTAGAATTATTATTTTTATAAAAAAATATAGCTTAGGTTTGTAACTTCTTAAAGAACAGCAACAATCATTTAATAGCGTTGTATAATCAAAGTAAGTGTGGCAGAATTGTTTAGTATGTGAATTGAATTAACACATCTGAGAGATGTACAGAAATAAGGAGTGAAATGTCCCTGCAATAAGCAAAAACTGCCGGTTGATAGATATATATATATTGTTATTTAAAGTAGTGGTTGAAGGGACAGCAATAGGCTTCTAATCTTAGGGAAATCTATGACACAAAGCAGAAAGCCAGTTGTTATACTTGAAAAATGACTAACACGGACATTCTTCTAGAAAAATAACTTGAGTCCTGATAATAAAATACATTAGCTACAGCAAAACCTGTGTAGATTTTTTATCTTGTTTATATGAGTAGTAAGTA
Organism: Podarcis muralis; assembly: GCF_964188315.1. Taxonomy (NCBI): domain Eukaryota; kingdom Metazoa; phylum Chordata; class Lepidosauria; order Squamata; family Lacertidae; genus Podarcis; species Podarcis muralis. The sequence continues at coordinate 29,640,395 of NC_135665.1, forward strand.
AAATAACATTGCGATAGGCCAGTATTTGCAAGTGGCAAGCCCATTGCTTCTGATAGGAAACACAGATCTCAACTTTTCATTATTTTTGCTCATTGTACTGTATCAATATAGCAAATGAGAAAAAGATGACAATATATTTGATCATCACCTGGAAGCAGTGGCTGGCTGTGCCCAGGGCCACATTCAGTTTTCAATGCCCCAGTAGTAAGACATGTGGGGCTACTGTGTTTCTGAACATCAGAATGTCATCAAAGAACAACTGACAACATCAATGATAATATTTATGTGTGTTGAAACCAACCCTTTTGCAGGGTAAATGTAATGAATTGCTTTTATTTCTTGGCAGGGAAACAGACAACCATGTTTAATTTGTTTTGCTCACCACACTTATACTAGTTTCCTTAGCAAATGAGAAAAACAGCTTAGGAATGATTCAGGGTGGTTTAATAGCACTGAATGAAGTACAGTCGTACCTTGGTTCTCAAACAGAATGCGTTCCAGGAGTCCGTTCAACTCCCTGCAGTCCTGCAGCCAATCAGAAGCCACACCAGATGTTCAGCTTCCAAAAAATCATTTGGAAACTGGAACACTCACTTCCAGTTTTCAATCGTTCAGGAGCCGAAACGTACGAGTTCCAAGGCATTCGGCGACCAAGGTACGACTGTACTGCTGCTGCAGCTGAGGACCAACCAACTTAGTCACAAAATTGTATGCTTAAGTTCTGGGTTCCAGGTTTTTGAGAAATCGCCAGTGTCTACAAATCCTTTCACCTGAGCGAGATCTCACTTGCCCCACACCTGACATTATATAAGACATTGTATGGAAGATGGGCAGGTGTGGCTTAGTCAAAATGGCCCCATGCGCCAACTGGGGAGGCTTGGTGAACCTTTTAGGCCAGTGAAATGAAGGTTTCCCATCCCTGATCCAACAACAACAACAATTTCAGAAAGTTCAACTGTACTTTGGAAGTAAATAATAATACTGATTTACAATTTTGGTCATGATTTTCAGCATTTGATGAAGATCTTCCTAAATCTGAACCAAATTATTGGATGTTGTCAATGCCTGCCTTGGCTCTAACCTAAGCTATCTCTTCCACTCTCATGATAAATACGGTCTGCTTATCAAGCACAATGCAGCCAATCCTTTCCGCTAGTTGTGCACTTGTGACTCTTACTGGGATTTCCGTTGCAAGCAGATCAGATACATATATTCAGGCTTTTTTTCCAGCCGGAACAGGTGGCTGCAGGTAGCATGGCGATTGGTACAGTGGGGTGTCCCTCCCTAAAAACAAGTTCCGGCACCTCTTTTTCTAGAAAAAAAAGCTCTGCACGTATTATGAAGAGCCCTTGAAAATGAGTTATCAACACTGTGTTGCAAATAGGAAACCAGACCTTTCAAGATTCATCTATAGCAGTCATGGGTCTGCTGCAGCAAATGGCAAAGAAATATAGTACTGAGAATTAGAATCAACCATTAATTTAAAAAAAGAATTTAACTGCCTCAAATCTTCTGTATCTTATTTGATCTCACTCAAGCGTTGAATTTGGGCAATCATTTTGTAAAATAAACTGTTGTGAAAACATTTCAGGAAAAATGTGCTTATTGAGAGTATTCCACATATTGTATGCGAACATTACAATAGGCTGCTTCTCTCTATGGTCTACGTGAAAGAAAGTACAGTGGTACCTTGGGTTACATATGCTTCAGGTAACATACGCTTCAGGTTACAGACTCCGCTAACCCAGAAATATTACCTCGGGTTAAGAACTTTGCTTCAGGATGAGAACAGAAATCGTGCTCTGGCGGCATGGCGGCAGCAGGAGGCCCCATTAGCTAAAGTGGTGCTTCAGGTTAAGAACAGTTTCAGGTTAAGAACGGACCTCCGGAACAAATTAAATACTTAACCCGAGGTACCACTGTAATGCTTAAATCACTAAGCTTAAACATGCTATGGAATGTCAATGGAGAAGTAACCCCCCCCCAAAAAAAAAAAACCCTACTAATGAATATTTCTTATTTACTTCTAACCTAAATATTCTTGACTTTTTCCAATCTTGGCAGCAATTCTTAAAACCTTGACCTCCTGAACCATAAAATTGCAACCATTTTTTTCTTCAAGTTTAAAAAAAACAAAACACCTGGCCAACACTGATTTTTGTTTTTGAAAGGGAAAGTTACCGTAGTTTTATTTGCTGAATATTTCAGTCAACAGCCAAAGAGAGACTGCTTTTGGTGAAGCCTGAAAGGCCCTTTCTCTCTCTCTGAGTGGGGTTGATAAAATGTTTGCCAGAGAGGAACTCATCTTTCCTCTTACCTCCACCTGCTGCTCTCCCCTCTGAAACTTCCCACACCAACTGGTTTTAACCTTGCCAATGTTTGAGATCTTGCAGACATGGGACTGGAACCCCACGGGAGCAAAAGCAAGTTGGGAGGAGATGTAGCAGAGGAAAATGGATGGCTGTAGGAAGGGTTAAGCACCCCCTTTTACCTCATCACCTTCTCCCCTTCAGATTACCTTCTCCCACAGCTCCTTCCACAGAGGAGGCAGTTTCATTGCACACAGCAGGTGCACGACTCGCCATTTTCTCAAGTTTTCATTCAGTTTCAACACCAGCATTTTCCCATGGAAGTACCTCAAAACTGGGTGCCCATTCTTCCGGAAGCGAGGCCAGATTTGGTTTCACCAGTCCTCTGCAAAAAGCCAGGGCTCCTTTGCTTGGATGCCATTAAAGAGCGGTTTAAGGAGGCTCTGCCTTGCCACATGAGCTACTTCGTCCCAGGCATTGCAGTTCTCGCACACATTAAAGGTTGGGTTCGCAGGATCCAAAACAAATGGCCTACGAGAGGAAGAGAGACGTTGTCCATATGAACAAAGACAGGAAGTGCTGAGAGCCAGGTGCCTCTTTTACAGTACATTCAAATGCAATGCTGTTTTCACACACAGAGCCTATCGCTTCAAGACCTCTTGAGCTGGGTATAATTACAATTATTATTATTATTATTATTATTATTATTATTATTATTATTATTTATTTGTACCCTGCCCATCTGGCTGGGTTTTCCCCAGCCACTCTGGGCGGCTTCCACAAAGACCAAAATTACACTAAGATGTCACACATTAAAAACTTCCCTGAACTTAAGATGTCTTCTGAATGTCAGGTAGTTGTTTATCTCTTTGACATCTGATGGGAGGGCGTTCCACAGAGCGGGTGCCACTACCGAGAAGGCCCTCTGCCTGGTTCCCTGTAGCTTTGCTTCTCGCAATGAGGGAACTGCCAGAAGGCCCTCAGCGCTGGACCTCAGTGTCCGGGCAGAACGATGGGGTTGGAGACGCTCCTTCAGGTATACTGGGCCAAGGCCGTTTAGGGCTTTAAAGGTCAGCACCAACACTTTGAATTGGATAGCTCAGTCGGTGCTGATAACACCAAAGTTGCAGGTTCAATCCCTGTATGGGACAGCTGCATATTCCTGCACCTGCAGGGGGTTGAACTAGACGATAATCAGGGTCCCTTCCAACTCAACCTACGATTCTATGATTCATCAGCTGAACGCATCAGCTGAAAGGAAGTGATGCCATTTCTTGGGTGAAGAAAGCACAGATCCAAAACCATGGGAAATTGCAAGTCCAGGAATGAAGGCAGGAGCCACACACAAAACTGGAGCTGTGTGGGTGTGGGTGGGTGTGTAGAGAGAGAATTACCCAGCAGTATGAACTAGACATTTTCCAGAACCAAGTACAACATTGCTGTTGTTCTGGTAAGGGAACAAACATCAAAAGACAAAGGAAGCAGCAGGGCAGCCTGCTTGATTTATGAGCAATGGCCTTCACAGAATGAAAGGCCCTGTAAAAAGCAAAAAGCCACAAGAAAGCCCCCCCCCCCCGACAGCACCAGCAAGCAATACTCAATGTCATGAACTGGCAGGACAATGTGGGGGGGGGGGGAGGAAGAGGGTCCTGGAGACTGAGACTGAGATGAACTGAGGTAAACTGGTGATGGGGAAAGAGCAGGGCTATAGCTAGGGGGTGGTGAGGTGGGCCCCTGCCAGAGGCACAGGCGAGAGGGGCGCTCAAAACCAGCCAAAAAAAATGTCCATAAATATGTCTATAAATAAAAATATTGATTATTGCCTCATAAGAAAAGCTTTTAAATAGAGGGTGAATGGGTGGAGGGGGGTGGAGGAGAGGTGGAAAGAATAACTAATATGTCCATGAGTAGGGGGCGCAATCTGGACGGTTGTGCCAGGGGCACAATATCACCTAGCTACGGCTCTGGGAAGGAGAGGTTGGTGGAATCAGCTTTTCCTAGCAGTGGAAGCTCTAGATTAAATTTCAGCTGCTGGGAGCATGTACTAAAGAGGCAGACAAGTATATAATGGGCTTACTCACCTGGTTTGCTTTACAAACACCTTTTGGAAAATTGGAAAATTGGGTCTGTAATGTTTGTGCCATACAGCACAGATTTCTTGATACTGAACCAAAAGCTTCAGGACGGCTCTCATTCCCTGTACATAGCTGAAAAACATTGGTTTCCCAGCCAGCTCCCATACATAGATGGTGATGAGTTCCACAGCGTAGGAGGAAGGGAGCCTGCGAAACCTAAACACACACACAGCACACATTTAGCAGCTGCACAGAAGGAGCAGGAAACGGTCAAAAACAAAAGCTGTAGATCAAATAAAGGCTGGAGAGACAGTAGCAAAATCCAATTTGGGCCTCCCGTTTGATCTAATATCCATGCCTTGCAAAGAATGATAAGCCAGGAGTAGGTAAGAAAATATACCGGTAGATTAAATATTGTTTCCCCCCTGGTATGTATGCTCTCTCTTTTTGCAAATGTGTGGGTCACTCACTCACAAGAGGTTGAAACAATGCAAAAATCTACAGACTGCATTGTACCTTGGGAAAACAGAAGGATCTGAAGTTGGTCCAGTACTCAAAAGCTTGCATTGGCTGTCCATACTCTACTAGGCCAGGATCCAAATTATTGGGTTATTTTGCAAGGCCCTTAACAACTTGGGTTCAGGATTATTGAGATTTACAGAGAAGTAACTGATAGTGGTCTCCCATGGTTTGGATGTGCAATTCATATCCATCAGGAGTCATTACTGAAATGAGGCTGCATTTTAATGTTGTACTTAATCTTGTTTTTAAGTTGTGTTTTAATCAATTGTTTTTACCTGGTGTTAGCCTCACTGAGCCCGGTCTTGCCTGGGGAGGGCAGGGTATAAATAATAATAATTTATTATTATTATTATTATTATTATTATTATTATTAATTCTGTATTGTGTGCCCAACCAGGTCAGACAGGCTCCCTCTCTGTTGAACTTCTGGCACCTACTGAAGACACTTATATTTTTTGTTCCAGCAGGCATTCTAAACTGAATTGTGATACTATAGCCTTAACCAATTTTTTTATTTTCATTGCATTTCTTGTGTATAAATTGTTTAAATCAAAGGGTTCCCAAACCATGGTCAGTGGTCCAGCAGTGGTCCGTGAACTTCATTCAGGTGGCCATAGGGCATCGGGCACAGTACATTACAATTGCTACAGCAGGCAGAAAAACCATTAAGTGTTCTGCCAAGAACCTCATCAATTTTCAAGTGCTTCATGGGGAACAAAGTTTGGGAACTGCTGGGCTTAATGGCAACAGCAGCAGCAGGAGGAGGAGATGATAAATGAGTTCAGTTGTGCTTGGATACGAGCAACCTACTTGTTTTCTTCTCCTGGTGTTGCAAATGAAGTTTTGAACCAGTGCTTCATTAAACGTATGAGATCTTTCACCCTCTCTGTTGACGCCTTGACAAACTCAACTTGGTGCTTCAACAGGGCCATAGTGTACAGCTGGATTTTATCACTGTCACTGCAGTGGTAGAGCTTGCGGTAAAAGCTCTCTTTTAAACCTGTTAACGCCAAACAAGAGATAAGGCTAATGACACTTCCTTGGTCTCCATTTCTTAAATCAAATCGGACAGATTTCGGGCTAATGGAAATATTGTTGCAGTCTGAATTACAATAAAGGTAGATCTCCATAAGTATTATTGGACAGTGAGGGGGTGGGAGACACCACCCCCAGCCAGCTCTTACCTGCTGATAATGTAGGCCCAAACATGTCATAACAAGGCATTATGTCAAACAAGTGGCCGTGGTGATCTTTATAACACTTAAAGTAGAACCTTAAGGAAAATGGTGTCCTTTCCTGCAATATTACCCTAAGTAGAAAAGAAAGGGGAGAATAAGGCTTTAATTCTACCTCAACTTACCTGGGAGTAAGCCCTATTGAATTTCATAGGACTTACCTCTGAGTAGACATATTTAGAATTGTACTGTTAATCAGTGGCATGCTAATGACTTTACAATAATTGGGGGAAATGAAGGGAGAATCTCAGTCCAAACCTGTTGATCCAGGAAGGATTAGTTAGTCTTTTCCCTAACTCTTCTAGTACTTCGGGAATTGTTCTTTGGCAGTCTTCTAAACTTTGAAAGGCGCCGCTAAAAAGAACTATGTCCACATCAGATGAATCTTGCACATCAGTTCCTTTTATATATGAACCGCCCTGTTACGTAAGATATTAACAGAAAGTTGGTTAGTCCTTGACTTTAACCCACCTAGTACCAATGTTCCCAAGGAAGAGCAAGACTAGCCATGTGTCAGCTGTTCAACCCAGGCAATCTGCATCACTTTGGATCACAAATGGAGGACACTGCTTCACAGTAAAATGCTTATAGAGTAGATGGCTCTGAATGGCTCCCATAATGTAGGCCATATCACATATTCATTAATGTCACGACTCTGGTTCCAAGCATCAGACAGGACTCTGATACAGAAGAGGAGCAGTTAAGTCTGTCTTATCCACCACAACTTGGGCAGAAGAGTGAGACCCAGTCCCTGATCTCAACCCTGGAACTGGACCTTGAGACCCTGGCACCACAGCACCTAGAAATAGGCCCCAGCTGCAGCACACAGTTAGAAGGAGTATCATGTAGTTTGAACAGCCATGGCTTCCCTCAAAGAATCCTGGAATTTGTTAAATGCGCTTAGAATTGTGAGGAGGTTCCCCTTACAAAGATACAACTACCAGTATGGTTCAGCATTCCCTCCCTCTTCTGATGGAACTCTGGAAACTGTAGCTCTGCGAGGGGAATAGGGGCCTCTCAACACCTGTAACAAATTACAGTTCCCAGGATTCCCTGGGGGAACCATGGCTGATTAAAGTGGTATGATACTGCTTTAAATGTATAGTGCAGATGGGGTCATAATACTTCCTGTGCATGTCGTACCTCGAAATGAACCAAGCCTCATTATGTTAGCCACCTCCCATTTTCCCATACATGGAACAGATGAAAGTAAGGGAAGGACACACAAGTGTTTGGATCCAAACCCAAGGACTGTCCTTTAAAGTTTTTCACTCCACTCCTTATGGATTGAAGGTAGCATGGAACCTGGGCCCATAAGGATATAAATCTTCCTTTGGAGCAAGGACTCCATCAGAACAAGTTGCTAGCTCCCAATGATCTGTCCATGGTCCTGCATGCCATGTGTCTAACCCTCTTGTTTTTCCTGAAATCCAGACCCCTGTCTATCATCATCGTGGACTGTCATCTCCCTTAATTCTGGTTCTTCCTATCATCTCCAACCACTGGTTGGACACTCTGCCTCCTGGGCCAGGCATAGCCTCTGCCACCTCTGGACAAGACAATTAAGTCATGCAGGTTCTTGAAAGTGGTGTTCACCTGGGACATGGCCTATCATAAGAACATTAGACAACCCTGTTGGATCAGGCCAACAGTCCATCTAACCCAGCATCCTGTTCTCACAATGCCTATGGGAAGCCTGCAAGCTGGACACAAATGCCACAGCACTCTTTCAGCAATTCCCAGCCACTGGTATTCAGAGATACACTGTCTCTGTCAGTGAAGGTAGGACATAGCCTTGCTCTCCATAAATTTGTCTAATCCTCCTTTAGAACCATCCATGCTCCCAACATAAATTGTATTGGGTTGCAAGCCAAATAGCTGCTTCCCTCATGACATCTTTCCTCCATAGAGATAACGCACACCAACACAGTATGCTGTGCTGTCTTATGTCAATGTGAGTGTTTACTTTGCCCTGAATACAGTATATGCATGTACATATCAGATTCTCAGCTGACATATTCATGGCAAGTCACTAGGTCTTGGCTAACTTCATATGTCTTTTCCCTTACATAGAGATTAACAGTGATGAAGCAGCCCCAAGCAGCGTAAGATCCTGACTTACCAAAGTCGAATGATTGCAATGGGCCTACTCTGACTTAGTCAAATACCACCCTTTTTTAATTTAAATGTGCTGCCTCGTGCCCCAAAATTTCTCAGCCAATTGCTGTATTTGAAGGGAAGATTTGCATATCCCCCCCCCCAAGTAGGAAAACATTGCATTTTCAATTCTTATAAAATAGCATATCTTCGCAGCAGGATAACCTTGAGGGAAATGGGATGTGTGCAACAAAGAGGGAACTAATGCACATTTATTGCATAAACACACACACAACTGTTTGCAAAGGTCCTTAGACATGAAATAGTAGATACAGGAAGTGCAACACTACTGTGATCAATCTCAAGTAGAATGTGGCATCATCAGTACCTTCGTGACATATGTAATTGGTAATGGAAACACTTCTTCAATGAACTCAATGATCTTTTCAACTTCTGATGCACAGCCCCACCTTACAGCATTTGAGATTGGTCGGAGTTTTGCTTCCACAAATTTCGTTAATTCCGCAGGTGTTTTGTACTCTAATATGTTTTCAGGTTTAAACGCAGTGGACATTTGAGCTATACAAGAGAGAAATCAAGGTGAATTACGAGTTTTTGCCTGAAAAGGAAGGGATGAGGAGAAGCTCTTAAAAAGTAAGGTTTAAAATCGGGTGGTCCTTGATAATGTGAGCACTTCAGAACAGCAGTGCTACCTCTTTTGCTGGCAGTGAAGTGATGCTCTTGTTTCTCATGGTATTCCCTGGCATGGGCTGTTCCAAACTGCCTGGGGCACATCCTACAGGATGTCAGTGTTTCCGTGGCCACAAATTTTGTTCTCCTCTTACGAGTCATATCCCAGTAGCTTCTGTGATTGCTGGTCAGTATCATTTCATGATCAGTCTGTTAATAAAGAAGAGAAGAGATGAACTGTATATATACTGAGCTGAGATGCAGGGCCTGGAAAGAGATTAGAGATGGGAGCAAGGAAGTATGCGTGGATAGTATTCTTGTCTTTAAAATGGTATAGCAGAAAGTAAAATGCCCTTTTTTATTTGATATCTGGTTTTAGGTTTGTCTTTCTTAATGTAGACAGCTGTATACAACTGTTTACATTTTTGATCAGCCAGACATTTTAATCATTTTGTACTATTTTTATGATATTTTCTATTTTATTGTATATGCTGCTGTACACTGCCTTGTTATGCCACATGAACTGATGATAGAAAAATGGATAGTAATTAATCTTCTCACATTTATATACCGCCATTTTCCCCCACATGAAACCAAGATACCATACATGCAGTTCCCAGGTGTTCATCTATCCAGACACTCAGCAGTCCTAGGCTAGCAAGGCGACGGCCACAAATATCTTCAGACCATACCCTGGGACCACCTTTGTTTCCATTCATTTTCCATTCATTTTCAGGAACTTTGTTTTGTGGCTGTAGAAGGTCGCAGGGCATTGCTGACTCAGTCATATGCCATAAGTGGGCATGCCAAGGAAGAAGACACAGAGGAGGCTTCAATTGCCAAAGGACGTAACAGGACAGGAATGGTATGGTAGGATGGAGGCTTGCATGTGGGATTTGGTTTCTTAATCTGGTTTTTAGCTGATGAGATTCAATTAGCGCAGTGCAACAGTGGAAGCCAATGCAAGGACTCCCAGTTGCACAATGAGGGCTCTCCCATCCTCTCCTCTCCCAAATCTGCTCTAGAAGGTCAGGAGAACCCTTTGAATAGTACCCAGTGGGAGGAGAGAGGAGAAATTCTTAGGCTAATTGAACTACAGTGGTACCTCAGGTTACATATGCTTCAGGTTACATACGCTTCAGGTTACAGGCTCCACTAACCCAGAAATAGTGCCTCGGGTTAAGAACTTTGCTTCAGGATAAGAACAGAAATCGTGCTCTGGTGGTGCAGCAGCAGCAGGAGGCCCCATTAGCTAAAGTGGTGCTTCAGGTTAAGAACAGTTTCAGGTTAAGAACGGACCTCCGGAACAAATTAAGTACTTAACCTGAGGTACCACTGTATTGTAATAGCCCCATGTTATAAAGGATACATGCCACAATGCAGGCATGGCCTGATCTGTCAACAGCTTCTACATACACATGTTTTGCAATAGTGCACACGTTAAAACACACACAAACACCACCATTTTGGCTTTTAGGTTTTTAATGTGTGGTACATTTTGGTTTTAGCATATGCAACCACACCTACATGCTAAAAATGATTTCCAGAAGGAGTGGCATGTTGGTCTGTTGCAGCAAAAAAAAAAAAAAGAGCCTTATGATACCTCAAAGGTTAAAATATATATTGGCACAGGTGTTTGTACACTAGAGGGAACTTCATCAGGTAAATGACAGTCTGAGATACACACTGCTGGTCTACGATCATAATAATCCGATTGACGGAGTCTGAGATACAGGTATACAGGTACAAGACAAAGACAGATAGTAATTGTGAGGCCAGAGAGGAATGAAATGGAAGAAATACAGTGATGCTTGCATTAAAGCTCAACTGTATGTAAAATAATCACAGTGACCATTCACCAAGCAGTGTAATATCCAATCATAATTAACAATTGTGGTGGAATAAAAACTCATCAGCTCAACTCATGTCACAGGCGATAAAATTTAAAACTGTTAATTTAGTAGTTTCATATTGGAAATTCCCAATTGTTTTGTTCAAGAATGGTCTCCTTAAGGAAAGCAATAGAATGTCCTGTGAGGTTAAAATGCTCTGATGGTTTGTAAATATTGCCATTTCTAATGTTACACACACAGCGTCTCCAGGCAGGTGGTGCTTAATAGGGGTGTAGTATCTTGCTTACATTTTCATTTATTTGCTTGAACAAAGGAGGAGGAAGATGACACGTTCCACCTTACCTTTGCATGCTGCAGAAGACACTCTCGCAAAACCTCCTTGCCACAAGTTTCACAGTGAACTCTCCCAAGATGTTTAGCTTGAAAATGGTATCTCAGAGCTGTGCGGCTGACAAAGTCATTCCCACATCTCTCACAGTTGTAAGATCTGGGTCTTAGGCCCCACATGCTTCAGGACAAAACAAAGGACAAAACAAAAAGTTAACTATTCACACACACACACTGGGGGGTGGGTATGGGAAAGAGAGAGAGTATCTCAACTATAAGGTATAGGTAAAGGGACCCCTGACCATTAGGTCCAGTCATGGCTGACTCTGGGGTTGTGGCGCTCATCTCACTTTATTGGCCGAGGAAGCCGGCATACAGCTTCCGGGTCATGTGGCCAGCATAACGAAGCCGCTTCTGGTGAACCAGAGCAGCGCACGGAAACGCTGTTTACCTTCCCGCTAGAGCGGTACCTATTTATCTACTTGCACTTTGACGTGCTTTTGAACAGCTAGGTTCGCATGAGCAGGGACCAAGCAACAGGAGCTCACCCCGTTGCGGGGATTCGAACCGCTGACCTTCTGATCGGCAAGCCCTAGGCTCTGTGGTTTAACCCACAGCGCCACCCGCGTCCAACTATAAGAATAGCTAAATTAGGAGTGTCATATGTCTGGAATACTGCATCTGGGCATAAATTGGGGAAATGTCCTGGAAAATCTGGATGTATGGCAACCTATGTTGGCAGTGCCAGTTTTCCATAAAAATATCTCAAAAACTGCACTTTTTGTGATTTTGCCCCAAAAGCTCAACAACTTTGGGCAAAAACAAAGAAAATATCAAAAACTTTGCCGATATAAGCTCAACAATTTTCTGCCCAGATTTTCACTCTTTGAAATATGCCAACCTTAACCTAAATGCCAACCTAAACACATTACTCCAGGGAGCCGGTGGATTATTTGTACCGTACAGCTTAATTCTTTCAAAACTAGTTGATCAGAGCCTGTTCTGCTTGTGGCAACAGAGCAAGGTGGCCACTCCCTAAATCATCTGACTAAATTATTCCATGTGCTTTTGCTCCTTTCCCGTTTGTTTTTCAAATACACAATATAAAGGGGTAAATTACAAAGGAAGGGTTTTCTGCCAAAAATAATCTTACCTTGGCAAAGCCATCCTGTCTGCATTTCGTAGCAAGTGTGTTTATGTACTCGTTTCCCAGTTACAGTCCTTTGAGGACAGCACATTTCTCAAGTATGTACCACCCCCAGATGCTTAGAATTCTGGGAATTGTGGTTTGTGCCTCCACTGTTGATTGTTCTCTTTGGGAATTGATAGTTATCATGCCTCTGGTCAGCCCTGGAGCCGCAAAAAGATGGGGTGCAGCTCCTTTTTATACTCTTGGCAGCTTTGCAGCAATGCAAAGAAGAATTATGCATCAGATGCAAAACCTTTCTTTCTTTCTTTTGTTATGGGAGTTCCTGCCACTTTACAAAGCTAGTGTTGTTGGTCACCTGGACAACACTTTCTTTGGCAAATATTTGATTTCCCCCACCACTTGGTTTATAGACTGTGGTTTAATTTGAGCCCCGAAACCCAGCCCAGCATCTTAACTACACTTGCGAGCCATAGATTGTTCTTGATTTGTAAACCCTGGTTTGTGTTAAGTGTAGCTTAGTGTTATGTGTGAATGCAGCAGAATGTTCTCTTTTGTCGTTTTCTTATTCATAAACATGAAAAACACCTTTTTCAGGGATTGGGTAATCTAGACTTCTCCATTTTTACATTGTTTAGTCTTACCCAACTTCCACAGCAAGTGATTCATATTGCAGTTCTAACCATGTCTGCTCAGAAGTAAGGTGCATTGAATTCATTGGAGTTTACTCCCAAGCAAGTAGGGTTAGGACTATAGCTTAGTGTATAGACACTTACCCATTCCATGTGACAAATGTGATAAGCTCTGCTTGAAATCTTCTCTCTAGGGTAGCTTTTCTGGCCCAGCACTGTTGTATACTTGCTCTCTGCCAAAATCACAATAGAGGCAATTATGATGTGTAACACACACACACACACACACACACACAGAGAGAGAGAGAGAGAGGGAGAGAGAGAGGCAGAGGGAGGAAGCCACCAATATTTAAGTTATTTGTCTAGAATCAATGTTTCCAGCTTTTAAATGTCAGGCAAAGGTGTTCTTGTTTGTTCAGCCATTTGGATCTTGATATAGTTTGATATTTGACCTGTTCTTTGTATACCACATTTGGGGTGAGGACAATTGTTTTCCTAGTCAGTTCCTGGTGAATGCATGTTTTTAGTACAGTACTACCTACCATTTTATTACTTTTGGTTATTTTACAGTACATATATTGCTTTACGAATTTGTTGTAAGTCGCTTTAAAACTTTTTTTCCTGTGGAAAGCAATAAATAAATAGAACAAACAAAACTGAAACAAATTTGCAGCCAGGTATTAGAAGCAGCGGGAATGTCGATTCTCCTGGGGCCTTTTGCTGTGCTGCAGGAACAGCCCCTCTCCCAGACTCAAAATGGAAATTACATCCTAAAGATGACTGCACAGCCAGTGGCGGACTTCGGGCTTTCAAATTTCAGTGGCACTCTGTGTGGCACAAAAAAATGGCACTCCCCTGCCTTTCACCTTATGTTCTAAGCCATTGTTGCAGCACCGGCCACTCTCCCCTAAATAAACTTCTGGCACAGCATTTCATAGAATCATAAAATTGTAGAGTTGGAAGGGACCTCAGGATCATCCAGTCCATCCCCCTATAATACAGGAATACACAGCTGTCCCATACGGGGATCAAACCTGCAGCCTTGGCGCTATCACCACCACACTATAACCAACTGAGCTATAGAGAGGTTCAATCAATCAATCAATCAATCAATTACATACATACATACATACATACATACATACGCACCTGGCCAGGTTTCCCCACCTGGGTGGCTCCCAACAGAATATCAAAAACACGATAAAATATCAAACAGTTAAAACTTCCCTAAACAGGGCTGCCTTCAGATGTCTTCTGAAGAGAGTCCCATGGACTGCAAGAAGATCAAACCTATCCATTCTTAAGGAAATCAGCCCTGAGTGGTCACTGGAAGGACAGATCCTGAAGCTGAGGCTCCAATACTTTGGCCACCTCATGAGAAGAGAAGACTCCCTGGAAAAGACCCTGATGTTGGGAAAGATTGAGGGCTCAAGGAGAAGGGGACAACAGAGGACGAGATGGTTGGACAGTGTTCTCAAAGCTACTAACATGAGTTTGACCAAGCTGCGGGAGGCAGTGGAAGGCAGGAATGCCTGGCGTGCTCTGGTCCATGGGGTCACGAAGAGTCGGACACGACTAAATGGCTGAACAACAACAGCAGAACATCTGAACATCTGGAAGGCCACAGATTGTTAACTCCTGTCTTAAGCCAATTATAATGAAACATTTTTTTCTTCCATCCTTTTTTTTTTCTTTCTTTTTTTTCCCGGTACCAACATTTAAGGAACTTGCTGGATGTTGCACTTGAGACTCTAAATGTAGGTGATTCCATTTCAACTACATCCAGAAGTTTCATTGACATTGTAAATGGTTATAACTAGATTACATTTTGGGTGAATTAACTACCATTTTATTGCTATAAAGTGACACAAACAAAATGTTCTTTTCAAAATTTGGCAGCATCTAAATAAAAGAAAAATGCTGCAATGTTTAAAAATTTGCCCAATGTTTTTTTTAAAAAAATAAATAAAATAGAAAGCCTAAAAATACACAATATAGCTAAATGCATAAGAGTAACGTTTACCATGTGGTGGAATGAAATAACCATGTGAAACATGATACAGAAACTCCAAGAGTTAGCATATACATCCGGATACATAAACGCATACAAAAGTGTATGGTTAGATGAAGCAACGTTGTTTTATATTTCAGAGTGCAATGAAAGATAATATCAGCACACAGAGAGAAAAAGAGCCTTCCCTTTAATGGGAGTCAAGCAAAAGATGTACGATCGTATAACAGAATCTCAGACTTCCTGCAGCACATATAGACAAAGGGGAAATTATTTAGGCTAGCCCCATAATTTTATGCAGCATTTAAAAAGCACACACAATTTAATCTTCTGCAAACTTGCTAAATATGTACTGGGCCAGGCTACACAGATTATCCAGAACTGGGGCACATTTCCCCATGTTATGATCAAGAGGGAGGGCTGCACTTCTTTATTTTAGTTGCAGAGAGAAAAAATTATTTGCACACTACTACTGTTAACGGTCAGGCTAAAGGAGCTTTCCCAACGTTTAGGACTATAGTTGCCCCCAGAAAGTCAGAATTTTGTGGGGAGGACTCCGTCGTATACCAGAAATGTTGGTTTGTAGAATTAAGGCAGTTTAAAGTGTTCTAGCACAAGTACAGTGGTACCTAGAATCATAGAGTTGAAATAGACCACAAGGGCCATCGAGTCCAACCCCCTGCCAAGCAGGAAACACCATCAGAGCATCAGTACCTCGGATTAAGACACCATCAGTACCTCGGATTAAGAACTTAATTTGTTCTGGAGGTCTGTTCTTAACCTGAAACTGTTCTTAACCTGAGGTACCACTTTAGCTAACGGGGCTTCCCACTGCCGCCATGCCACCGTCATGCGATTTCTGTTCTCATCCTGAAGCAAAGTTCTTAACCCGAGGTACTACTTCTGGGTTAGCAGAGTCTGTAACCTGAAACGTCTGTAACCCGAGGTACCACTGTAGTCTGCTTAAAAAAGATGTTTTTGCTGTTAGGAAAGTGACAGGGAAATGCAATAAAAAGTGTGGTATAACCCAGCAATTGATGGGAAGATGTAAGAACATAAGAAGAGCCTCACCATAAGAAAGCATGCCAGTGCAAGTAGATAAATAAGTACTGCTGCGGCGGGAAAGTACACAGTGCTTCCATGCACTCTGGTTTCTGTCAATGTGATGGCCTGGGAATCTGATTCAGAGGCTGAACCAGAGGAATCCCAGCCTGCACAGGAGTCCCCGCCTCCAGGGCCAGCTGAGCTGGGGCAGGGCCTTGGATCTGAAGCGCCTGCACCTGTGCCAGATCCACAGGAGCAGGCACCAGGTGGTTCCACTCTGGCTCCGGAGGTGATTGAGGATACAGTGCCTACAGGTGCGCCTCTCCCAGCCCTGTCAGGGGAAGGTGAGCCTTCCCCTGGGTCCAGTAACCCTCCAGCCTCTCCTGAGCTGCAGAGGCTCAGGGCAGAGAGGCGGAGGGAACTGGGTTCTCTCAGGAGGAGTGCTCGCCATAAGGCCAGGAGAGGCGGGTCACCTGTGGGCCGGGACCGCCCCTGGCCTCAGAGAAGATAAAGGCCAGTCAGCCCGGTCCCAGGTTGCGGGAGCAACGTCGTTGGAAACCTGTTTCTGCCAGCACCCAGACCTGTTCTTCCAGAGTTCCCGACCTTGCCCGGCTCCTCGCTTTGGACCCCTCTTCGCCCTTGGTGGACAGTCTCCAGACCCTCGACCCAGGACCGGACTCTGACCACGCCTCACGCTAACCTCCCCCCGGGACCAGCACAGTCAAGGTGTTCCGGTGCATCAGAAGTGGTTTAGTCCTGCTGGCCACATGACCCGGAAAGCTGTCTGTGGACAAACGCTGGCTCCCTTGGCCTGAAAGCAAGATGAGCGCTGCAACCCCATAGTCACCTTTGACTGGACTTAACCGTCCAGGGGTCCATTACCTTTACCTTACCTGCATACTCTTACAGACCTCAGTCAGTAGAGCAGGAGATTCTTTATCTTATGGTCATGGGTTCAAGCCCCACATTAGGCAAACGATTCCTGTATTGCAAGGGGTTGGATTGGAGAAATCTTGCGGTCCCTTCCAACTCTAGTTCTGATTCTATGTCCCACCCCTTTACTTGTATGACTTCTGCACTAACAAATCAGGATGCTCAATAAAGAGCAAGCACTGTACAACCTCCGTGAAAGCTTTGTGCTGGCAAATGAGGGTGAATACTCAACAAACAGGGACGCGGGTGGCGCTGTGGGTAAAAGCCTCAGCGCCTAGGGCTTGCCGATCAAAAGGTCGGCAGTTCGAATCCCCGCGGCGGGGTGCGCTCCCGTTGCTCAGTCCCAGCGCCTGCCAACCTAGCAGTTCGAAAGCACCCCTGGGTGCAAGTAGATAAATAGGGACCGCTTACTGGCGGGAAGGTAAACGGCGTTTCCGTGTGCTGCACTGGCTCGCCAGATGCAGCTTTGTCATGCTGGCCACGTGACCCGGAAGTGTCTCCGGACAGTGCTGGCCCCCGGCCTCTTAAGTGAGATGGGCGCACAACCCTAGAGTCTGTCAAGACTGGCCCATATGGGCAGGGGTACCTTTACCTTTACTCAACAAACAGGTGGTCTGTAATGTACTTTAGACCAACATGGTCAATGGCCAGGGATGGGAGAATGTGTAGTCTTAAACATCTGGAAAGCAGGACATTGTAGACTTGGAGCAGGACTTGGTTTCAAAGCTCCACTGATGCTCCCTGGCCCAGCTACTGTATCTCAGACTTACTTGCTTTCATTCATTCAGCCTTTATTGGCATAATGACTTACCTTCTAAGGACAAAAAAGGGAGAATAACCATATAAGCAGCCATGAGCTCCTTGGGAAATGGGCAGGACGTGTTTTTTTTAAAAAAATGTAATATTATGCCATTCCAGCTACTCATACGTTTTTGCTCTACGCCATTTTCTAAGTATGACTTGTGGATCATTGGTAAGAAAGCTTTCGGTCTTAATTTCAATTAATATGATTGTGTCTTCTCTCAGAACAATTGCAACAGGCATCGTATAAATCGGCTGCTTTACATATTCCAACGTGGCAAAATGATGAAGGGCTTGCAACCCCATCGTGTTTAATTCCTGTTCTGTACTTTGCCATGGCAGGAAGCCAAAAAGCTTGTGTCAGTGGTGTGG